>NC_135336.1:67183901-67498043 GCF_023851605.1 Tamandua tetradactyla | reverse complement strand
ACTTTATCCCCCAGAGCCTGGTTGCGTACAAGCAAAGCATTAGGAGAACTGAATGGTGATATTTTGACTATCTCTTTTGCCAACTCACTCCATAGATTGGGAGTGTCATTCTGATTACAGAAATCAGAGTCCTTAGTGCCTTTGAGTCCAGTCAGGGTAGAAAACCATTCATAAAAACCCATTTTTGAGATTCCAGGCAAAGAACCATGGCAAGCTGAAGTGCTTGCTGAAGGTAAAGGGAACATGGAATGGGTAGTGGAAGAAGGTAGTGATAAATATCAACTATGACCATGTGATCAGTTACAGAAATGAGGATTGAAATACTGTTTTGTTCATGTTATCGTATTTAAGTTGTAAAATATCAAGTTTAAGAATGAATATTACCCAAGGACTTGCACCCTTTTCTGGAGAGATTTAATGTGTTATATGTAGGACAACTGAGTATTGTCAGGTGAAAGAAAAACATGTGTTTTATTGTTTTTTATTTAGAAATTAGGTATGGTTTAAGGTGATGTGTATAGGTGCCAAGTTAACAAGTTGTGGACTGTCATGGTCAGGTTCATGCGTCAACTTGGCCAAGTGGTTGTACTTTTTGTCCAGTTGGGTAAATGCTCTCCTGTCTGTTGTTATGAGGACATTTCATAGAATTAAATCATGACCACATTGGCTGCATCCACAGCTGATTCCATTTGTAACCCGCCCAGGGGAGTGTTTTCTGCAATGAGTGATGCTTAATCTAATCACTGGAAGCCTTTTAAGGATGATTCAGAAGAGACAGGCTCTCTTCCTGCTTTGGCTGGCGAGCCTCTCCTGTGGAGTTCATCCGAACCCTCCATTGGAATCGTCAGCTTCACAGCCTGCCCTGCAGATTTTGGACTCCATGTTCCCACAGTTACATGGGACAGTTTTATAAATTTTATTTCACAAATATTTCCTGTTGATTCTGTTTCTCTAAGGAAACCTAATATAGGAAATGTGTAGAAAAACAAGAAGGATGACCCCTATATTTCTATTGAGACTAACTACATATAAACTAAAAGCTGCTTACATTTGGCAACATCCTCCAGATTTCATGCAGGTTAACCTTATAATAGGTTAAGTTTAAAATTATTTTCCAGTAAAGTCACCTTTCTGAGAATGATCTACATTTAGATATTGTGATAGTTAGGTTTATGTGTCAGCTTGGCCAGGTAATGGGGCTCAGTTGTCTGGTCAAGCAAATACTCATCTAACTGTTACTGTGAGGACATTTTGTGGACTTACATCATCAGTAAGTTTATTGCATGTCTGACTGACTACATTTACAATAAACTAAGGAGAGTGTCCTCAGCAATAAGACACATTTAATCCAATCAGTTGAAGGATTTATAAGAGAGGTCAGAAGAAAGAATCTCTCACTCCATTTCAGTCAGCAAGGCTTTCCTGGGGAATTCTTCGAAGACCTTCACTGGAGTTGCCAGCCTGTGGCCTGCCCTATGGAATTTGGACTCCTGCATCCCAACATTTGTGTGAGACATGTTTATAAAATCTCATAACTACAAATAACTCCTGTTGGCTCTGGTTCTCTAGAGAACCCTGACTAATACAGATATCATTCCAGACATTGGAGGAAATAATGGAGTACTAGAGTCACCATGTTCATAGATTTCCAGATCTAAATTAATAAAAAAATAATGGCATAGTTCTCATTGTGAGATAAGACAAGTTTACTGCCAATAGGGAGGAAACCACCTCACTCTTTAGTAACTAGTACCCAGTGTACTTGGTATTAGATTTTCTCATGGATGCACTGAGCTTTGAGAAATTTTAGTTGTGTTATTAAGGCACTTTTTAATTCTGCAACTGGATTATCTATCCCTTGAATGCAACAAGCTCTTTACGGTCTCCTCTTATCTCTTCTCTGCCCTTTCCATTATAATACATAAATGGTGATGTCTCCCATACATAAATATTATGTATGACAAAATCTTGAGTTTATTGTGCATGGACTTACGTTAATACTAGAAGGCGTTTAAAGAGTACATCTAGTCAGGAGGAAATGTATGTATCATGATGAAATGTAGAAGCAATTTAGGTGAGGATAATAAATTGAATGTTTTCATGCCTGATAATTAGTAATAATAACATTATCAACAATTAAGTAAGTTTTGATTGGGTGCAAATTGCCTATGATGGTGAAGTTCATGTGTGGACCAGGTTATAGCATCCAGCTGTTTGTTCAAGCAGGCACTGGCCTGATTATTACTGCGAGGAAATTCTGTGAATTTAAATAATCAGTAAGTTGATTTTATTTGTAGCTGATTATATCTACAAACAACTAAGGAGATGGTCTTCAACCATGAGAAAAGTCTCATCTAATCTGTTAAAGGCCTTAAAAGGAGAAGAAATGATTTCAGCAGCCAGAAGGGAGTTTCCTTCTCAGCCAGCCAGCTTCTCATGGGAAATTAATAAAAAAAATCTTCATTGGAGTTCCCAGATTGCAGCTTGCCTTACAGAATTTAGACTTGTTCATCCCCACAGGCAATTTCTATTAAAAAACTCATAATATTGACATGATATATGCCAGTTCTGTTTCCCTAGAGAATCTTGACTCGCATTATCATACTAGTTATATATATATATGTATCAACTAATTTAAATCTCACAGAAAGTTTACATATTGATATACTAATATAATTTTCTTCAGATGAAAAATGTAATGGTGGAAAGATTAACTTGCCCAAGGTCACAATACAAGGAAGTAATAGAGCTGGTTCTGAAACCTGATCTTTCTGACCCCAAGATACTGATTTTAGCCCCTACAAAAAAAGTATTTCCTGTGCTTCACCAGGTTGTATTTTTGTTTGTTTGTTTTGGGAGAAAGGTAAAGGTTGTAGTTTTACTCAAGATATTTCAAGAAGATGACTTTCCAGTACTCAAGATAATGTAAAGAACTTTATAGTAATGTCTCAACAAATGATTTTGAAATTAAAAAAATCAATGTTCAGAGCACTGTTGAATTTTTCAGTTGTGTTCTGTATAACATTGAAGGCAGGTACATACGTTAATATCTCATTTATCATAAGATTACTACTCTGGCAACATCAGCTCTCCAAAACACAGGAGGAAAAGGGAGAACATTTATTGTGTGTTTAACATGTACTACAATTTTGAATAAATTAAACTTCACAAGAATCACTTGAAATAGACACAGGGGTAGGAAATAAAGCACAGGAATCAAATAACTTGTCCCTGATCAACAACAAATTATGTATTTAACATTCAAATTCAGGTATCCTAATTCCTAAACCTATATTTAACCACTACCCTATATTGTAATAAATAAATACCTGCATACATACATACATGAGTACATATGCAAAATAAAATTAATGCTGAGAATTCAGAATAGAAGTTATAAAGTCCTTTTACTAAAATGCTTGCCCTTTCTACAAAAGAACTCTGTTTCTACCTAACTTATTGGCACATCCCCTGCTGTGCTGGTTTGAAGCTGTTATGCACCCCAGAAAAGCCATGTCCTTTTAATTCAATTTTGTGGGGGCAAACCTATTGTTGGGAGGTACCTTTCAGTCATGTGGAGATATGGCCTTGCCCATTCAAGTTGGGTCTTAATCCTTTTACTGGAGTCCTATATGAAGAGAATAAAAGGCACAAAAAACATAGAGGGAGCTCAGAGCTGACAGAGAGCAGAGAGATGAAACCAGGTAACAGACGTTTGGAGATGAGAGGGGAGCACCCCAGGAGGTTCCAGAAGATGAGAGTCATTTGAAGCCAGAGCAGTGAAAGAAGGACAGCAGACCCTGCCATGTACCTTCCCATGACAGAGACATGAGACAGAGACAGAGAAACCCCAGACACGATTGGCCTTTCTTGAGATAAGGTATCCTCTTTTTGATGCCTTAATTTGGACATTTTCATGGTCTTAGAACTATAAAATTGTAACCTAATAAATTCCCTTTCTAAAAGCCAATCCATTTCTGGTATATTGCATTCAAGAAAACTGAAACATCTGCTAATCTTCTGATTTACAATACACATATACCTTGTCCTACATCCAAGTTTCACTTGCAATTTCTTGAATGCAACATAAAATGCCGCCAACAATTTCAGGGATTATTTTTACCTTCGCTAAGGTTTACCATGGTCAGAAAGCCAAAATACCCACTGAGCTAAAAGCAAGCATAAAAATAATTCATGTAGGAAGCAACAGAGATGAAGATAACAGAGTAAGAAGTTTCAAGTCTTCATTACCCCAACAAAAACTTGAACAACCAGCAAGAATTGGCAAACACATCTCTCACAAAGCTCCAGAAAACCATTAAAGGATTGCAATAACAGGATGAGTGCCAAATCTAGAATAAGGCATCTCAAAAATGCTAGGATTTCCTGGAGACCTTACTGGCCTGTGCTCCCAGTGCAGTTACTTGGCTCCAGCACAGGAGGGAGCAGAGTAACCCTCATGCACATTCTAGGTACAGGTATGTATGGCTTAATCTATCAGATGGCAGCCTTAGAGACTGAACCAGAATAGTTGTCACAGGCTCACTGTCCCAAAAGTATGTTGAAGACAGCTCACAGAGTTCTCCCACAGTGATTGCTGGTTGTAGGATATACAGAACAGTGCCTGAGACCATGAGGAAACTGTTTCATAAGGATTAAAGGACATTTGTACCCAGATAAATAGGGAATTCCTGAGACCATGCATTCTCAAGGCAAGGTACATATGCAGAATAGATTAGGAAGGCCCTTATGCTTTGGCCTTGAGTTGCTCTCTAAACTCATTATAAGGATAAGCTCTGAAGGAAAGCACTTGCTCAGATCAATCTGCAAAGACTGGGACAGTGTTTCCTTTTTTTTATTTCCTGGCATTCCAGGAACATTCTGTCAAAACTCTAGCTATATGCAAGCTTAAGGAATGGCCTCCTCAGAGTCTAAATTCCAGTGATAGCATGTTAAAATATCAAAATGTCTAGGTTTCAGCAAAGGTTACAAAACGTACAAATAAACAGGAAGTGATGGCATAGGCAAAAGAGATAAAAGTATTAGAAACCATTAATGAGGAAGTCCATCCTTGGGGCATACCAGAAAAAGACTTTTAAAAAGTGGTCCTAAATATATCCAAAAAGCTGAAGGTAAAATGGAAAAGAATAATATTTCCTAGGAGGTTTAAAAGCACATTGGGGCTGGCAGAAGAAAGAATCAGTGAAGTTGAATATAAGATCACTGAAATCATCCAGAGGACCAGTAAGAAAAATTAATGAAGAAAAGTGGACAGAGACTGAAGAACGTGCAGGACGCTATCAAGCATACTGAGATATGCATTGTCAGAGTTCCAAAAGAAGAAGGAAAGAAAGAAGAATATTTAAAGAAATAATGGCTGAAAACTCCCTAATTTTAACAACATATATGAATATACATAGGCAAGATGCTCAATAAACTCTAAACAGGATAAGTCCAAATAGACCCAAACCATGATATTTTATAATCAAACCACTGAAAACAAAGGATAAAGAGAGAATTCCAAAACCCACAAGAGCGAAGCAATATATTGTGTACAAGGGGTCTCATTATGATTAAGTGCCAATATCTTATCAGAAACCCTTGATAATAGCCTATAAATATTGTGCCTTATTTAAAGTGCTGGAAAAAAAGGACAACAAAGAATTCTATATTCAGCCAAATTGTCTTTCAAAACTGAAGGATTAAGTCATGGTCCAGATAAACAAGAGCTGAAGGAGTTCTTTATCACTAAACCAAGCTTACTAAGAGATGTTAAAGGGAGTCTGCAGGTTGAAAGGAAAGAACGATAGATAATAGATCGAAGCCACATGAAGAAACAGAACTCTCAGGTAAAGGGAACAACAAAAATATAAATGACATTTCTGTTATATTTTCAATATGTAAATCCCCATTTACTACCTACAAGATCTAAAAGGCAAATGCATAAAATATCATGATAAATTGATGGTTTTGGCTACCTAATATATAAACATGTAATTTGTGATATAAAAACATAGTTTGTATATATTATTGAAAGTAAGTTGGTATCAAAGCAAACATGATTATTAGAGATTCAGGATGTTAAATTTAAGCCTAATGGTAACTACAAAGAAAATACTGAAGAGTGTGCATATACAGGCAGAAATTAGAGTACAGTTTGCCAGGGGTAAGGGGTGCGGGGAATGAGGGGGTAATACACAGTGGGCATAGTGATTCTCGTTTGGGGAAATAGGAAAGTTTTAGTAATGGAAAGTATTGACGGTACAGTGTTATTGTGAATATGATCAATAACACTGAAGGTTATGCTTGGGAATAGTTGAGATGGGAAAGTTTATGTTAGATATTTGTTTTCAAAATTAAAAATAGGAAAGAAAGAAAGAGCAACAAAAGACAATGACCACTGGGCCAGCAACGGTAGCTCAGTGACAGAATTCTCGCCTGCCATGCCGGAGACCAGGGTTCATTTCCTGGAGTCTGCCCATGCTGGGGAAAAAAAAAAAAAAGACAATGACCAGTATATGTAATTCAAGATCCTGAAGAAGATCTAATAAGGGAGGAGAAAAGTTATAAAAGGACATTAGTGAGACATATGAAAAAATTGGAGTATATACTCTGTCATATCAATAATAAATTTTCAAACTTGGTAACTGCACTTAAGGCAAATATAAGTGAATATACTTGTTCTTAGAAAATACACATAGAAGTATGAAGTATTCCAGGAACATGATGTATATGTCTTATATTCAAGTGTTAAAAAAGTAGATTGACAAATACATAGGCAGATTATAGATAGGAAGGCAGCTAGAAAAAGGAGGTAGGCAGGCAGGCATTAAGAAATAGAAAAAGGAAGAAAGAAAAAAGGAAGGGAGGGAGGGAGGGAGGGAGGGAGGAGGGAAGGAAGGAAGAAGAAATGGCAAGTATGGCAAAATGTTAATTTTTTTTTTCACATTTTAACATTTTGCCACATTGTGGGGGGTGGTGAGGAATACTTCAGAGTTTTCCATATAAGGTTTGTACTATTTTGTAGCTGTCCTGGATTTTGAAAGTGTTTCAAAATAAAAAAGCTATTTAAAAAATCCATGTGGAATTATACTTCTAAAGAGTGATCACAGCAAAATGAGTTAAAGTATAGAGGAAGGAAATGTCTGGATTGCCTGGGCTGCTTTTTCAAAGTTCATATGTAGCATCAATTCCTCTTTCTGTCTTGACCCAAGGTAATATAATACTGTTCTTTGATATATTGTATCTCAGTGATTCTGACAGCCTCCCACACCCAAATACTTAATTATTTTAATGTCAACATTTTTTTTCTTTGTAGAGCAGTACTGATACCAGTGGTCGTTTGTAGCTCTAGTCTAATTCCAGGTGGCCTCAATGAGCATTCTAAGAGGCAAGTGGTCTGCTCTCTCCACAGAACCCAAAAATCCTGCTAGGAAAGCATCTCACTTGCTCTTATCCAGAGTTGACATCTGCTTTCAGTAAAAGTATCCAGATCTACTTGAGGCAAATTTGGCAGCCAAAAAGATGGATACCTGCTTTGGGTCATTTATTGATAGCCTTGAGAATTTTTTTTTTCTCCTTTTCAGTCTCCACACAAAATTTAATAATTTTGCTGGCTTCATTTTCATCATATGTCTATAATCCAATCATTTCTCATCATCTCCAATCTGTTACTAATATCCAAAACACCATCATCCCCCACCTATTTTCTTTCAGTATCCTCCCAACTATTCCCCCATTCTTTTTTTGTCCTGTAACTATCCTAGATGACTTTCAATGCAGAGACTCAGTAACTGTTCTTTTTAATATGAAAATCATACAATTATCACCTCTATTCAAAGCCCTCAAATATTTTCTACCTTACTTAGAGTAGAAACTAAAACCACTAAGGCTCTATATGACCAAACTGCTTGTAACTTCTGCTATCTCACATTCATCTCTTTCCACTTTGCTCTAGCCCTCTCCTTGCTGTTTCTAGAACGCATCAATCCCACTATCAGTTCAAAGCCTTTGAACTTGCTCTTCCCTCTGCCTAAAAATCTTCTCTATATAGCAGCATGATTCCCTCACTTTATTCTTTAAATATTATCTTCACTGTGGAGCAATTTGTGACTATCTTATTTAAAATAAAATTATGAGCAACTTCTACATGTGCACTTATGCACATTCTTCCTTAAAATTCTACATTGGGGCTGAATCTGATAGATGCATTTGATTGCAACCTCTTGACTACTTCTGTATTTTCCCTGAATTTTTTTTTTTGGTTTCCCCCAATTCCTTCCCCAGTCTAGCATGCCTCTACCTACCTTTCCTTCACACCAGTTTCCTAACTAGTTTTCATCCATTCAGGGCAAAGCCCATCCTTTTACTGGTCAAATGGATTGACATTTATCCTTACATTGCAACATTATTCCTGTTTCTGGTTAGCTGGTATCCGTTTTTCATGTTTACCAACTTAGTTTTTGTTTTTACTGTGCTAGTTTGCCTGATGTTTCCATTCCTTTTGCTTTTTATTCTAAAATTGGTTTTCATGCTCCATTCCTTGTATAAAATCACTCCATCTTCCTTTTACTGAGATAACCAGGGACTGAACTCATTAAATCCTAGAGATCTAATTGCTTTCTTTGAACCTGTCATTTGATTGCCAGCTTCTAGCCTAAGGCTGTTACTCTTTTTCTCTTCTGAATTCTCTTTTAAGCTTCTTCCTTACCTTACATTCCATCCCTTTAAAGTGCCTAGTATCCCTAGAAATAAGGGATGTTGGAAAATAAACAAAATGTTTCTGCTCGTAAAATTTGATATATAAAAAAAATTATCCTGAAATGTGTTAAATAAAGAAATCACAGTAATTTATGGGGTAGGAATGTTTACAATCATCATCTTGGTAAGTCCATTTCATACAACAACTATTTAGAATAGGTCTTAATGGTTGGGACAAATGTTTTTTTGGGTATGGAAGCTATGATAAGTAGTTCCAGAACATACACAATCAACCCATGGATAACCAGAAACATATCAGCTGTTCCAACAGCTCAGGAAGGCAACAATGTTTATGAAACAGCTGAAGTGATGATCACAGGGGTGAGAAAAATAATGGCCTTCAAAAGAGGTCAGTGTCCTAATCTCTGGAAACTGAATGTGTTATCTCACTTGAAAGACTTCCCTACCTTCTTATTTCTGAATCAAGAAGAAATGTCTTCTATTTTTAAATACCTCAGGGGAGAGTCCCTCTATAGGGAGACTTGAGACCTGATATATAAAACTAGGAGATGAACAAATATGAGGACCATCAAAACCAAACTTTCCAGCAGGCATCTGTGAGATGAGATAACATACTTCTATCATTGTTCTACAAAGAACCTAATATACCTACATACATATATATATATATATATATATATATATATATATATATATATATATATATATATATATATATATATATATATATATATATATGAGTTTGCCCTAGCTAACGTTAAAAGAGGTACAGCATCTCGGGATCCAAGTAATCCATATTTATTTTTTTAAAAGTTCTGGACGGCACATTGAATCCATAACTTTCCCATTAATTACACCTTACACTCTAAAGATTTTATGTTTCTTGAAAAAAGGAATGAAGGAGAGAGACAAAAAGATTTGACCCATGAATAGAAGTTGATGTTTATAAATAGTCAATGTCTTTCAACTCTTTTCCTGCAACTCCCTTACCACCTCCCTCTTCTGTTACAGTTTCATTTAGAAGAAGCTAAGCATTTCTTTAATAGAACACAGCATTTTATAGTAACAGGCAATGACAGGATCCTTGACAGGACCATCCAGAAACTTATGGCCAGCTGAAATAGCAAGATTCTGTAACTTTTTGAGGGAAGGTAGGGAATGACTTTTATTTCCAATAATTAAAAAAAGAGGGCAGTACAATGGTGGCTCAGTGGCAGAACTCTCACCTGTCATGCCAGAAACCCGGGTTCAATTCCCAGAGCCTGTCCATGCCAATATATATATATTTATTTATATATATACAAATAAAGAATAATAGCAGAGCTGAATAGGAACCTAAAGGTCTTCTACGTCATTACTTGTATCATATAAAGAAGGAAAGTGTGCTAAGGAGTGTGTCTGAAAATTAGAAAACTACCGATGGAATTGTGGATAGTAGTTATATGTCCATTATAGTTTCTGAATAACTGATCTTGCATTCTATCAGTAGCCTTTTACCTCTTAGGGTTATTATGTTATGTATCAGTATAGTGATAATAGAGTGGAAATTAGAGGTTTTGTGGAGGAGGGGAAAGATATCAACTGAATCACTGATTTGTATACTCATTAATAAGTCACCTAATCTTTTCTTTAAGGCTTATTTGTAAAATAAACATAAAAGCAGTTTGTAGCATGATGATAAATAATGACACAAGGTGTTATTTTCTATTACCTTCTATTATGATTTTAAAGTAATATTTCCAGGTAGTTAAATCCCACACAAAGGGAATATGCAAGGCTTCTGATGGAAAGGAATTCTTACAATTATTCTAGAATACATAGTTTCTATTTCTTACAAGTATCACTAGTTTTAGTTTTGATTATATTTTCATAAGCAATATGATCAATTGTAAAGTCTGGTAAAATAGTATTTGTTTTAGTAAATAGTATTATTTTTATTCCTACTCACTAAGACATACAAAATTGAAAGAAATAAAACCGCAGAAGTTTGTAGATATTGGGGGGTGCTTATAAAATATCTCAGAGGGTTTACTTTTCTTTCTTATCTCTCATCTAAATGCAAACAAAGAAAAGCTAGAAATATGAATTCCTGAAATAATAATGTACTATTTTTATATTGTTTAATTCTGAAGACATAAACAACTTGATACTTTGTGACTAGAAATGGTGGGAAAAACTAAATGCAAAAAGGACAGAGAATGGCACCATTTATGAAAGTTTATTGTATAAAAAGGCTGTGTTGAAAATTAACTTGAAAATGTAATTTACAGGCATGCCCTTTTTTTTTTGCTATTTATCTATCAAATTTATATTCCCAAAGGTAAAGTTGGGATTCATATCTAACTTTTGAATAAATCAAGATACGGGTAGAATGAATTTAGTCTTTTGCTGATTAGAACTTTGTTTGAAACTTATATGTTGAAACATTGCTTCAGGCAGCTAAATCCCATTGACAGAATTAAATCAGGCAACCCTCTATGACTTGAGGGAATCATAAAGAACATCTATCAATGATGGCAGGCAATGAAGAAAAAGTGGTATGTATGTCAAGTGACTGAATATAGGAAAAAGATATATGGTAATGATAGCTTAGGCAGACAATATCAGGTAAGGAAAAGGATTACTTAAAATAATAGTCAAAGTAAAAATATACAGAATCAGTCATCACAATTTACTTTCTTTGATTGAAAGGAGAAAATCATATGTGTTAAATATAATGTTTAGATCACATTTGACAGCTTGAATAATGTGTACTTCATATAATAATTCTAGGTGACTCGATGCAGTACCCATACATCAATGATGGAATGACCAAACGTTGACAGAGTAATTTTCTCTAGAGTACAATGTCCCTGATGTTACAGAAGGAATGGTTAATTATTCCTTGACAGTAAAAGTGGGAAAATTTCCACTGATGAGGTGGTAAACAGGTGAAAATTTTTCTAAGTTTCTAGTCACTTTACAGATAAATTTCTATGATCTGAAAAAAATGAATGACTTCTACCTTCACTTTTTTGTTTCCCAACATTTAGGCTTTACTTCACATTATTATGTTCCCCAATCACCCAAGTCTTTTTAATGACCTATTCATGTTAACTATCCAGTTATTCAGTGCATACATGCATTGTTTTAAAAAGATGAACCTATAATATAAAATATGGTACCTAAAATTATTACTGAGATCTTACAGGTACTGCCATACATATTTTCTTTACTTTGCACTAGGTGTATTCTCCCCATATACCACCCTACTGTTAATACCATGTAATAGTGATACCATTTGATCTATTTATAAAAAAATGTTCTTATATATGTCCCATTAATCACCTTCGTCATCCACAACAAGGTTCATTACATAATACAATCCCTTATTTTACCCTCTAGCCTTCCTTCTAGTGACATACACATCTCTTAACCTCCACTTTCAACTACATTCACACACATGTTTCAGTGAGGTTAATTCCATTCACAATAATGTGCTATCATCACCTCTATCCATCTCCACACATTTACAATTAAACTAATAAAAAATTCTGCACAAATTATGCTTCAGTTCTGCATTTTTTACTCTTGCTCTGTCTCCTGGTAACCTATATTCCAGATTTTAACCCTAGGGAGTTTGCTTTTACATCATATTAGGCAGATCACACAATATATATATATATTTTTTTTGCCTAACTATTTTACTCAACATAATGTCCTTGAGGTTCATTCATGTTGTTGCAGACATCAGGACTTTATTATTTCTTATAGCTGAATAATATTCCACTGTATGTATATACCACATTTTGTTTATCCATTCATTAGTTGATGGACATTTGGATTGTTTCCATCTTTTGGCAATTGTGAATAAAGCTGCTATGTACATTCATGTGCAATATGCTTTATTTTTAAATACAGTTTTATTGAGATATAGCTATATACCATACAAACCATCTGAAGTATATAATTACTGGCTCACAAAATTGTCACTTGGTTCTGCATAAAACCCCCTGACCAATTTTTAGAACATTACAATTACACTGGAAAAGAAATAAGATTAAAAAAAAAACAAATCCTCCCATAGTCCTTAAATCCCCTAATATTGATCCATAGCATTGGTGTAGCACATTTTTACTCTTGATGAAAGTGTACTAAAATATTACTGTTAAAAATAGTTCATAGTTTTTGTAATAGGTACATTTCCCCATATACCCCTATATCGTTGACTCCTTGCAATAGTGTCATACATTTGTTCTAGTTCATGAAAGAACTTTTTCACATTTGTACAATTAATCATGGACATTGTCCATCAAAAGATGAACTGTAGTATACAGTCCCATGTGTTCACTTCCAACTTTCCTTCTGATGACATGCATGACTCTAACCTTCCCCCTTCCATGACAGTCACACATTCAGCACTGGTAATTATACTGTTATTCTGTGAGTATTGTATATTCACTGTTAATCATATAATTATTACTGTTAAATAATGTGCTACTGTGACTTCTGTCCATTTCCAAATGTTTAAGTTCAACCTAGTTAAACATTCTGCACATCTTAAGCAACGGATCCTCATTCTTTAGCCTTATTCTATATTCTGGAAACCCATATTTATATTTTATGTCTGTAAGTTTACACATTATACTTAGTTCATATCAGCGAGATCATACAATATTTGTCCTTTTGTGTCTGATTTATTTCACTCAACATAATATACTTAAGGTTCATCCCTGATGTTGCATGTTTCAAGACTACATTCCTTCATACTACTGAATAACATTCCATAATATGTATGTGCACATTTTGTTTATTCATTCATCAGTTGAAGAAATGCAGATTGCTTCATCTTTTGGCAAATGTGAATAGTAGCACTATGAGCATCAGTGTGCAGATGTGTGTTTGTGACCCTGCTTTCAGGTCTTCTGGGTATATCCCAAGTAGTGGGATTGCTGGTTTTAAGGTAACTCTATACTTAACCTTCTGAGGAACCACCAAATCATCCTCCATAGCAGCTGCATCATTTTGCATTCCAACCAGCAGCAAATAAATATTCCAACTTCTCCACATCCTCTACTTACATTTACTGTTTCTTTAGTAGTAGCCGTTTTAGTAGGCATGAGATGATATCTCCTTGTGGTTATGATTGCATTTCCCTATTAGCTATTGAAACTGAGCATCTTCTCATGTGCATTTTAGCCATCAGTATTTCATCTTTGGAGAAACGTCTACTCAACTCAAGTCTTTTGCCCATTTATTTAAATGGACTATGTTTTTTCATTTTAAGATTTCTTTCTTTATTCTAGATATCAAACCCTTATCAGACATTTGGTTTCCAAATATTTTTTCCCATTGAGTCGATTGCCATTTCACTCTTCTGACAAATCCTTAGCTAGACTGACAAAGACAAAAAGAGAGAAGCTGCAAATAATAAAATCAGAAATGAGAGGGGACATTACTAAAGATCCCAAAGAAATAAAAAAGATCATAATAGTTACTATAAACAAAAGTATGCCAACAAACTAGACAACTTACACGAAATAGATAACTTCCTAGAAACACATGAACAACGTACACTGACTTGAAAATAAATAGAAGACCTCAAGAAACCAACCACAAGTAAAGAGATTGAATCAGTCATAAAAAATCTAACACATGAAAACTCAGGACTGGATGGCTTCACAGGGAAATTTTAATAAGGATTACAAGAAAAATTACATAACTCTTGCTCAATCACTTCCAAAAAAACTGAAGAACAGGGAACACTACCTAACTCCTTCTATGAAGCCAAAAGCACCCTAATACCAAAGCCAGATAAGAATATAACAAGAAAAGAAAACTTCAGACCAATCAGTAATGAATTACAGATGCAAAAATCCTCAACAAAATACTTGCAAATCAAATTCAACAGCATATTAAAAGAGTCATACACCATAACCAAATAGGCTGTATCACAGTTATACAAGGGATATTTAAACTGCAATTAAGATAACACATCTCATTAACAAATCAAAAAGGAAAGAAACACATGATGATCTGAATTGACACAGAAAAGGCATTTGACAAAATTCAGCATCCTTTCATGGTAAAAACACCTTAAAAATAGAAATTGAAGGAAACTTCCTCAATGTGATTAAGGGCATATATGAAAAATCCACAGTTAGCATCATACACAATGGTGAAAGTGTTCAGCTTTCCCTCTAGGATCTGGACTAAGACACGGATCTGCACTGTCACCAGTGCTATTCAACATTGTGCTAGAAGTTCTGACTAGAGCAATTAGGCAAGAGAAATATATAAAATGCAAGAAAAATTGAAAAGAAGAAGTAAAACTATCGCTATTTGCATATGTACTGATCTTATGATTTCTATGTAGAAAACACTTAGCAAAAGACAACAAAACTACTTGAGTTAATACTAGTTCAGCAAAATGGCAGGATACAAGATCAAACCATGCAAAATTCAGTGGTGTTTCTATACACTCCTAATGAGCTATCTGAGGAGATAATCAAGAAAAAAAGCCATTTACAATCGCAACTAAAAGAATCAAGTATCTAGGAATAAACTTCACCAAGGATATAAAAGACTTGTACATAGAAAACTACATAACAATACTAATAGAAGCCATAGAATACTTGAATAAATGGAAAGATGTCAATTCTACCCGAATCGATCTACAGATTCAATGCAATTTCAATTACAATCCCAACAGACTACTTTGCAGAAATGGAAAATCTAATTAGCAATTAGATTTGGAAAGATATGGGACCTCAAATAGTAAAAAAAAATCTTTAAAAAGAAACATGAAGGTATTATACTTTCTGAATTTAAGACATATTATAAAGTCACAGTGGTTAAAACACTGGCATAGACATATTGATCAATGGAATCAACTGAGAGTTCAGAAATAGACCTTAGTTCTATTGTCAGTTAATATCTGACAAGGCTCCCAAGCCCACTGAAGTAAGACAGAACAGTGCCTTCAAAAAATGGTTTTGGGAGAACTGGATATCCATAACCAAAAGAATGAAAGAGGACCCTATCTCAAACTCTATACAAAAATTAACTCAGAATGGATCAAAGATCTAAACATAAGAACCAGTACCATAAAACTCCTTGAAGAAAATGTAGGGAAATACCTCCAAAATCTATGGATAAGCTGTAGTTTCTTAGACTCTACATCCAAAGCACATGTAACAAAAGAAAAAATAGGTAAATGGGACACCTCAAAATTGCTTCAGTGTCATACACTTTATCACAGAGGCATCCTCACAGATTAGTTTGAGATGCACTAATGTAGCTGTAAGACTGACAAGTAAATTAGATAAAAGTTTTAATAATGAAAATTTGATACTATAAATAGACATATTTTAAGAATTAGGCTCATTGACTTGAACAATACAAATTAAAAACACACAAGATTGGAGTCTAATTGCGCAAGAATAAGTTCACTTTGAGATCACCACCCAAAATAGTTGATGATTTTCAATGAGCAATCATATTTCCTTAAATTATATAAGGCTCTCTAGGCCCATTTTTGTATATAGTTATATATGAATTGCTTCAAAAGTGTGCTGGTTTGAAACTGTCATATATCCCAGAAAAGTCATGTTCTTTTAACTCTAATCCAGTCTTGTGGGACCAGCCGTGTTCTTTTAATCCTAATCCAATATTGTAGGGCAGAAACTCTTGATTAAGTTGTTTCCATGGACAACATCCAATTGCAGCTACGACCTTTTGATTAGGAGGAGATGCAGTTCTGCCCATTAAAGTTTGCTGTTAATCTACTGGAATCTTTAAGAGAGCTCACAGAGTGAGAAATAGTCAGAGCCAACACAGACACAAATGCTTGAAGATCATGAAAGAAAAAGTCCAGGTGTTAAGCAAGGGCTCACAGAAATAGAAAAGAACCTGGAGAAAACATCTCCAGCCCTGGGAGACACCAGGCTAAGAAATGAAACCCATAATTTTGCCCTGGAGCATCTAAGTGACAGCCCACAGAGGCTTACAGAGGAAGCCATTGGAATCAGAAGCTGGAAGCAAAGGAACCAAGTAAAATGACCAGCAATGCCAGCCATGTGCCTACCCATGTGACATACATCAGCCTTTATTTGGAGTCAAGGTATCTTTTTCTGGAAGCCTTAGTTTGGACATTTTTAAGGCCTTAGAATTGTAAACGTGTAATTTGATAAATCTCCTTTATAAAAGTCAATCAATTTCTAGTATATTGCATTCTCGCAGTTTTAGCAAACTAAAAAGAGTATTCATCAAAGTGCTGCAATGTACAATGATGTGGAGTTCAAACAGAAACAATCCTTTTGTCTTCATAGACCTTACAGGAAACAATCTAATACTATTATTA
This sequence comes from Tamandua tetradactyla, assembly GCF_023851605.1. Lineage (NCBI taxonomy): Eukaryota > Metazoa > Chordata > Mammalia > Pilosa > Myrmecophagidae > Tamandua > Tamandua tetradactyla. The sequence goes on along the minus strand of NC_135336.1, from coordinate 67,480,981 downwards.
GATAACCAATTAAAGAACTATAATTGAAGTTTGGGTTTTGTGCTATTCACACAAAAGATAAATTAAAATTAACCTTCCCATCTATAGATGGACATATGGGAGTGAACACTATGTATGAAGTTCTTTGTTCCTCATGTTAATATTCACCAGAGAGCATCAACAAAATAAGAGGTACTGAACCACTAAGAATATGGATGACTTGAACAGTAACATTATCTAACTTCTGTTATCGGTCAATCCAGTGCTGGAAAAACGGGTACATGGACAAAGTAATGATGGTAGCTGGGAAAGGAGCTATTCCTAATTCCAGCAAGATGAATACATTTATCTTGCTATGTTACTGCCAGGGGTCCAACCTTTAAGAAAAAGAGACAAATTCTTAGTTCTCCAAATGATGCCCTATCTTGAAGAGATGGCATACTTACTTGCTGGAAAGTTTATTATATTGTGGAAGAATTCACTCTGGCAAGAAGAAAAACTTTCTCTGATATTGGTTTGTACTACCTACCTACTTGGCCTCTGCTGCTGTCATTAGCAGAAGGCTTGCCAAATGCTTGATCCCTCAGCATGAAATTCTGTGCTTCTAACCATGGTGTCTATTTTTCAGCAGGGAGGTGTGAGGGTAAGATTATAGAGATGAGATCACATTCTATGCCATCAAGCTGTAGGCTGAGAGAGGTTTGTAACAGCCTATTGAAGATATACAACTGAATTGGCAGCTCTACGGTAATAATTAGAAGGATAAAGAACCATGTTCCATATACAGTATACATTTTTAATCAGAGACCTTTATATGGTCCTGTGTCTCCAAAAGTAAATGCAAACAAGTCAAGGAACCAAGGGGTGGAAGGAGGAAAGCCTACACTACAATCATTACCATGATCTACTTGGAAGTTTTGTTTCCTGTTCTTGCAAATCTGGGCTCTTTAGATGTAGAGGAACTGATTCCCAAAGTGGGAACAATTCCACCAAGGTCACAACTTTTCATTTCAGTTATAAGCTATGGTATCACCTGACCACTTTGGATTTCATACGCTAAGGGACTAGCTGGCTGGAAGAAGAATCACCATTCTGGCAGGGATAATTTACTGTGAACATCAGATCAAAAGTTTGGTATTACACATAGGGTTAGGTAAAAATGTATTTACGTCTAGGTGATCCACTTAAGCACCTCTTGAGACTCCAGTCCCCAGTTTTGATGATAAATGGACAAGCGGAATAATATCAGTCTCAGAAGAGCATAACGACTTGAAACTCGGACCCCTCAAGGATGAGGGTCTGTGTTTTGCCATCAGTTATCATCAAAACCAGCTCAGGGACTGGATGAGGGTGAGAAGAACATAGAATAGATAGTGGAGTAGGGAGACAATAATTGTCAGCTGTAGACCCTAGAAAAGCTTCAGCAAAGAAGACTATATTTTATCCCCCCAACTTCCTCTTCTCAGCTTCCTCCAGGAAAACAGTCCCTTGAAAATTCTGATTGAACTGCTCCAAGAATGCATACTTAAAAGCAGATGGCACAAGGGATGGATTTTCATGGATAGTATTTTGCACTTACTATCCAGACCCCCTTTCTACGACAGCTGTCCTATTTCCTGGGAGTGTCAGCCAATAGCTCTCAGTTGTCAACCCCTTCAGGAACTGGCTTAGATTCAGAGATTCACCCCACCTAAGGTCATGGACTTTCTTAAGGTGGTCCAAATCCAATGACTGGTTGATACAAATGTTATAAAGGCCTGGCTATCTGGCCCAAGTCTTAGACAACTCTGAAGGTTCACTGTAGCTCAAGAGCCGATCCCCCTGTGGTTGGCTGAGGCTCTTCTCGGGTATGTTTTGTAGCTCAAATTCTTCTTCTACCCAAACCTGCTCACTCCCTTTCATTTCCACACATCTTCATCTCAACAGTATCCTTCAATAGGCATCTTGCCCACCACACTGACATAGGGTCTGCTTCCAGGGAAATTAGATTGTAACACTGCACAACTACTGTACTATAGGTTGTTTCGTCTCATTAAAGCGTTTTCTTATAATTACATTCCAAGTTGTAATTGGACATTCAATTTAACAGTTACTCTTTAAATTTATCCTGCCTGACCTTTTTTCTTCTCCTTTGGTTCCCTTCCCTTTTTTCTGGGGGGTTGGGGGTAGGTGGGTGGGAGTGTATTTTGCATTTTTAGAATTTCATTTGTTGTCTATTTGAATGGCTTTTATCCATCAATTATTCATGTTCATTGCCCACTTTACTATTTGGTAGGTCATCTCTTATTTATCTATAATAAATCTCTCCAAGTTAAGGGAATATAATCATTGACTATGTGTGTTACATATACCTTTTTTACTGTCCGCTTTACCATTATCATTTTTTAATGTAAAAATGTTTTATATGTTTGTATAGTCCAACTTTAGTCTTTTCCTTTATTATTTCTGTCCTGAGTGTCATGCTTTAAATTTTCACCATCCCATGAATATAAAAAGGCTTTGTTTTTTAACATTTAAATTTGCCATCAATGTGAGATTTATTTTAGCACATGTGAGGAAAGAATTATTTCAAAAATGGCTAGTCAGTTGTTCGAACATCATTTGTGAAATAAATTATTCCTTTCCCACTAATTCAAATATCACTTTATCATAAATTAAATTTAAAAAGTTTAAATGGATTTTATATTTTATTCCACTGATCTTTCTAGTCTTATATCAGTAACACACTTTTATTTATGGCAAACCAATATTATTTTTATGCAATTTTATTTAGACATATATTCACATACTATATATACAAAGGGTAGAATCAGAGGTCCATAGTATCCTATACCTGTGTATTCATCATCATAATAGATTTTTGAACATTTTCATTATTCCAAAAAATAAATAAATAAAAGTACAAAGGCACACCCAAAACATCCCATACCCCCTCCATATCTACTATTTATTGTCTTTTTTTTTTCTTACTCATCTGTCTATACCGCGGATAAAGGGAGAGTCAGTCATAAGGTTTTCACAATCGCAGGGTCACACCTTAAAAGCTCTATTGTTATTCAGTCATCTTAAAGAATCAAGGCTACTGGATTACAGTTCAACAGTTTCATATATTTCCCTCTGGCTACTAAATTACACCAAAAATGGAAAGGGGTTTGTGTATACTGCATAAGAATAACTTCCAGAATGACCTCTCAACTTTATCTGAAATCTCTTAGTCAACTAAAATTTTGTTTTGTTTCCTTTCTCTTCCCCTTTTGGTCAAGAAGGCTTTCTCATTCCCATGAAGCTAGGGCCAGCTCATCCCTGGGACTCACATCCTGTGTTGCCAAGGAGATCTACACCCCTGGAGTCAAGCCCCATGTATATAGGGGGAAGGGCAGTGAGCTAAACTGCTGAGTTGGCTTAGAGAGAGAGGCTACATCTAAACAACAAAAGAGGACTCTTAGGGAGAATAATAAGTAGAATTAGCTTCTCCTTTGCAAGAATAAGTGTCATAGGGGCAAGCCCTAAGATCAGGGCCTGGCACATGAAATTGGCACTCCCCATGATTGTTAGAACGTCATGTCTTCTGCAAGTGGGAAAGTTTAATATTTCCACCTTTTTCCCCAGCCCCTCAAAGGGACTTTGCAAATATTTTTTAATCTTTTGTCCAGATTACTCTGGGATGTATCAGAGCATCACACCAAACCTATTCTCACTCCCTACTAATTTCTACATTATTATGGTGTTTCAATAAACTAACAATACAAGTTAGATTAGAAAACAAGCATTTCTTCCTTTGGTCCCACCTAGAAGTTGTAGTTTTAAAATACAGTCAATAACATTCTTTACTCTTCAGTCTGATTTACCTTAGTTCTAACCAGATCAGCTTCATTTATATCTCCAATTGGAAGTCTGATCATTTTTTCAGTGTTTTTAACAGTTGCTGTATGGAGTAACGTAGACTTTCAGAGCTTCAGAACTCTAGCTCTGAGTCTCAGGTATACACAAATACCTGAAGTTCCAGGGAATCATCAAGTTATAAACAAAGAGCTCAACATCTCAGAATTTAGAAATAGCAGTTACAACTCTGGAATACATTTGACTGCTGTAAGTGTTTACAATCTAGAAGCCTTTATGATAGGACTTCACCTAATAACCTATGTTCTCAAATTCAGTTCTCAGAGTTAGCATATTATAGTTAGTCCTTATTAGTGAGGTGTAATAATATTTGCCTTTTCATTTCTGAATTATCTCATTCAGCAAGCTGTCCTCAAGCTTCATTCACCTAGTTGCATTCCTCACAACTTCACTCTGTCTTGCAGCCATTCAATAGTCCAATGTACATATACACAAACTGTTCCCTCTTCCATGCCTCACTCAATGTACCCTTAGGCTATCTCCACCCCTTGCAAATTGTGATTACTGCTGCCAAAAAAATCAGTGTACACATGTTCATTCATGTCCCCACTCTTAGTTCTTCCAAGTATACACCTAACTATGGGATTGCAGGATTATGTGGCAACCCCAACCCTAATTTCCTGTGGAGCTACCACACTGCCCTCCAGAGGAGCTGCACCATACTCCTCTACCAACAGCACATAGGTACATTTCTTTCTCCACATTTTCTTCAGCACATGTAACTATTCATTTTTAAACAGTTTTAGCCACACATTATATAATCCAACCTAAGTAAAAAAAATCAATGGCTCCCAGAATAATCACATAGCCATGCCTTCACCACCACAATCAATATGAGGACATTTCCATTTCTTCTGCAAAGGATCCCCTACCCTTCCACCATATCCCCTGCTTACTGACATTTAACTTTGGTATATTGTCTTTGTTGCATTCAATGAAAGCATATTACAATGTTACTGTTAATTATAGACCCTAATTTGCATTTTACTCATATACCATCATCGTTTGTTCTCCCTCACACAGAAACATTCTTATAATTGTACATTTAGATAACCATAATTGCTCACTCAAGGCATCACTAAGTTATACCACCCCCGAACATTACCCTCTATCTTTCCTTCAGGTGTTATACATGCCACCAGCCCACTTCTCTCAATCATACTCACTCTTCTTTGTTTAGTGTACTTGCAATATTGTACCACCTGTTAGTATTGTGCTGTCCATTTCTGGATCTTTACAATCAGTCCTGTTGAACAATCTGTACTCCTTCAGTATATAACGCCCAATCTCTATCACTTTTCTATCTCCTGCTAACCTATGTTCTTAATTTTAACTCTTAAATTTCACTCATTAACAAGCATTTATCCTTCAGTTTCTGGTTAATTTCACTCAGTATAATGTCCTTAAGGTTCATTCACATTGTAATTTGCTTCAAGACTTTATTCTGTCTTACAGCCGCACAATATTCCTTCTTATGTATATACCACATTTTGTTTAGCTACTTGTCCATAGATGGACATTTGGGCTGTTTCCCTCTCTCAGCAATCACAAATAATGCTGCTATAAACATCAGTGTGCAAATGTTCATTTGTAACCTTATCTTCAGTTCCTCAGAATATATACCTAATAATGGAATTACTGGATCATATGGCAATTCTACAGTTAGCTTCCTGAGGAAATGCCAATCTTTCTTCCAGAGTGGTTACAACATTCTATATTCCCACAGAAGTAAGTGTGCCTCTTTCTCCACATTTTCTCCAGCATTTGCTGTTTTTTTTTTTAATAAAAGCCATTTTAGTAGGTGTGAAATGATATCATCTTATAGTTTTGATTTGCATTTCCCTGATAGATAGTGAGGTTGAGCATCTTTTCATATGTTTTTGAGCCATTTGAATTTCCTCTTATGAAAAAAGGTATGTCCCTGTCTTTGCCCATTTTTTAATTGGATAGTTTGTCTTTTTGTTGTTAAGTTGTAGGATCTCTTTATATATTCTGGATATTAAACTCCTATCTGATATGTGGTTTCCAAATATTTTTTTCCTATGACATAGGCTGCCTTTTTGCTTTTCTGATCGTTTGATGAACAGAAGTGTTTTAATTTTGAGGAGATCCAATTTATCTATTTCTTCTTTCATTGCTCATGCTCTGGATGTAAGGGCTAGGAAACCATTTCCTATCAAAAGATCTTTAAGATGTTTTCCTACATTTTTTTCTAAAAGTTTTACATTCTTATTTCTAATGACTATTTAATTCATTTTGAGTTAACTTTTACATAAGATGTGAGATAGTGGTCCTCTTTCATTGTTTTGATATGGATATCCAGTTCTACAAGTATCATTTATTGAAGAGGCGGCTCTGCCCCACTTGAGTTGGCCTGACCGCTTTATCCAAGTCAACTTGTACACTGATGAGAGGGTCTATTTCTGAACACTCAAATTGATTCCACTGGTCAGTATATCTACATTTATTCCTATATCATGCTGTTTTGAACACTTTAGCTTTGTAATAAGCTTTAAAGTCAGGTATAATGAGAGCTCCCACTTCATTCCTCTTTCTCAACTATTTGGGTCATCCTGCCTTTCCAAATAGATTTTATTTCTGCAAAGTAATTTGTTGGGATTTTAATTGGTATTGCATTGAATTTATAAATTAATTTGGGTAGAATTGACACCTTAACTGTATTTAGTCTTTCAATCTATGAACACAGTATGTCCTTCCATTTATTTAGGCCTTTTTAAATTTCTTTTAGCAATTTCTAATAGTTTTTGCATATTGTTTTTTTGTGGACTTGGTTAAATTTGTTCTTAACTATTTGATTCTTTTGGTTGCTATTTTAAATGGAATTTTTTTTTCTTGATTTCCTCCTCAGACTGCTCTTCACCAGTGTATAGAAATGCTACTGATTTTTTCATGTTGATCTTATACCTTGCCACATTGCTGTATGCATTTATTAGGTCTAGTAGATTTTTCAGGATTTTCTATATATAGTATCATGCCATCTGCAGACACTGAAAGATTTTACATTTTACTTTCCAATTTTCATGCCTTTTATTTCTTTTTCTTTCCTAATTGCTCTAGCTAGAATTTCCAGCACAATGCTGAATAACAATGGTGGACATCCTTGTCTTGTTTCTGGTCTATGAGGGAAAGCTTTCAGTCTTTGAGTATGATATTAGTTGTGGGCTTTCATATATTCCCTTTATCATGTTGAGGAATTTCTCTTCTCTTTCTATTCATTCATCCATCAAGAAAGAATGGTGAATTTTGTAAAATGCCTTTTCTGCATTGATCAAGCCAATCATATGTTTTTTCTGCTTTGATTTTTGATGTGATATATTACATTAATTGATTTTCTTATGTTGAACCAGACTTGCATGCTGGAATTAGGCCCACTTGGTTATTGCGTATAAATCTTGCAATGTGCTGCTGGACTTAATTTGTGAGTGTTTTGTTGAGGATTTTTATATCTATATTCATTAAAGAGATTGGTCTGTAATCTTCTTCTCTTGTAGTATCTTTGCCTAGGTTTGGTATTAAGGTGATGTTGGCATCATAGAATGAGTTAAGTAGCTTTCCCTTCTCTTCAAATGTTTTGAAGAGTTTGAACAGGGTTGTTACTACTTCTTTTTTGAATGCTTGGTAGAATTCACATGGGAAGCCACACAGTACTGGCTTCTTTTTTGAAGCTTTTTGATGACTGATTCAATCTCCTTACTTGTGATTAGCTTGTTGAGGTTGCATATTTTTTTAAGACAATGTTGCTTGTACATGCTTCTCTAGGAGGTTGTCCATTTCATCTACATTGTTTAATTTTTTTAGTATAAAGTTGCTAATATATATTCTCACATTATCTCCTTTATTTCTATGGGGTCAGTTGTCATGTACCTTATTTCATTTCTGATTTTATGTGTTTGCATCCTCTCTCTCTCTTTTTCTTTCAGCTTAGCTAAGGATTCATCTAGTTTATTGATTTTATCAAAGAATCAGCTTCTGGTTTTGTTGATTTTATAATTTGCATGTTCTCAATTTCATTTATTTCTCCTCTAATATTTGCTATTTCTTTGTTATTTGTTATTTCTTTCTTTCTGTTTGCTTTGGGGTTACTGTTCTTTCTCTGATTCCTCCAGGTGAACAGTTAAAGGTCTCAGCTGAAAATTCTGCACATAGTCTTATCAAGCTTCCTTTGTAGGTGATGGGTTGCTTTTCTTTTGGTGCTCTCAGAATTCTCTTTTTGTCTTTGACTTTTGACAATCTGATTAGTAAGTGTCTTGGCATAGGTCTATTTGCATCTATTCTGTTTGGGATACACTGCACTTCTTGGGCCTGTAGTTTTATGTCTTCCATAAGATTTGGGAAATTTTCATTGACTGCTTCCTCTATTATTCTTTCTGCTCCTTTTCCTTCCTCTTCTCTTTCTGGACACCCGTAACAGGTATATTTGTGGACTTCATATTGTTATTCAGTTCCCTGCGATCCTGCTCATATTTTTCCATTCTCTTCCCTATCTGTTCTTGTGTGTGTAGGATTTCAGATGTCGTGTCCTCTAGTTCACTAATCCTTTCTTCTGCCTCTTCAAACCTGCTGCCATAGGTCTCCACTGTGTTTTACATCTCTTCTACTGTTTTTCATTCCCATAAGTTCTGCAATTTGTTTTTTTTCAAACTTTTGAGTTCTTCTTTATGTACATACAATGTCTTCTTTATATCCTTCATCTCTTTTGCCATATCTTCCCTCAACTCAATGATTTGATTTTTGATGTGATTTTGCATGTCTGCTCAAACATTCTTAGTTGTTTCAATTCCTGTATCTCATTTGAAATATTTGTTTTTTTTTTCTTTGACTGACCCATATCTTCATTTTTCTTAGAATTACTCACAATATTTTGCTGGTGTCTAGGCATCTTATTTCCCTGATTATTCTGGAAGTCATTTTCACTCTTTTACCTGGAATTTTCTTGTCAGTTTTGTTCTCTAGCTGATCTTTGGCTTTAAGTTCAACTTATTCTAGAAGTCTATCATAGCTTCTGTTTAACTGATCAGAATTTTTCAGTTCTTGTTTTTCTAGTTTGTATTTGGTCTATATGGAACCCATTTTTTGAGGAGAATCTCCCGAGATATGATCAAATCCAATCAGATTTTCCCTTACCAGAGAGGCCCAAGTCTAAGGAGGAAGGTGTAATCAATATCAGTATCAAATTATCCTGAGAGTAAGACCCAGGTTATCAGACTTTCCCATGAATCCTCTTGACTGTTTTGATTTTTCTATCCTGCTGAGCAGTTGGCACTTGTCAGCCTGCAGCTCGCCAAGCATAAATTGTAGTGCCTTTAATTCTCAACAGCCCCTTTCCCTGCCAAGATATGGTTGAGAAAGATGCTGAGGTAGAAGGCAGGCTTAAATAGTTTCTGTTTTCCAGTGCCTGTGCTCTCCAGACCTTGAAGGAGGGCTGCCACTTGAGCTCAGACCCCCTTTTCTTGGGGAAGGTATGCCCTTTAGGGAATTATCTTCCCCATTTGCTTCATTGTTTTGTCCCTCAGACCTATCTTAACTCAGCCCTTGCCTGGATCAGGGTGACAATTGAAAATCAGTGAGGCTTTCTCTAACTAGCTATTTAGAATAGTTAAAAAAAAAAAAAAAAGAAAAGAAAAAAAAAAGAAATCCCTTTTCAGACCCAGTCCTCAGCCCCCAGTGGTCATCAGTCAAGAGCTGGAGCTTGTTCTAGGTTCTATGTGCCCCATTTCCATTCCTCTGAGCTGTGCTGACTCCAAAATCATCCATATTTAGTCTTTTTTAACAATTTTATGTAATTTTACTTTTTGTTTATCAGTCTCACCTCCTGTTAGGACCAAGACCACAATTGGCTTGGCTGAGCTACCTTCCTTGCTTACAGTAAAGACTACTTAATAATATACCCTTTAGGGAATTATCTTTTTCACCTAACTAGGTACTTAGTCTCTCAGAGATATAATTCTGCCCTTGCCTGGGGCAGTGCTGAGGCCTGAGAATGCCCACAGTTCTGTCTAATGGGCTACGAAGTTAAGAAGAAAAAAAAAAAAAAAACTGGAGTGAAAGAAAAAGCATTTTTTTTCAAAGCCAGCTCCCAGCCCCCTTGTGTTTGCCAGTCAAGAGCTGGAGTTGGTATCTGGCTCTATGTGCTCCTTTTTTCTTGGAACTAGCCCCTTCCAATATTCTGACTTTGTCCAACTCAAAAAGCCTCTTCTTCCATCAGGCCCACTCCCTTTCTGCTGAGGCCAAGCTTCTGTGTTTCTTTCATGTTTGCCCCCAGTTTATCTATGCTCTGAGCTTGTATTCAGCAGTCTGAATTTGTTAATTAGTTCCTCAATTTGACCTTGGTTGGACTACCTTCTTTGCTTCTTGTACAGAAGGCTTCTTTTTCCCTCAGGGAACCAACTCCAAGATAACTGGCATTACAAGTGGGGGAAGGGCACTAGCCTCATTGGCTTAGGAGACTTAACAGTTCTTTGTGGGGTCTCAGCCATTCCACCCATTCTAGACTGGTGTATGATGTGTGTCTGGTCACTGAAGTCCCCCAAACAGTTGATAGTTCCTGGCTATTTACTAGCTTTCCTGGAGGAGTAACTAAATTCTACACCTCACGACACCACTGTCTGGTCCCACCTCTTGGTCATTTTTTTTTCTTCCTCTCTGCCTCCTTCCTTTACTCCATCTCTATAATTTCTATCCATCCTGCTATTTTTCTCTTTTTCCTTCAATCAACTAGCCTTCCATCTTCCTTCCTCCCCTCTCCATTTCCTCATTCCCTTTTTTCTTTCTATATTTTGCATTTTTACAGAAACAACTGTACATTTATAGTTTTTACAGTACAGAAAAATAGTCTACCATAAAATTACATATGCATCTATTTTGCCTGCAAGAAAATTTCTTATCCAAAGGAATGTGTCTTCTAGATAACATTTTACATATTGAAATTTCATGTTTTTGAAAATAACTTGGATTTTATCAGTGGGTTAACATCAGAAAATTTAGCAAATACTCTGGAAAACTGACAATGTAGAATGATTTTTACTGCATTTTCAGTGTATACTGTTTGTATTTTCTATTTGGTCTCTTTCAATGCCAAGCTGTAATCATACTCTTCTTTGGAAAGCTGTTAAAATGGGAGCAATGCCTTAGAAGTTTAAAATGCAAAGAGCAGTTCTATGTTTTTTACAGGTTTTCTATGATAATGACTAGAATGAGTCACTCATCCTGAAAGCAGCCTTCTAAATTACTGTGAAATAACCATGGATGCTATTACACACACTACAGATGTGATTTAAATTCCCTGGAACTCCTCTGCACTTTGAATGAGAGTTAGCAGCTTTAAAAGATTTAACTTCCCATTGAAAAACAATCAAAGCAAGCAACAAAATGAATTTCAGATAATTCTTCAAGACTCAGCTCTCCAATGCTTTTCAAGCCAAACTGAAACCTCTCAAATGTGTCAGTCTCTTGCAAATTTTCTACATTATAAGTCATCTGACTGTCTTTATAAATACCTGTTAATGAAGTTTTTTTTTTCTTTTCTATCATTAAGCCATCATTCTTTGACTATATAATTCCTTTTTTTTTGAAAAATACCAAATCTCACAAGAAGAGGGAACAGAAAGCTTCAGTAACATTTTAATTAGTGCTTTCCAGAGTTTCTTCTCAATTTCTACTTTGTAAAGGAAGCCAGCTTCTGCCAAAGCTCAAAAGGCTTCATCTAGGTATAGTTAAGAATTACAGTATCAAAAAACTTTCCATTTGAAAGAGATTTTATAAATATCATCATTTTATGTTACTTCTTGCCTAGGTTTAAGCCTCACCCATTGGTGCCCACTACCACCTCCATTTTTCTCAGCTTGTAAGGTCACTGTGTAAGAATGGCTAAGACTGTGAATAGAGGTGCAAAAGCATGCCTTAGCATGCCATGCAGCTGTGGAAGGAATATGTGCCTGTATAAAACTGCCACTCAGAGTCTGGTGGAAGAATCTAAAAGGAAGTCTTGAGTCCAAGAAAATAACACCACATTTTGACAGAATTGTAAGATAAACCAAATGAATTTAAAAATATCACCATGGCACATATGATGGCACTTATCATTGATGGCTAGAAACAATATAAATTTGACGTCAGAACTCAAAAGCTGTAACTCTGAAAAGTGGGGACAAAGAAATACAGATTTCATTTACAAAAAATAATTTCTACTTATGTGGACAGAATTCTGTTTTATATTATAAGCCACTGTCATGTAACAAATTCTGTTTTCTGCAATTTTATTTACGCCATAACATAATCCTGATAATTGCTACATTATTTACTTGAATAAGTCATTTTATCATTAATGATATTATTACGGAAATATTTGTTGACATATACAGATAAATAGCAATATCGTTATTTATTGTAATTTATCCATGTGAGAGGCAGGGCTTACAATTCCCCTTTGATACTCACACATACCATGCTGCTTCAATTTTCCAATCTCTGTGAATAACAGTGTCGTTATTAAAGGTTCCTTTCATTCTCTTCCTGGTTGGTACTGCTTTCATATTCATTTATCATCTACCTACTAATAATTCTACTAAATGTGCACTGAGCACTCTTAATGCACAACCTTTCTTCTATGTATCCTTAGCACTTAATATGTATCTTTCTAGAGTAATTGCCATAATCTGCCTAATCATTTTCATTTTTATTCATGATGACATTGTTGACTGTTTAGATTTAGAAACCATCTATATCCTTGGTTCTCCTATGTCTTCCTATGTTGACTTTTTAAATTATGTTTAAGTTTTTCCACAGCAATTCAAATGTGCTTAATGATCCACTCAACAAAATTATCTTGAAACACTTATTTTATTCTAGGCTTTCTAAAGGTGCATATAATACTCTAATAGATGACAATTATTTTATATATATAGCTCTTTCCTCTACTGAGCTGGAATTTCCTATAGAGCATTGATAGTAATCAAGTAGGTATTTTTTTAATTTGTGAAGTCCAAAGACTTGAATCTTCTGTTTTAGATTGTAAACAATAGAGGGCAGAGATACTTTTCTTTGGTTTAAATTTATATCAATAGGATGGACAACCATGGCTTAGTGGTAGAGTTCTCACCTGCCATGCTGGAGACCTGGGTTTGATTCCTGGTGCCTGCCCATGTGAAAAAACCAAACAAACTAAAAAACAGTTTTAAAAAAGAGCTATTTTAAATTTATATCAATAAGCATAAGCCTATCATTTGGTAGACAATCAGTATTTGCTGAATTGTCATCTACATAAGTGTGAATTCCTACCCTATTATCATTTGAATTTTAGCTCTCCTTCAATACATATGTTAAAGATTCTGCAGGTCCTTTGACATATCAAGAGAGGTCCTTTGGCAAGAATCATTACCATGTCCTTACTTTGTACATTCAGTATACAATTAAATGCTTTATATGTGCCAAATTCCCAAACAGTCAAGATTAATTATGGGAAAAGACATAATAATCTCTACCCTTACGCAGATAAGATTTAGCCGTTATTCAGAAAGCATGCAGGGAGCTAGAGATTTTTGAGGGAGGCCAACTTTTACACATCTTTGAGGACCAGTGATGGCTCCTCCTGAGCCCAGCCTTTCAAAGAAGACTAAAGTTATCTGCATCTTCCTGTGTCTCCTGAGGAGCCAGGTTTCTCTTGTCTTGGTTCCTATAGGGGAGCCTGCCTTGCTCCACATCTTATGTTCCTCACTTACTGACAGGAACCTTCTTTCCCATAACATTCCAGCCAACATTATATTTTAATATGGGATCCAATATTCATTTTCCCTGACGAGGTACCATTTCTGCCACACCATTTGAAGCTATGTTCTTCTAGCTCCCTCAGAGAATAATCTTTGTGATTACGTCACACAAACACAACTGCCTGAGAAAATGCATGACCTAGTTCATTCTTGGTTTACTCTTGCTCTGTGCCATCATGGCCCATTATGCCCCCTATACACTTGGTCTTTTTCATCCTCCAATATAATTTTTGCATCTGAACATAAACAAACAATAAACATTCAGTGACTTTCAGTATTGTAGGCAAGTCTTCTAAAAATAAAAGGTGCCATAATGAAAGATTGCATATCTATCCCTGGACAGAGAAAAACCAGACAGTTTCTATGTTATTCCATACAAGAAATAAAGGAAGTGTGATAAATTTAGTAAGCATACCAGTTTTCTGCATATAAACTTAAATTCGTTTAAATTTCTTATGAAAATATCTTATTAAATTGCGCTATATAGCAAGAAATAACTAATTTGAAGAGTTCACTCTTTAGTTAGTTTTCAATTATTGATTGAGATGATTTATAAATATTTATAGAAAATCTTCTGTATATGGATTAAAATGTAATTAGAGTAAAACACCACACACCACCACAAAATATCTTATTCAGCAGATATTTTGCAGAACTTTGAAATATATGTCTAGGAAAGCTCAGTATTTGTGTGTTTAAGAATTTCATATAATGAAATAAGATAGACTCCATTTTAACACTTGAGTTTACTGTGATAGTTTTTAAAACATTTTTTATTGTGAAATATAACACATGCATAAAAGTAAAATATTTCAAACTATACCTTAATTATTAGCTATAGAACAAATTTCAAAATATGGTATGGGTTATTGTTCCACAATTCTGGCATTTCCTTCTAGCTGCTCTAATACTGGAGACTAATATAAAAAATCAACATAATGATTTAGTAGTCACACTCATTTGTTAAATCCTGTCTTCTGTGTTATAACTCCGCCCTCTCATCTGATTCTTCTCTCAATATTTAGGGAAATGTGGGCAATGACCATACCAACTTCTTCATGTTGAAAATGGGTGCACTGTGATATCTTATTTAAAATAATCCCCTGAACATCAATTGGCACCCTTTATTTGTATTACATCTTTCATTTTATTATCATGATGGTAGCTGTGCTTGTTTCATAAAGCATATTTCCTCATGTATTTCTATGAAAAAGACCATTGAAATATGTTGGAATCTAAATATTCTTGGTAGGTGTCTCTGATTAAAACAATATTTAAGACAACAAGACTAAATTTTGCTTACAACAGTTTAAAGGTCTTACAACTTAAATCAGATTATTCAGAATTACCTCTAAGGAAATCTTTAGAACATCAGGTAGGGATGACTCTACTTTTATAGAAATTACCACCTTGAAGTTTCAAGAAAATTTGGGACTTAATAAGGAGTTTAAATGAAGGAAGAATGCCTACAAAATGAGAAAAATGTTTCCAAAATCAAGAAGAAAGATGAGTAAAGAATCAGTAGAATAATAGTCTGGAAAAAACAGAGGAAATTGTGAAGGTCCATGTAATTGCAAGAAAGAATTTTTATGTACGCCAATAAAAGACATGTTCTTAGTCTTAATCTGTGTGCCTACAGACATGTACCCATTTATAGACAGGGACCTGTGAAGATGTTATTCTTAGCTAAGGTGTGTCCAATTGAATCAGACTGAATCTGAATCCCTATTACTAGAGACTTTCAAAATAGAGGAAATTCAGACACAGTCAGTAGTGGAAATCAGAAACTAAAAGAAACCAGAAGATAGAGAAGCCAGAAGTCAAAGAACCACAGGAGGAGACCACATGATACAGACAGAGATACAAGCCAACAACTCCACCGTTTGTGGCAAAACCAGCACCATGTCACCCACCCAGGAGAAAGCATGGTCTCCTCAATGTCTTGATTTTTTTTTTCTTTCTATGCTGTATGGCGAAGTCACATTTCATTACTTTTCCATGTGAGTATCCCATTATTGCAGCACCATTTGCTGAATGTGTTTATTTGCTTTTTTTTGGGGGGGGGGAGGAGTGCATGGACTTGGAATTGAACCAGGTCTCCCACATGGTGGGTGAGAATTCTACCTCTGAACTACCCTTGTACCCTCTCTCTCAATGCCTTGATTTTGAACTGCAGCATCTGAAACTGCTGTCTAAAATTCCTGTTGTCTAAGCCAACCTGTGTATGGTATTTGTGATAGCAGCCCTGGCAAACTAAGACAGATCTTCAACACAAGGTTTTAAATTACATTAGTAATTTATTAACTCAAAGAAACAGTTTGAAGGAACTGTTGTGGTGGCTGTAGTGAGAGGTGATACTTTGGAAAGTTTATAAAAACATGAGAAGTTTTATAAACATCAACAGGAGAACACAAAGTTCTTTTTCAAAATTAGGTATAGGAAGAAAACTTAAAAGAAAGTATCCAAAATAAAATCACTAAATTACAGTATAGGAATATGTTTTGTGTTAGGAATCTGTTTGTAAAGTGACCCATTTTCAAAAAGATATCATTAGAAGACACCCAAATAACTAATCTACAACACCTGGCAAAATATTGATTGTTGTCCTTTCTGAGAATGGCTAGGTCCAACATTAATTTATAAAACCTGGCTAGCAATAGAAAACCAAAATAATGAACGCATCTGGGTTTCAGCGGTCAACCTAGTAAACCTAGAGCAAGAGCTCTTGAACATTTTACCAACTGGTATTCTTCAACATTTCCCTGTGGTGTGACTTGAATTACCTCTCTCGTTTGTAGTATGTTGTTACTGATCACCCTGCCCATTTCCTTTCTCTGTTGGCTCCATTATCTATGATTTTAAATGCTTCTAATTTCAATACTCATTTTAAAAATTAGTTTCAATTTTCAGTTTAGTTATGTTGGCTTGGCGACTGTTGTGCCACTAAGTAGGCAATGAACTAACAAGTATTTTTTTCTAGACCCTATTAATTTAATAACTTTAATAGCTACTTTGATGATTTTAATAATAATATTCCTAAGTGTTCAAATGATATAAAAGTAGTTGAATGTTTATTACAAATCCTTTGTATCCTGCCAGGCAATAAATTACATGGGTTGATCTGGTAAATGACATGTCACCCAGCTCCCTTGATTTTCCATTTCACATCAATAGACCACAGAATGAAATTGCTTTTATTTTTAAAGAAACAAAAACATTTTAGAAATTTAAAATATATTTTACTATGGTGTAGCACTTTTTAAAAAATTGCCCATAAAAATATTTCTCCATGTGTGCTATACTAATATTATCTCCTCCCAAAATGCAGCAAATTCAGAATAACATCCTGATAATCCACTGAATTACTCTTCTCTTCTAATTTGCTCTATTGCCAAAATATTTGTTCCCTGGAGTGTAAATATGTTTTTATATAAAAGAACTAAACATTCTTTGAAACTTTCTAGTATTTGCGTAAAAGGGAGCCATAGGATTTGGATTATAAAAGAGTTATCTTAAAGAACAAACACCCAGCCTGAAGCAGTAGTTCCAACAACCTTATTTCAAAGATTATTAAGCATTTTTTTAGCATCTTTACTTTTGAGCATTTTTAGTGAAACAAGTTAAAAATGCATTTTATTGATGTAAACTCCATTATATTCCAGAGAAATTTGATAGAATTAAGGCATCTGGGTAAAAAAGATAGCAGAGATTTTATCAATGGTTTAATTATGAAGCTATCATTGCCATTATATCATGGTTTGGAACTTCTTAGAATATACTTGTTTGATTTGTATTTCCACTGCTAAAGTTAAAATGAATTTTCAAGTAATTTTTTCAACGTATTTAACATTGCTTGTTTTATGCTTAATAATTATATCTATCAAAAAAATTTCCCTTTTAGAAACTGTACTTCATAACATATGGAAAAATGTTGTGTTTTAAGAATTATGGCATGCTACTATTGTCAAACTCTGTTATGACCAGGAGTTATTTCTGCAACAACTTCAGAAAAAACTTGATCAATCATACTACAAATTCATATATATAATGATGACAATTCTTACTTGACTTCTTAATTATTCAGAACTATAAGTCTTAAGTTACATGTAATTTCATAGAAAACTCAGGCTATCTATATGGAGCCTCTAATCTCTCCTCTTCTTACTATCTGCATCATTGCAGACATGATAGAAATAAAATTTTCCTTAAAATATGAACTAGGAGATGATACAGACAATTGTTTTGAAAAGAATGCATAAATTATAGTAAAATGTTTAATACAGCATTGCTGCATGCCTTTATTTCCTACATTCCTGTTAAGTTAGTATGAAGTCATTTTGAATTGACTTTCAATGTATAGGATGTTTACAATTAAATGCTGAGGTTAAATTGGGTTCTACCATTTGGGAAGTAATTAATATGATCAATCTTTAAATTAAAAAGAACACTCTCCATACCAAAAACTATCCATTGAGAACACATTAGATTTTGTTTAACTCAGTAGTTATTAAGCCTATTGACTAAGAAGTCTCTGCAAAACAGGTCAGAAAATATCCTGGGAGAGAATCAATATGCAAAATGCCAAGCAACCTCAGGAATACATTTCTTAAAACAACCTAATAAAATGTGATGATATTAAGGATTTTCTTTATTTTCTCTCTGTGAGTCAATGGTAGTCCTGACATCAGAGGCCAGTCATTTACACCAGGACTACAGGGACACCCTCTCACCCCTACAAACAAACCCAAAACAAACAAGACAAAAGCAACCCAGAAAGATCAAAGTAGTCAACCATAAAAAAAGATATTATCTAGCTATATATAAATGCTTAGAAGAGTTTCTTGGTAGCCCAAATGTTTTCTCTTTAAGAGAAAGAGATTTTTGAGTTTCACAATTTCGACAGAACATGGAGGGACCTTGACATTTCAGCTTCAGAGGGAGAGTGTGGTTATCAACAAACAAAGGTCAATGGTGAAGACAGTGCAGGCAAGTGCTAAGATAAGGAATAGACTTTTTTAATTCAATTCTAGTACTATACAGAAGACACCCCAATCCAATGTTGGATATAAATGAAAATTGGGGAAGGAAGATAAAGGGCATGGAGAGGAAAAATTCTTCATTATTCTAATTAAAGACATCCCCCCAAATTCTCAGAAACCACTGGGGTAATGTCTTTTCCTAAACTTAACTGCAAGAAGTTTTTAAAAAATCTTTTCAGATGAGGGTTTCAATTAGAGAAAATGTCTATTTTAAATTTTTTTCTCACTTGAGCTTGTGATTTATACATTTCTTTCTTACATTGGCAAGGTTTACAATAGAAGTTTTTTCAAGATATATAAAGTACTCACTGAGGTAAATATTAGTTTTTAGTCTTATATTTCAGTGGTATTCAAGGGATTTTCCAGGTTTTGGATAATGATTCAACTGGAGAAGGTAATAATACTCTGGGTATACTTTAGAAGAAAAAGTTTGGGAAAATGTTGCTTCATCAGAAAGGATAAAATTCCACATTTTTATCAACAAAGACACTATACCCAAGATAAAGGACATTTTCCTGAGATATGATTTACTTTACAGTGACATAATTTAAAATAAGTCGTAGTTCACACTCAGTTGGTTTAGGAAATGTTCACAAATGTGTGCCTTTTTATACTTCCCATAAATTCATAAAATAGATTAAAAACTACCAGAAATACATTGGAGTAAAGAGAACTATGGCTAATGGTGTTTCAGACGAGAATAGACAGCAGCATCTTAAAAGCAAAAAAAAAAAAAAAACAAAAAAATTCTATTCATACAACAAAATAGGGTCTCAAACTATAATTCAGATGAGTATAATAGTCAACTGATTGATGGTAATATCCAAAATGGTCTATTTGCACTCTAACCTTTAGCTCCATCACCAGCATGCTGATCATGGCCACCTTGACAGACTTTACTGTAGAACCTATCAGAGCGAAGGCATCAAAGTGATCTGCTGGTCCCTATTTTCAGGGAAAAGAAAAATAGCATGTACAGAACACATTCACTTAATCAGCCAACCTTTTACGTGAACACTGACATTTATCAATTAAGACTCAAGAAGCACAGAGTATGTACAGACCTCACCATCAAAACTGGAGTGACTTGGATAGAATTAGTAGGACAGAAACTTACCTGTAGCCACTTAGACCAAATAGATAAATGTTAAGAATAGACAAACAGGCTATAAAAGTTATTAGGAAATTATTGATGGCCAAGTTCCTGGATTGATTTAGGGCAACAATTTATTGAAATATTTGCAACTATTGATTCTATAATTCAGAAGGTAGAGAACTAATATAATTGCTTTAGATTGACTGGCTGGGTTTTCACAACTAAGTTACTCACCCAGATTGCTAATTAACTTTTAGTCTTCATTTTATATCATGTGTACGTATGCCGTGAGAAGGGGACAAAAAGAAAAAAAAAAAAAGACCTGACTCTTAATTAACAATAAAACAAGTATTTGGAATTAAAATAATCAACATATTGATAGGAATAGAAATGAGAAACTGATATATGGCATTTAAGACTTACCATCCAAATTTCATGCTCGCTCGATGACAGGCAATTAATTTCATAAATAATTTTAGGGGAAAAAGCCTAAATACAATGTCTCTGAGTTTGCTATGACTTTGAATTGAATATTATAAGATATCGAGAGAATTAATGCAGAAATTAACTCTCCTTTAAATGCAAGTCTTCTGAATTGAGGATAGGTACTTGTGCTGGTTTGAAAGGATGTATGCACCCTAGAAAAGCCATGTTTTAAGCCTAATCCCATTTTGTAAAGGTAACCATTGCTTCTAATCCCTATTCAGTACTGAATGCTTGAAACAGTAATTAGATCATCTCCCTGGAGATGTGACTTAGGGAGTCACATTTTGATGTGATCTTGAGTGATCAGTGGTGGTTGTTAAAATGGATTAGGTGGAGATGTATCTCCACCCATTCAGGTGGGTCTTGATTAGTTTACTGGAATCCTATAAAAGAGGAAACATTTTGGAGATTGAGAGATTCAGAGAGAGCAGAGAATGCTGCAGCACCACAAAGAAAACAGCCCATCAGCTAGCAACCTTTGGAGATAAGAAGGAAAACACCTCTCCAGGAGCTTCATGAAACAGGAAGCCAGGAGAGAAAGTTGGCAGATGACGTCATGTTCACCATGTGCCCTTCCAGCTAAGAGAGAAGCTCCGAGTGTGTTCGCCATGTGCCTTCTCACTTGAGAGAAACCCTGAACGTCATTGGCCTTCTTGAACCAAGGTATCTTTCCCTGGATGTCTTAGATTGGACATTTCTATAGACTTGTTTTAATTGGGACATTTTCTCATCCTTAGAACTGTAAACTAGCAATTTATTAAATTTCCTTTTATAAAAGCCATTCCATTTCTGTTATATTGCATTCTGGCAGGTAGCAAACTAGAACAGTACTCTAGAAGAGAATAAAAATGAAAAACATAGATACTTCCTCAAAATTAATTTCTCTAGAAGAATCTGTTAAATTTCACAAATGGTTCTCTTTTTCTAAATTCTCTCACTGAGTATCTAGGATTAGGATAATTTTTGAAAGCCCAAACTCAGTCAGTTTGACAAATTCACACAGCTCTTACATAGAAATAGTTTCCATGTGCATGATACACATTGTATTGCGTTAGTCCATAAAACATTGGTACTTCTTCAAACACAAATATATTGTTAAAATTAAAATAACCAAAAATACATTTAGAATAAAAAAATTAAAGAAAAATACAACTTAACATGGTTATGTTTCTTAAATTGGCCATTGAATCAAAAGCACAAAAAAACAAAGTACTGAAATTTATTATATTGGCAATATTTAAAATAATCTGTACATACAATCTTTGTTCTTAATTTTCATGTATAAATATACACAGTAACAATAACAGATGCCAATTAGCATAATTGAGTGTTCAGAAAAATAAAATTAATGCCTTTATAACTCATAATGTATTCACCCAAATGTTTCATTAGCCCACACATGTAATATTAATGAGAAAAATAACTAAATTGTGCTGGGCCCTGAAACTGTGAACTGCTAGCTAATCATGCAATCCCTATTCCCCTTTCACTCAGTTTCTTCTGCACAGGTTTTCTTTTAGACTCTCATTCACAGATCCAACAAAAGAACAATTTGGGTTACTTCAAGAATTAATTAGACATTTGTATGGAAGCCACTAGAACAACTGTTCCCCCTGCAAGTTCATAAAGCTGTTTAATTTGCTCTTGTATTTTCATTCAGAGAAGCTGGCAACACCACAATAAAGCACAGCATGCACAGACAGTAAGCCAAATTTCTGGCTGAACTGTTCACTTTCATTTACTATGCTCATTGAAGAGGCACACACACTAACACCTTTTAACCTTACCATGACACAGCTGGGGCACTCTTCATTCAAAATGAAAAATGACTTAGAATACTGTCAATGTTTGAATACTATTCCAGTTAAATGCCCAGTCTTTAGTGGGGAAAGTAGTTGAAATATCTCCCTCTTCCTTTAGACGGAATTTTAACATTGCTTTACTCAGTGCTTTATTCTCATTTGATAAGTTCATTTCTTTAATTTCACTCAAATAAGATGACATTTAGATTGTAGTACTGAAACCAGTGCACATGGGCTAATTTCAGATGAGATTTAAACTCTGTTTTTTGTTTGTTTTTTAACGGAAGAATTATCTTGGGATATTTATATTCTGGTATCATACTATAAATTTTAAGGCTTCAATAATACATGGTATTAATAATATCCATAGTTGCTACTTGTTCTATCTTTAACCAGTATGCATTTCTGAAAAATGTCTACTATTAATCCTCACAAGGATGAAGTTACTTCAAAAATTGCAGTTTGATGCTCAAGGTGAGAAAAGTACTTAAGCACTTGAATGTAATGACAATATATTCTGTGTGTCATGCCAACACCTGGGCCCATCTGTGAGTGTGGCACTCTGCCATGCAGAAAGTAGACCATCAATTTCAACAGCACATGGATGCCAATATGTGGAAGTTCAGAGTGATAGCTTGTGGAACTCCTTAAATAGCTAATCTTTTGTAAGAAAATCCGCTCGGTAGAGCAATGCCAAATGAGGGCCAAGTACTTCATTACCAGACTTCACAGCTGCTAATGCTCATGGGCATTCAAAACATCAAAGAATACTTCCTCTTCTATTCCTGCTTCCAATCTGCCTGAAAGCCAGTCACATTATATAAAGAAAAAATGATAGGCATATTTTCAAAAGCAAAGACATTTTTATTTGTTGTGCCATGTAACAACTTTCTTTAAATTTACTGTTTAATATTTTCCCTAATGACAGATGTAACAATTTGTGATAATGTGGTTTTAATCACACAGTAATAATTTATGTAAGTTCAACAAGTCTTCCTTTGGGATAAAGTACTAATTCTTTAGGTGCATGTGTGCATGTGTGGCTATATAGCTTTGTGTGTAAAATTTTTTTATCTTACACAGTTATGAGGAATTAGATGTTCTGGAATTGGTCAGGTTTCATAGACAAATAACAGATATAGGCTAGATTCAAATTTAGTTATATGAATGTGGCTAGTGCTTAGGCTATTGGCGTAGGTTAAGGTAGCAATTGGTTCAGGCAGAACAACCAGCAAGAGCACTCTTTCTCCTGGAGAAACCCCTTGAGTTTCTATGTGGGATTGAAGTGGTTGAATGTTGAAAGAAATGGGTGGGTTTTGTTTCTGGTAATTTCATTGGCTTGGAAAATGTGATTATTTGTGTAGAGCAAGAATCAATGTAATGTTTTCTTATCTGAGGCACTTTAGGCTTTTTATTTCAATTATTCCCGAGCCAAAGGCTCATGATAACAGCAGCCTCATTTCTTATATTTGAAGGTAATTCTATTTTTCTCAGTGAGGGAAATCTCCCTCAGGGCCTGCTGACACTTGCTGTACTGTGTTCTATGGGCTACACACCAGTCACTGGATTATATAAATTCAGACATTAGAAAAAATAAAAAGCAACAAAATTCTCTGCTTATCTTCAATTCTCCCTGCAAAATAAGCCTTATTAACAACCAAATTAAAATTTTCTTCGCAAAAAAATATTTACAAAGCAAAGATGCACAGCATTGTTTTAGTCACTACTAAAAAAAAATCAAATGAAAATAATCCACATATTTCCTAAAAATACAGTGTTAAATATTTTATGAAACAATGGGCACAGAGGCCAAAATTTTCCCTAAGTAGTCAGAGTAAAGAAGAACATGCTCTAAGTTTGGAAAATTATTTAAGCCATACAAGCCTCAGTTTCTTCATCTCAAAATGGAAATGAGGTTGTTTGAAGGATCAAATAGTTAATGTTTATAAAATACTTAACACCGAGTCCAACAACTGGCTATTGGCTGTTCTCAATACATGTAAGCAATTAATGTTGTTAAGACCATTGTCTTGTTTTTCCTGAACTCCTGTGACAAACACCACACAAAGGGCTTGTTTAACTATTGGCTCATGGTTTCAGAGGCTAGAGGGCTTGCTTCCTCCTGGAGTAGGTATCTTTTTGCTGCTAGGAAATCCTTGGGTTCTTTGGTTTTCCTATTACATGGCTATGCCCTCTCCTTTCTCTTCCAGGTTTTGTTGAGTTCCAGCTTCTGGAGCCTCCTGGTGGCTTCCTCTTACAATGTTTGAATTTCTTTTGTTAACAAAGCTCTTCAGTCATCAGGATTAAGGCCCTCCCTCATTCAGTTGAACCATATCTTAATTAAAAATAACACCTTCAAGAGGTCTCATTTACATTGAGTTCACACTATAGGAATGTGAATGAAGATTAGGAACATGTCTAAACTGTGGTCTGTAATTCAGTGACCACAGCTGTAATCACCTTTACCTTCATACTGTCTCGGTAAATGCCCTTTCTTCTTTTACAGTTTAGAAATTAATACGTTTGCTGAAGAATTTTAGAAGATTGAAAATACAAAAAGTGGACAGTAAAATAATCCATAGTCCTATTAAATTGAAATTTTAAAATATATATTTTGCCATGTGTTGCATACTCTTTCACTCCCCTTCTCTGACCCTGTTCAATAAGGATCAATCTGAATATGCTTTTATAATTGTAAAACCTATAATTTTTGCACAAAGCAAATGAAATTTGGATTTACTTTGCCCATATATACAAATTTAAGTACTTTAAAATAATTTTTATTTTTTAAATATGTGCTTGTCCTTTCTTTCATCTTTCAACAGTGACTAAAAATAGTCAATGTTCCTTGTATAAGGTAACATTTTTTGCAATACCCTCTAGAATTATATATAAATACATACTTATCTATTATCTACGTACCTATTCATAATCTACATATTTCTCTAATCTGTATGTATGTGTACATATATATGTATATACAGAAAAAAGAAACGTCTGATCAATCAAAAAGGTTTTAGTTGAAAAAACTGTTGATCTTTCCATAAAGAACCAATATTTATATAACTTGAATATGATAACATTTTTAAATAAATTCTCTCTGAAAACTAAATGAAAATGAGAATGGCACTTTAATTATAATTATATTTGAATGTGCTTTAGCATGGTGCTTCAGTGGATGCCATTACAACTTCTTTTCATTATCTCAGGCTTGAGCCAAAATCAAAAGTGGCTGAGGAGAAAATCATTAAAAGTACATTTGGTCAACAGAAATACTCCAGTGTGTGTTTATGAGAATATGCATACCATAGGAATTAAGAGAAAATAAGAGAAATTGAGTATTTGCTTTGATTTGCATGCTTGCTTTTGCTTAGAAAATTCACATACATACGATTACTTTATCTTAGTCTTAAACATTAAAGAACACAAAATAATCTCTAAGCCACATTGCTTCCACTCTCAATTATTCAGTTTATTTGGGGATGGGGACCATTGGATCATTGAAATTCTGAATATCATTCAAAGGATAAAGACATCAGACAATGGCTGTTCAGTCTCTTCCCTCACAGCTGCATTTACAAGAGCTGCCTTTAAGGTCTGTTTGAATTTCCCCTCCTCTCCATGAACTTGGACAACTCCCCAAGGAGAACACAAATGACAAAATGGCAGGTAATTGAAGAGTAAAGAAAAATGTGAAGGTGATCAGCACGACCTAATAAAGAGGGCTCTGATGGAGAAAGTAAGGAGATGACTTACAATTAACATTTTAATATTAGTCTTCTGGAATATTGAGAAAATTGAAAAAATGAAAATCAACATGTATAACATTTACTGAGCAGCAACCACAGGTGACTAACACCAACCAGGAGAGAATGGTTGCTAAGTTTCTTTTTGATATTTAAGGAATTAAAAAAAAAATGGCTCTGTAATATCTTGGGGAAGAGTACAAATTCTGGAAAAAGACTAAGTTTAAATCCTTGTTATGTTATAACTACATATGTGACTCTGGGCAATTAGCATAATTTTCTCTGTACCTCCATTATTGCATCTATAAGATAGGAATAGCAAAAACATATAAATTCTTACCTACAAGGTTGTTATGAGAATTAATGAATATAATATATGGTATATTTGTTATCTAAAGCTGCATAATTAATGAATATAACACGTGCTATATTTGTTACTTAATGCTGTATAACAAATTACCACACACACTTATCAGTCTGGAGAAAAACACAGATATATGTTTGTCAGTATGTCTGTGGCTCAGAAATACAGGCATGGCTTTGCTAAGTCGCTCTGCTCTGAGTCTCACAGGGCTGTAATCATGGAGACTCTCAGGCTACATTCTCATAGGGAGAATGGGCAAGACTCTGCTTCCAAGTTCAGTCAATTGGTGCAATTCCTTTCCCTGTGGGTTTAGGACTGAGGGTTCTAGATTCTTGCTGGCCCTGGGCTGGAAGATTCCATTAGCTCCTTGCCATCTCCCAACATGGTCTTTTCTTGCTTCTTCAAATAAAGTAAGGGAGAGAAAGTCTAGAGCAAATCTGCCAGTAAGACAGAGTCTTAAGTTATAGAACACGGTAATGGGAATAACACCTAATTGATTTTGCCACATTCTATTGATTAGAAGCAAATCACATGTCCAGCCCATACAGGACTACACATGGACAGAATAAGGCTAGGATCATGTGGGGAGAGGGCACTTTAAGATTTGTCTGAAGATGAAGAGGATGGAGAACTTAACCCATAAGACTTCATTTACATCAGGACCCAATTTAGATGTTGAGATTGGGACTTCTAGCAGATGCTGTAGAACGTATTAAGGGGTAAATGCATTCTAAATGTGAAAAAGATACGGAACAATTTAGTCCAGAGGGCAGGCTGTAGAGGACAGACTCTAAGGTGGCTGGCCCACAACCCCAAATTCCTCTATTCATTCCTCAGTTTAATCCTCTCTCCTTAAGCATCAGCAGGATCTGAGACAGCCTTCTAACAAATTGAATATATCCAAAGTGAAGCCATGTCATCACTAAGATTTTATTATATAAGACTCTGTCTTGCTTGGAGACTTGCTTTAGGGATTCTCCTTGCTAGCTTGATGAAGTAAGCAGTCATGTTGAGGAAGTCCCCATGGCAAGGAGCTATAGCTGACCTCTAGTAACTGTGCCTTAACTGCAGGAACTGAGGGTGTCCGCCATCCAATAGCCAGCAATAAGCCAAGTCCTCAGTCAATGAAATCAATATGCAATGAAATTATTTCTATCAACAAATTGCATGATTGTGGAAGTGGAATCATCCCCAGTTAAGTCTTGATGACATCTTGGTTGCTATGTTGTGAGACCCCCTAAGCAGAAGATCCAGACAATTCTGGACTCCTTATACACAGAAACATTGACATAATAAATGAGTGCTTTCTTAAGCTACTAAGTTTGTCATAATTCCTTGCATGTCAACACATATTATGCATGAAAATTCTTTAAAAAGTGAACTTCATATACTAAGTCCTCAATAAATATTAGCTATTAGTATTTACTTCACAGAGTCAGCATAATATCAGGGTTCAGAGAGCAGATTCTAGAGCTGGACTCTGGGTAACAAAATTACACCTGTTTATTTTTGACATTATCATGATGTCCAATGGATGGAGGCGGTCAAAGGATACAATGACTGAAACACAGAAAGGCAACTATGGTGTATACATATGATGGGGATATTCTGCAACTTCAGAAAGGAGTGAAACCGTAAGGCAGGCAACAAGGCAAATGAAACTCAAGGACATTTTGTTGGGCAAAATAAGTCAGAAACAAAAGGACAAATATTGTATGGTCTCTTTTAGAGAATACTTATAAGAAAATTGGGGCCTAGATTATAAGCTTTTATAATAGTCACATTTTATTTCTGAACTTTGTGTTATAGATTCTGAGATGCTATGCTATATGTGTATAAGCTGGTATTTCCCTGGAACTTTGGGTACCTGTATGACACCTAAGACTCAGAGTTGGACTTCTGCATCTCTGCAAGTCAGAATTTCTATATGCAACAACTGTAAAAGAAACCAAAAAAGATGTCAAGCTTCAATTAGAGATAATTGGTTAGGAATAAGGGAAACCAGAATACAGGGTAAAGGATGACATTTCAGTATTTGAAAACTTCACCTTTTGTATGAGATCAAAAGAAGAGAGCTTTGTTTCGCCCAAAACCTAAATTTTCTGTAGCACACAATCTAACTCAATCTGGCTGGACAGCTCATTTAAACAACCAAAGCACATGGGAACAAGGTCTTGTAATTCTGTATAGCTTAATTAATACCCTGGTACATCCCAACATATGTTGAGCAGATAATTTAAAAGTATTGATAAAAACCCTTGAGGAACTGGAAAAAAAATGGAACTATTAAATTTTCCCACCTGGGAAAATCCTGATACTCTCTCAAACACTAGGGACTCCCAAATTAATAGGCCAAGCCCCTGATCTTGCGGCTTGTTCTTAGGAAACTTATTTCTGTAGCAGAGTGACCCTACCTATAATTATGCCTATGATTTACTTCCAGAGAACCTCTTTTGTTGCTCAGAATTGGCCTCACTCTCTCTAAAACCAACCTTGCAAGTAAAATTATTACCTTCTCCACTCCATGGGACATGACACCCAGGGGTGTGAGTCTCCCTGGCACCTTAGGATCAACAATGCCTTCCTGACCAAAATGGGGAAAAAGAATGTACCAAAATAAGGTATCAATGGCTAAGAGAATTCAAATAGAGTCTAGAGGCTCTTCTAGAGGTTATTCTTATGCAAATTTCAGCTAGATTGCAATGGTTTCCTAAACCCCAACCAATGTCATTCCTCTTAACACTAAAGAACACCCTGGGCTCTTTCTGAGTTCCTACAAAAGTTGCATGTACTAAGGTTATGTTTCAGAAACCTAAAACATTCAGACGGCTCCTAGGCCAGACAAGCCTTGAAACCCAGAGGTGTCAGTATCTCCAAATATCAACCAGTTCAGTCCCCCTATCCCATATTGTCAACACCCTTTCCAACATGAAAAAAACTAGAATGGCATAATCCAAATAACCCTAAAGACTGAGAGAAGATCAAAGGTGAAGAAGTTATAACAGGGAAGTTAGGATTTAACAAATGAGTATGACTATAAATCATTATATCGATATTTTTAGTCTCTCCAGTCTTGGAGCAGCTAGAAGGAAAAACCTGAAATTGTGAAAGTGTAACTTTCAAATATGTTCTATAACTACTTGTTAAAATGTACTTTGAAATTTATTGCTTTTTTGCACATATACCAAATTTCACAATAAAAATGTTAAAAAAAAATACTTAATGACTTAACAGAGCTAAGATGACTCCTGTGAGCTCTAATTTCCCATCTTTAAAATGGAAATAAAAACATTACATATGTCCTAGGTTTAAAGATGAGAACTGGATTAGTCAATACTCTAAATCATTACAACAATACTTGGCTCATACAAAGTCTGCAATAAATGTAATATTACTGTTATGTGGATAATTGTGTATTATAGTCACTAAAACTTGTCTTCTTTAATTTGCTCTGAATATAGTTTCTTACCTATATTTTTCATGGATAAGAAATTAGATAAGATTGCTGAGTGAAATAATTTGAAAATGCTTTAAGAGATATTGATAGCACTTGCTTAAAATGTGTCAGATGAACAATTAAATTCTCCCATTCTTGTTTTATATCAAATCTTGATCATTATTAATCTATATAATACTATATTTGTTAGATATTCACATGTAAGAAAACCTTACATTCAAAATATCTTAGTAGTAGTTTCTTTGACTTCTTTGAAATATGGGGTAATGATACAGAAAACATTTCAGTTGCATAAATAAGACAAATTTAATAGAAATGATACCATAGGATAGCACAGATTGCACTAGTTGTAGTTTCAGGGAGGGTGAGTCTACTAGAAGGTGAATGCGGTTGTTTTGGTTAATAATCTATTGCACAGCATAATAATAGTTATTCTTGTTCTCCCACCATTTCTCCACTTTTAATTATAAAACAGTCATTTTCTTCAAAGCCTTCACAGTCAGTTAGAGCAAACTGAAAAAATGGTTAAGAAGAATTGTTTCTTGTACCCAAAAGAACCATACAGCAGTAATGTACCAAGGTGTGTGTGGGGGTTAGACAGAGGCACTAATGGGAGCAAGCAGACTGGGTGCAGACAAATTAAATCAATGGTTGAAAGAAATCCTAACATGTCATTTATTAAAATGACTTTAAATGGCGTAAAACCACTTATATAAAATAAAATTTTAAATCACTACCAAACAAGCCAAAAACCTAGATAAATACATTTTACAAGGAATGAAACAAAATGACAAAAATACTTTCAATATAAAAGGTAGAAAATGAAAACAAGAAATGATTGCAAAATAGAAATCATGACTGATGATACCAGTAGCAAACCATCTAAAATCTATGGTAGAAATGGAGATATTTATTTTGATAAATATAGCATTTGATGAGATAATACAACAGATTTTTTTTCAGCCTCAGTATACCATTAAAAGTATTAATTATTAGAAATACAAGAAAAAATCATAAATTCACAATAGTGCACAATAAAATTAAAAGATAGAGTGAATAAAGTTCAGTCCATAAGGCAAGAGAAAGTGAGACCCCCAAAAATAAAGTGAACAGTGATTTTACTTTTTACACTGAGAATTTTGCTGAAATTTGTGAACTTGATTTTAATTTTCAATTTCAAAGAATAGGCATGAGGGAGAATAGAAAATCTACAAGGTCCACTGAGGGTAAAAATTTCATTGGAAACACCGTATAAAAGCTGGGTTACAAAAGGATACTCTTAATGTAAGAGTACATTACAAATAATTCCTCACCTCACAAGGGATCTAAAGGAAAATTTTCTTTTGTCAAGACTGTCACTAAATGGAAAAAGAAACATTTCATGGGATTTCACAATCATGACCATAAGTGACTGTCATCTGTGTTTTTAACCCAAATTAAAACTACCAAGCTAATCTGAAAAGCTTCAAACATATAAATTGATTTAAAGTCTTTTTGAAGCAAACAATAAATCTTTTCTTAATTGAGCACCTTCATCTTTGGCCTTAAAGAATTTTCACAGTTAAACTTCAAATAAATTCAAGCAAATAATTATAACATTACACATACACACAGGAAAAGGAAGCTCCAAGTCTGAGAAATACAAGATATAAAATATAATAATTCCAGTACAATTTCAGTATACCAGAAATGGATTGTATTTTTTGCAGTTCTAAAGCCAGAAAAAGGTCCAAACTAAGACACCTAGAGAAAGGTAATTTGACTCCAAAGAAAGGGCTGGATGGCATTCGGTTTCCCTTTGTCACATGGGAAGGCACAAGACTGGTGTGTCTGCTGGTCCTTTCTTAGTTTCTCTGAGAAAATACTGCATTTCTTCTCTTAGCTTCCCTTGGCTCTCTCCAGATTCTGTCTTCTTTAGCATCTCATAGAAAGGCACATGGTGATGTCTGCTGGGCTTTGGTTCCTGTCTAGTTTTGTGGGCTCTTTCTGCATTTCCAAACATTTGTATCTAGGTCTGAGATTTCTCTAAAATGTTTCCCCTTTAAAAGGACAACAGTAAATTAATCAAGACCCATCCTAAATGGACAGGGTCACACATTCATCTAATCAAAAGGTCCCATGCACAGTTGGGTGAGTCACATTTCCATGGAAACAATCCAGTCACAGTTTTCAACCCTAATTAGTCTGTGCCCACAAGATTGGAGTATGAAAAAGAACATGGTTTTTCTGGGGTACATAACAGCTTCAAACCAGCACACATAATGATAACATTATACATTATCCAAAGTGTAAACAAGAAGGCAAAAGTTGGAAAATATAAAGAGGAGTACGCAGTCAAGGAAGTCAAAGTAAGGAAGTCTACAATACATTTAATTTGGAGTTCCAAACCAAGAAGTAGAAAGTTGGGATTTCTGGGGAAGATGGCAGAATAGGGAGCTCTAGGACATAGTCTTCCTATCAAAAGAACTATTAAACAGCCAAGAACTGTCTGAAACAACTATTTTGGAACTCCAGAGGCAAGAAAACACTGTACAGTATCCAGAGAGCAGTGAGAAGAAGATGCAAATATTTTATGGTAAAGACTGTAAAGAACTGTAAATTGCTCTCAGCTCCTATCCCCCATTCTCACAGCAGGCTGCCATGAGATCCAGTCTCTGACTAGTTCCTTGTGCCAGAAAGGGACTTAAAAAAAATCCTCCTCTCCCAAAATAGGGCTGGGAATGGCGGATTGCTGATCATAATCCCAATTAGCAAATTTGGATGCCTGATTCCAACTTTAAGGGCAGCCATTATTTCAATGCGCCCTGGACAGGGGCAGAGATGGTGAAGATTTAAAGATACAACATTTCTTCAGGTTTGTGGGAGACAGCTGAAGGGCTACATATGCTGGGCAGTGCAGGAAAAGTCAGCTTTAGGGAACTGTCAGATAAGAGTTTAGAGACCTTCATAATCCCCTCCATAGGGAATTTTTGGGGTTGGTTTGTGCCCCCTTCATGAATTCTTGCCCTGCTTTGGCAGAGAAGGACTTGAAAAATTCTTCCCTGGGTTGGCCCTCCTTCAGAATTTGCCTTCCATCATGAGAAAATGAAAGAATGTAAAAACCATAGACAGACATACCTGGGAGAGGGAGATCTGTCTTATGGGAAACAGAGGTGATGCCTAAACTTCTGAGTACAGGAGAACTCCAGAACAACCAGCAAGCAAAACCCCCAGATGAGAAGAAATTCCCCAAAGACAGGGAAAGCCTCAGACAACCCTCCCTGATAAATAAACTGAATTTCAAGAAAATCTCTGTTTTGTCACCAGCTAAAAACAAAGATAATAAATCCCAGAATTAATATTTTAAAATATTAAATGTTTAGTGTGCAAGAAAAGAGAAGAAAACAAAGAAAAAGGAAATGATGGTCCATCCAAAATAAGAAGAAAAAAATCCTGAAAACACTAACAAAGAGGAAGAGAATGTGTACATACCAAATAAAGTCCTTAAAAAAATTTTTTTTTAAATCATGCTCAAAGGGATGAAGGAAAATACAGAAAGAACTAAAGGATATCAAGAACTATCAATGAATATTTCTCAAAGAGTGAGCAATATGTAAGTTTAAGAAAGGACATAAATTTTAAAAGGAAACCAAACAGAACTACTGGAGGTGAAGACTTCTATAGTTGAAATGAAAAATGCCCAGGAGGGTTCCAAGAGCAGACTGGAGCTGGCTGAAGAAAAAAATAGTGAACTTGAAGGCAGGACACTTGAGTCAGTCTAAGAAAGAAGAAAGAAATTGTAGAAGTGAAAACAGACTAAGAGAGCTAGCTATGGGACACGGTGAAACACAACAATATATGCATTATGGAGTCCCAGAAGAAGAAAAAGTTGAAAGGAGCAAAAGGAGCATTCAAACAAATAATGACAGAGGACATCCAAAACTTAGTAAAAGATGTGAAAATGCATACCCAAGTAGCCCAGAGAAGACCAAACAGGATAAACATTATGCAAAATGCACCTTGTCATAAACTGATTGCAAAGTACTCAGAGAGAGTTCTGAAAAGTTGCAAGAGAAAGCAGCATGTATGTACAAGGGAGTCCCCATTAGACTGAGTCCCAGTTTCTCATCAGAAACCTTGGAGGCAAGAAGGGAGTGGATTAAAAACTCAGAGTGCTGAGGGAAAACAACCACCAGCCAACATTTTGTATCTGACAGGACTCTTTCAAAAATGAGGGAGAGATTAAGATATTCTCAGATAAGCAAGAGCTGAGGGAATTCATCACCATTAGATCAGCTCTATAAGCAATGTTGAAGGGAGTTCTTCAGACTGAAAGGAAAGGAAAGAAAAGGATACCAGACAGTGGTTCAAAGCAGTATAAAGAAATACATACCTGTGGTAAAGGTAACCATTTGTGTAATTATAAATATTGGTATATAAAAAAATATGATTGTAATATATTTAGGACATTAAATTTTAACCCAATGGTAACTACAAAGAAAATAGTTGAAAAAGCATATTGATAGAAGTGAGAAGGGTCTCGATATTATATAATGCAAAGTTAACTAAATATAAATTTAGGCTTTAACAAAAGTCAGGGACAAAAAAAAAAAGTCTAGGACACACAGTCTAAATAAGCAAAATGACAGAAAATATTCCCTTATATCTATATCAGCAGTGACTTTAAATGTTAATGATTTAAACTTACAAATCAAAAGGCAGAAATTGGCAGAATGGATAAAAAAAAGAATGATCTAGCTGTATGCTGTCTGCAAGAGATTAACCCCAAAGTCAAATAAATGAATAGGTTGAGCATGAAAGTTTGGAAAAATATACTATACATGTAGTAATCAAGAGAGATCCTGTGGCTATACTAATATCATATAAAATAGACTATAAGTCCAACACAGTTACATGGATAAAGATGGTAATTATAGACGATGAAGGGGACAATTTCACAGAATGATGAAACAATTATAAATATCTGTTCACCTAATAACAGAGCCCTAAAATATATGAAGCAAATACTGAAAGATCAGGATGGAAAAACTGGCAGTTCTACATTAACTGTAAGAGACTTTAACACATCACTCTCAGTAATGGATAGAATATCTAGTGAGAAGATCAATAAGGAAATATAAGACTTGAACAATGCACTAAATCAACTAGAAATAATAGATGAATATAGAACACTGCACCCAATGGAAACAGAATACACATACTTCTTGAGCGCCCATGAACCCTTCTCTAAGAGACTATATATTTGGTCACAAAATAAGTCCCAATAAATTAAAAATATATATATATATTGAAACCATGCTCTGCATATTCTCCAGCCATAACAGAATGAAACTAGAAATCAGTAACAGAAGGAGAATTAAAAAATTCACGAATAATGTGAAAATTGAATAACATACTCTTAAACAATCAATGCGGTGAGTAAGAAATTAGAAGCAAAATTAGGAAATATCTCAAGGCAAATGAAAAAAAAGCATGACAAAGGAAAACTTATGGAATGTGGTAAGGAGGTATTGAAAGAGAAATTTATAAGAATATAAATTTAGAGCTATAAATTTCCCAGTGCTTACATTAAAAAAGAAGAAAGACTTCAAAGTAGAGACCTAACCTCCACTGGAATTGCTAGAAAAAAATAAGAGCTAGCCAATCCCAAAGTGAGGAGAAGGAAGGAAATAACAAAGATTAGAATGGAGATAACTGAAATAGAAACCGAACAAAAAAATAGCAGAGACACCAAAACCGAAAGTTGTGTCTTTGAAAAGATCAATAAAATCAATAAATTTTAGCCAGACTGATGAGAAAAAAAGAAAGCAGATAATGAAATGAAATGAAAACAGTTTTGTTACTACTGATCCTGAATAAATATAAAGGCCTATATGACAATGCTATAAACAACTGTGGTCAATAAACTAGTCAACTTAGATAAAGTGAACGAATTCTTATAAACACACTAATGACCTACACTGACTCAAGAAAAAATAGAAGATATCAACAAACTAATTACTAACAAAGAGATTGAATATGTAATCAAAGCCTTCCAACAAAGAAAAATCCAGGACCAAATGGCTTCACAGGGGATGTCTACTAAACATCCTAAGAAGACATAATTCCAATTTTCCTCAAATTCTTCCAAAGAATTGTAGAAGAGGAAACACTTCAAAACTCTATGAGGCCATCACCCTGATACTAAAGTCAGAAATGACTTTCCACAAGGAAAGAAAACTACAGACCAATATCTCTTATCAATATAGATGCAAAAATCCTCAACAAAATGTGAGCAAATTGAACCCACGGGGGTGCACGGTGGTTCAGTGGTAGAATGCTCACCTTTCCTGCAGGAGACTGGGTTCAATTTCTGGACCAGGCACCCCATCTCCCCCCAAAAAGACAAAAGAATTACCATGAGCAGATGAGATTTATCCCTGGTATGCAAGGTTGGTTAAACATAAGAAAACCAATTAATCTAATACAGTACATTGACAGAATGAAGGAAAAAAGCCATCGGATCATCTCAATGATGCATCCTATGCATAAAAGAAAGGCATTCTTTCTTCATAAAAGAAAAAAAGAAAAGGCATCCTTTCTTCATAAAAACACTTAAAACATTAGTAATAGAAGGAAACTTATTCAAAGTGAGTAAGGGCACATATGAAAAGCCCACAGCCAACATCCTATTTAATGGTAAAAGACTGAAAGCTTTCCCTCTGAGATCAAGAAAAAGAAGGATGTCCAATGTCATCACTGTTTTTCAACATTGTACTGGAAGTTCTTGCCAGAGCTATTAGGCAAAAGAAATAAATAAAATGCATTCAAATTAGAAAGGAAGAAGTAAAACTTTCTCTAATTCAATATTACATGATCTTATATACAGAAAACCATGAAAAACCCACAAGAAAGCTCCTAAAGCTAAAAGATGAATTCAGCAAAATCATGGTGTACAAGACCTACTTCCCCAAATCAGTAATACTTCTATACACAAACAATGAACTGGAAGAAGAAATCAAGAAAAAATTTCCATTCACAATATCAACTAAAACAATTATCTAGGAATAAATCTAACCAAGGATGTAAAGGATTTGTACTCAGAAAACTACAAAATGTTGCTAAAAAACATGAAGTATGCCTAAATAAATGGTAGGATATTCCATGTTCATGGCTTGGAAAATTAAATATTGTTAACATTTCAATACAACTCAGAATAATTTATAATTTCAATTCAATCCCAATCAAAATTCCCACAACTTTTTTTTACAGAAATGGAGAAGCCAATCATCAAATGTATATTAAGAGTAAGAGAACCCTGAGAATATTCACAGTTTTGAAAACTGATCAAACGGTATTTAAATTAGTGTTTAATATTTAGAATTTAAGAGCTTTGCTATCTGAATTTGTAGATTTTTTTCCTTATTGCCTTAATTTTAAATTGGCTCATGAAACTTACTGCAGAAACACAGGTTTTACAATGATTATATGGATACTTTATTTAAATATTCCTATGGTTAAGCTAACTAAGACTTCCATTTTTGGTGGTTCTAAATGTATTGTTTATTTTCTTGAACAAAAGTATTATAAAAAAAACAGAGTATGAGAACCCAAATAAATTAAAGCCATCTTAAAAGAGAAGAATGAAGTTGGAAAACTCATACTTCCTGATCTTAAAACTTATTACAAAGACACAGTAATTAAAACAGCATGTAATTACTGGCACAAGAACAGACATATAGACCAATAGAATATAATCAAGAGCTCAGAAATCAACCTTAATATTTATGTCCAACTGATTTTTGATATGCTGCCAAAGACCACCAATTGGGAAATGGCCAAAAAGCACATGAAGAGATGCTCAATACCATTAGCCATTAGGAAATGCAAATCAAGCTATGATGAGATATCATTTCAATTTCATTAGAATGACTGGCTTAAAAAAAAAAGCAGAAAATAAAAAGTGTCAGAAAAGATGTGGAAATAAAGGAACATTCATTAATTTCTTACAATTAATTAATTGATGAATTAATTACATTCATCAATGTAAAAAGGTACACCCACTGTGGAAAGCAGTTTGATGGTTCTCCAGAAAGCTAAATACAGAATTACCATGTCACCTAGCAATCTCACTACTAGGTATATACCCAGAAAAACTTAAAGCAGGGACTCAAACAGATATCTGCAGATCAGTGCTTATAGCCCATTATTCACAATTGCCAAAAAATTGGAAGAAACCTAAGTGTCTGTTGAAATGTGTGATATTTATAAATAATATGTGGTATATTCATAAAATAGAATATTACTTAGCCATAAAAAGCAATAAAGTCCTTTTTTTTTTTTTACATGGGCAGGCACTGGGAATCGAACCCAGGTCCCCTGGCATGGTAGGCAAGCATTCTTGCCTGCTGAGCCACCGTGGCCCACCCAGCAATAAAGTCCTGATACATGTGGCACATAAAGGAACTTTGAAGACATCATGTTGCATGAAGTAAGCCAGAATAAAATGATAAATATTGTATGATCTCACTGTTTTTTTTTTTTTTTGATCTCACTGTTTTGAAACAATTAGAATATACAAACGCATAGGTTCAGAATCTAGAATATAGGTTACCAAGGGACAGGATGAGCATAGAGAATGAGAAGATCAGGCTTAAAATGTACAGCAGTCTTGTTCAGGAAGATGGAATTGTTTTGGTAATGGATGGTGGTGTTCATAGTACAACATTGTGAATGCGATTAGCAGCACTGAATTATATATCTGACTGTGATTAAAAGAGGAAATGTTAGATTTTTATATATGGTAAAAGAATAATTTAAAAGATCCATGGAACGACACTACACATAGGACACCCTAAGTTAAACCATAGATTTTAAATAATAGTACAAATATTAAAATGTGCTGTCATCAATTTTAACAAATGCCCCACACCAGTGGAAGCTCTTGGTAGTGAGATGGTATATGTGAATCCTGTATTTTATACACAATTGATCTGTAACCGCCCAACTTCTCTAATAAGATAAAGTAGACAATTGGACTGAGGTACTTTTTGGAAAGAGAATAGTTGAAAATTTTCCGGAAATGATGAAGACACCAAAAATATAAATTGCCAGCTAATAAAATGTAATCTAAACCTAGCTATATTATAGCAATAGCTCGGCATACCAAAATCAAACAGTTCTTAACAAGCACCATGGTATCCGATTTCCTTCCAAGAAATAATAATTGGACCATTGATAGCTTGAGATCAACAAAAAAAGTAAGATGAAAGGGGAAATCACAATTTCAATGTAGAGAGAACATCACTACCCAATATAATATTACATACAAATTGAAGCTTCCTCTCAAGGATGAGGAAAATAAATTGTTTTAGTTTGTTAAGCTACTAGAGTGCAATATACCAGAAATGGAATGGCTTTTAAAAAGGGAATTTAATATGTTACAAGTTTGCAGTGCTAAGACCATAAATATATCCAAACTAAGGCACCCAGAGAAAGATACCTTGGCTGAAGGAAGACTGATTTGGGGAGTCATGTGGCTGGCATCTGCTGGTCCTTGTTCCCAATTCATTGGCTTCAGCTTCTGATGCCAATGGTTTTCTCTCTAAGTATCTCTAGGATTTCACTTAGTTTCTCTCTGACACAACTCTGGGTTCTAGCTTGCTTAGCATCTCTTGGGAAGGTACATGATGATGTCTGCTGGGCACTGGGTCCTGTTTAGCTTTTGTGGGCTATGCCCATATCTAAACAGAGCTGCCCTCTGTCAGCACTTCAGGTTGCTCCAAATATCCATGTCTCTGTCAGCTCTGAAGCACCTGTTCTCCAAGCCTCTGTGGTTTTTCCAAAATGCTTCCCCTTTTAAAGGGCTCTATTAAACTAATGAAGACCTACCCTGAATGGACAGAGTCACATCTCCATCTAAAGAAAAGATCACACCCACAGCTGGGAGTGCCACATCTCTGTGAAGATAATCTAATCAACGGTTTCTACCCTACAATTGGATCACAATTAAAGAACATGACTCTTCTGGGGTACACAACACTTTCAAACTAGCACACATATAATTTTCTAACATAAACTGCATGTTTTATTAGAATAATCTGTTAGAGAGAAAGGTAGAAAGATAATTTAGGACATCAGAGGATCATTGCTATAGCCAATGATCTTATTCGTAAGGGAATCAGATCTAAAAACAAGAAGATGCATTCACAGTAGAAAGAAATCAATGCACATCAGTTCAGAATAGGTTATACTTCAAATAGCCCCCAAACTCCAATGGAGTAAGATAACAAGGTTTATTTCTTGCCTGTGGCACACGTTCCTCACTAGTTGGCTAGAGGTGCTGCTCTTCTTCATCATGGACCTCACTAGACTAGATCTAGCAATTTTTCTCTGGCAACTCACAGGGAAAGAGATCTCTGATGGCTTCCACTGTCATTGAATGGCCTCATCTGGAAGTAACACATAACATTTTCATTCATAGCCCGTTAGCCAGAACCAACCTCATGTACTCACCCAACTCTAAGGGAACATGTAATGCACCATGTGCCCAGATGGAAAAATAACCTGAAAACTTGGAAAACAATACTAATTACTACCACACCAGAGCAGGTTATCTATTCAACACCAAGAATGTCAGAGATCCAGGAGACAGAAGTTGGTGTGTGTGTAGATGTGGTGATGGATACTAATGGAAATTTTCTCCTGATTTCTCCACAAAGAACAAGAGTACCTCTGAGAGGACAGGTATATCTCAGTGTATCCACGAGGAAAATTCATTAAATAGAATAGAAAACTGGGGGAGTAAATGGAATAGAGAAATAATTATAATTTCTGGTCAGCATAAAGTGTCTACTTGATATTGGAGATCATAAGTTAAACTGGAATCAATTAGTGCAATTTTGTATTTTGGCCAGTCACATTCAAGCATACAGATAGAGGTTTAAAGTAAATGGGTGGTGGTATTGAATAAGAGGTGCAGTTTTTTTCAAATGTGAGAAAGAGAGAAAGGTCAAAAGAGTTGAGAATATATACATTATAATGATAGACCACAGAGAATAACATAGATAAAGAGAGAAAGAATGACGTGAGGATAAAGAGGGTGAAAATTTTAAAAAGATAGATTGTAGGGTTCCCTGGGGTGGGAGTGGTGGGTGTGGAGTTCAAAGGACTCATGGAATTGGTATGCCAGATGAAATGAGATGGAAATGGTGGTCACAGAGGGGGCTGCTTGAAGTTGAGCTTATGGAAGGATTAGTTAATGATCATGAGTAGAAGATTGTGGTTTGGTACAGCACAAGCAAGATGATTAGAGGAAAAGAATTCAAAAATTGGAAGGAGAATAAACTAGAAAATTCCTTTACTTATGTGGATACCAAAATCACTAAGGTTAAAGATAGGGTAGGACATGTTAGTATGACAATGAATGGGTACTAAAATTTTCAAGAAAGGAGGGGTATTGATAGATGACTGATCAAAGGAGTGGTAGCTGGTAAGAAGACATGAGATTCAAAGATATGGAGAGGAATAGCTTTAAAAGTGTCAATTAATAGCAAGGAGGATACCTACACCACCTCCAGGTTCCGTGATATGAGAGGGGTAGTACTGAAATCAGGCAGGGCCATTTACTTGCCTCAGGGGAGTTCCAGATTTTGATTGCAACTAGAAAGTGAAAGGATCTTTTAGAAAAGCAATTGATTATAGCTTTAGTTTGCTAAAGCTGCCAGAATGCAACACACCAGCAATGGATCCACTTTTCTTTTTTTTCTACATGGGCAGGCACCGGGAATCACACCCGGGTCCCCAGCATGGCAGGAAAGAACTCTGCCTGCTGAGCCACCATGGCCCACCCTGTATTTGCTTTTAATAAAGGAACTTATTTAGTTACCAATTTACAGCTTCTCAGAGGAAAGGCAGCTAGTTTTCATCTGACTTTCTCTGTCACATGGAAGGCATGTGGCAACATCTGCTGGCCTTCTCTCCTGGCTTCTGGGTTCCAGTGGGTTTTTCTGGGGCATATCCTTTTTGTATCTCCAAATACCAGTCTGAGCTGCAATGAGCTGCATTGAGCTCTCTTCTGACCACTCTCTTTTACACCTCCAGCTAATTTAATTATATATCACTCATTGTGGAAGGCACTACCATCAGCTAACCGTGGCTGTAATCAGCCATAGATGAATTTAACATGCTGATAATTTAAGTCCATAGCAACAGAACAACTGGGTACCATCTTCTGGCCAAGTTGACACCTGAACATAGCTACTACAATTATATACAGAGTCTTGTTGATAATAGACAATATGTTCTAGACACTACTGTGAAAGAAATTCAACTAGAAGTGAGTGAAAAATAGGGACAGACCAGGGAAATTTTGAGTCATATGACATTTAAATTGTAGGAAATAAATGGGACATGAAACCTGGGGGTTCACTGACATCAACCAGGATAAAGAGTATAATGAGATCAGTTCTCGTGTTCTTGTGACAGGTAGCAATAGCAAGATTGTGGAGTGTATATGCCCCAGAAAGACATGTTTAAACCTAACCCATTTCTGTGGGTGTGAACCCATTGTAACCAGGATCTTTTGATGAGGTTACTTCAGGTAAAGTGTGTCCCCCCTTAATCAGAATGGGTCCTAATCCTATTACTGGAGTCCCTTAGAAGCAGTAAGAAATTTCAAGACAGAGGAAGCCACAGGAGCGAGAACGTGGGCATCAAAGGAGCAGAGAAGAGAAGGGAAAGAGCAGGAGACAACTGCCATGTGTCTTCTCATATGACAAGGGTCACAGCTCCAGAATGCCGTTCTTCAGGAAGAAAGCATCTCCTTGATGACACCTTGATTTGGACTTCCTTTTAGCCTCAGAACCATGAGCGAATAAATTCTCATTGTTTGACCCAACCCATGTCACGGTATTTGCTTGAGCAGCACAGGAAACTAAAATAGGGTATGAGGAAAGGTGCATGTTTAGAGTCCCAACTGAACCCCTCTTGAAGGACATGGAAATCTGGAGATTGGGCATTCCTATTCCTATGGTATTGACCTTCCTCTCATTTCTTTCCAGAACATGTGTAAGGAGACTTTGGTAGGAATAGTGTTAAATCACAGACAATAAAAGAGACTATGGGCATAAATTCAAAAATAATGAAAATAGACCTAAACTTGATCAACAACATGTTATATTATGAAATATTTTATTTAATTATATTTGTGCACCTTCTTGAAATAAAGCATGAATAGTTTATTCCTCTATTACATTATTACTGCAAATATACATCACACATATATTTAATGATATGTTAAAATTCAAACTTAGGGGCTTTTATTGTGTATGTTTTTAACAGAACACCAAACGATCAAAGAAAATATAATCTTCTCTTAAAAGTAAATCTGTGCTTCAGGCATTGAATATTCAGTTCAAGTTTCTGCATAATAAATAATAAACTACTACCGTATCTTCAATTAAACAGACAGATTCCTCAAAGACATTTAGAATAGATAGTATCACCTTCAGAAATATGTTTTCTGTGTAAGAAAACCTGCACACAGTGGAATTTACTGTGAAGGTATACTAATCCACAGTTTAAATATTGGCACAGCTTATACACTTTCTGAAATTAAAAAAATGTAGAAAAGTACAGCATTTGAAAAGGACAGCGGTTGCCTAATATGAAATACACATCAGCATATGATTTCTAATAAAAACATAGGCATTTCTCCAATTTCTGCTTGGACCAAGAGTAACCTGGCTGGCTAATTTATGAAGAAATGGCACATAGAAGTGAGCATTAATGCTGCATCAAACATTCCATGTTCCTGTCTCTAGATTTTATATCTCTGACTCCACCTTCCATCTCTCTTCCAAGAAGCCATTCCTCTATCTTCTTGAACTTACTGGATAGAGGTAAAATAATTTTAATGCTCCTGTGTACTAATTCTATCTTCTGAGTCTATCTTCATTGACAGATTTCTCTCCTCATTATAATCAATGTTTTCCTACTTCTTGTCATGATTGGTAATTTCTATTGAATGGCAGACTGAGAATTTTACACTTTTGGGTGTTGGTTTCATGTAGTTTTGTTTTAGGATGTCAGTAAGTTACTTGGAACTAATTTGATCCCTCTGAGGTCTACTTTCAAGATTGTTATGTGGGGCAAGTATAGCATTTACTCTAGTGCTAACTGTTCCCCACCACTGTGCGATACATTCTGAATATTCCACCTAATGCCCTGTGAATTAACTTGATTTTCTACTTGGTCTGGACATTTTATGATGAAAAATTCTCCCAGGATCCTAAGGTTAAATGGTTATTTATACTTTCTTCTACTTATGATTCCTTATTTTTTGCATTTAATTACTGTGCAACTGGAAAGTTATTATTGTAAAATACACATACATACACA
Organism: Tamandua tetradactyla; assembly: GCF_023851605.1. Lineage (NCBI taxonomy): Eukaryota > Metazoa > Chordata > Mammalia > Pilosa > Myrmecophagidae > Tamandua > Tamandua tetradactyla. The sequence goes on along the minus strand of NC_135336.1, from coordinate 67,436,948 downwards.
CATATGAATATAATGTAAAACACTAAAATTTAATAACTAAAATATTTCAATATGCACTATTAATTTCTTCACTTTTTTGTGGTTATCTTTCTTTTATAATTAATAGACTGTTCTGAGACATCTATACGATCATCCAACTTCGTCAAATTTCAATTCCCCCATTTTATTAGTTTTAATGTCTTCTATGAATATTGTGAAAGGATTGGATTAATATCATTATTTCAGAAAATTGTAGATGGAACCTGAAAGAAAACTATTTAAACTCAACAGAGGATCTCAATGCCATGAAGTTAACATACCTATAAATATTAATCACTTTAAAAATGAAAAATGCTCGAGTAAGTTTCATGTGGCGCCTAGATGGTATGAAAAAGTGCTTTGTTGTGAAACAATTAGACTCTGAGATTTATTAGGGGAAAGCTGAGGCTTTGTAATCTTGCATACATGAGCTAAATGCCAAATTACACCACTTAAATTTTACAATGTAAGACAAGACCCTTTCACCAAGGGTTTCTTCATCATTAGATAAGAATAAGAAATTTACTGAATTATGTTGCTATAAGAATGTCTTAAAGATTCTGAAGTCATAGTAACTTTTCTTACTTCCTTTGAGTCAGGGATAAAATAAAGTTTCTGTGCCTTCTTCCTCACTCTCTATATTACCTCAAAATACAGCTGAAGACTTTTAATGACCAAGGAAGAAAGTGGAAATGGGATTTCTCAAGAACTAAGACTGCATGACATGTGACAATTTGAGGGACACAGTGCAATGCCCGACAGTTACAAGTCCGACTCGTGCTTCCTGCCTTTCTCATATACCAAAGTGATTGTTATTCCTTCTCACAATATCATCTCTTCACTGTTTGACCCAGGCTTTGCTTTATTCTGAAGTGTTAATTCTATTTTTGGAGTTTACAAAAGTCTCTTAATTTTCCTTTCAAGTTTCTCTCAGAAGTGCTTCTCCAGGAGTCTAACTCATTAGAACTCTTCAATATAGTAATATTTTTATGTGACTAATATGATGAATATGTAAAGATTAGAACTTGATATAGCTAACAATATAAAATTCCATTTAGTGATTGTTTAGAGTTAATATAAAGTGTTTCATCCCCACAAAAGTTTTGCAATATAAATTTCCCAAAACAGGTTTGTATTCCTTATTTAAATTACTAGTTTTAATTGACTTAGTTGGGTTTCATCATTGAAAAATGAATCTTCAAAATAGAAATAAGATAAAAATGAAATATGTGTTAAAACAATTGCTAAAAAACACCTTACTAATGGTCATGAAAAGATAAAAAAATAAAAACAAATATATGATTTCAAGTATTAAATACAAAGGAACAAAATTCCCAGTATGAGAGATCTGCTAAAAAATGCCATCTATCAATTTCTCTTTATCAAACTCTTCTTCGATTAAGATGTTCAGCAATGTAAGAAATATATTTACTTTCCAGTCATAATGTATATTATTTGCCTTCTGCTATAGCAATGAATAAACTATGATACTAAATCTTCCATTAAGTTCATACTAGAAAAGTGATGTACAAGAAAACTTCAAAGTAGTCCAGTGTTTTATTGTATCTTTAAAAGATCTTCAAAAATGGAAACATTAGGTATAGGTCATCGAAATATGTCCTAAAGAAACATTTAAAATACTTGCTGTATTCAAAGATGCCCTGAGCATTGGCATAAATATACTTCATTAATGGAAAAATATTTTATTTCCAAGTTAACTTTTAACAAAAGTTTTCCCTAAATATAAATTGAGGACCATTATAATAATACAAGAAACAAACTGAAGACTGCTTTACTCTGTTTATTATAATGATTTGTTTAAAATTATAATAATGATAAATGGCAGTATCTTAAATAATGTTCTGTATTTTTACTGCAAAATATAGATAATTCCTATTTTTTTTACCCTAAGCATTAGTAATAATATTCACTGTTGCATTATATTATTTAAAGGTTTAGATTATTTTAAAAGTATATCAACAGGGGTACAAGGGTATTTCGATGGTAGAATTCTCGCTTACCATGCAGGAGACCCAAGTTCAATTTCCAGTCCGTGCACTTCCAAAAAAACAAACAAGCAAAAACCATCAATCAAAAAACAAACAAAAAAAGAATTCAACAAATGATGCTACAATAATGGGATACTCACATGGAAAAATATTGAAATGTGACCCTGCCATACAGCATACAAAAAAAAAAAGTATATCAACAATGAACAAAAGAAATAAATATAAGAAGAAATAAAAATTATTCTATGTTTTGAAGGAGTTAAATCCAATTAAGATGAAAAGTGCTGAATGTGTTTCATTCTAAAATATAAAGATTATGATGAGAGAAGTCATAAACTTTTATGAACTTCTCAAGCTAGGGGATATGTAGATAGGGTTTGGATCCTCTAGCATTTTAGATTAGTCCTTTACGATTTGATTTATTTCTGACGTCTCTGTTTTTCTTGTTGCTGGATGCTAAGGTTCCTAAGACCACATGTTTTCTATTTCATATCTAAAAGAAAAACCATATCCCATGTTTCCAGTAAAAATCCTGAGAGACACCATAGTTGACTGCCTTAGGTTCCATGCCCACCATTGGAGCAATTCTTGTGGTCAGAAGCCAACAGGATGCTTCTGTTCAAGAGTGGAGTCAGGTGTCCCAGATCCATTGGGATTCCAAAATATATTGGAACTATTGGAAAATTCATTTCATATATGAATTTCCAGAGAAAAAGAATCAGCATATCTATCTGTCTATCTGTCTATTTATCTATCTAATAGGAATTGGCTCACTGGCTGCAGTAAAGGTAGAAGTTCTTTTTTGCTGACTTCTGGAATCCTTAGCCAAAGTTCTAAGGCCTCCAGCTGACTGGATGAGTAGACTACCCCCATTGCTGAGGGCAATCTTTTTTGTTCAATCAGCAAGGGATATAAACATCTGATCATAGGTGCAAATCCATCTACAAAATACCCTCTCAGAAACAAACAGACCAGTGCTTACTTTATCAAACATGACCTAACCAAGATGACACATGAAATTGGCCATCACTGGAATTAATGCTGGGAAGTAATTAATAATTGGCTACTTCCCCAGAGGCAATAGATCATAAGTGTTAAGTGCTTGAGGTTAAAATCACACTACTTGGCTTGAAATCTCGTTCTGCTAATTACTACCTGTCTGAACCTATGCAATATTTTAGTCTCTAAGTGCTTTGGTTTTCTCGTCTATAAATTAGAAATAATAGTTATAATAATAATAACCATTAACTGAATAATAAATATCAAAGTCTAAATAGACAAGGAAATGAATGATGATTGGATCCCAGAGAAATCAGTTGGTGAGGGAGGGGCCAAATGAGAGGAATGGTGGCCTTCAGCAGGTAAATATCCCACAGAAACATTAAGTTTGAAAAATAGGAAGCAATGAGGTATAAATTTTTGTCAGAATCAAATTACATGAAAATGATAACTCAGGATTTATAAATCCCTTAACCATATCATCTCTAAGCATCTTCACTTCTTATCCGCTTGAGCAACCATAGCCATTTATATCACATCTAGACATTGTCATTACATAAGATTTTACCAATTTACATAAAATTTTATTTTCTCATATTGCATTTTCTGACTTCTTAAAGCTTTTACCATTCCATCGGTAGCTTTTGCACCAATATACACGTACTTAGATTTGTTCACAGTCCTTTTAACTTGGACTTTTCACTTTTAATTAGGTGAAGGCATGATCTTTATGTTGCTAATTTCAATCCTGATGATATCTACTAACATAAGTCTATCCTTAACCACACAATAAATAAGAGACAGGAGTTTTGATATCTGCTCAACTTTGTGATTTTTGAATATCTATGCCCAATAAGGGATACATTTCAAAATAAAATCAACATAAAATTTATTAATAGGATATTTTACATTCTTTGCACTAGGTCTTTCTTCTAAATCCTTTGTGTGTTTTGCACTTACAGCACATCTTGATTAGGACTTTGAATTACTCAATAGTCATGTGTGGCTGTTAGCTACCATACTGAGCAGTGTATCTCTAAAGGTACTAGATATATACTTATTTTCTCATCTATAAAATAATATTTAGTATTAGACTTGGCAACAGATTTTAGAGCCCTAAATGACAGTGACTTACGAAAAGCATAAATTTATTTTCCTTTTTTATAAATGCCTTGGCATATGAAGCCAAGTGTTACTAAGTTGGCTCTTCTACACAAATTCCTCAGGACCTCAGGCTCCTTTTGGCTCACACTTCTATCACCTTATGGTGTGACTCTTGGTGTTATTTTCTAAAATAGTAATATTTTTGCTCCAGGAAGTAGGATAGAGGAAGTTATTGAGACATTTTCTCTCCCTAACCTTCCATCTTTACCTCTTATTCACACTCTCTTTCAAAGAAGGTTCACAGGAGCTGTTGCATAGCACTTCCACTTATGTTCTAGTGGCCCACACTTAATTTCATTTCCTCATGATTAAGAAAAGTAGTCTTTATTCTAGTCAGACATGTAGTCAATTAACAAATTGTGAATTCTATAAATAAGGAAGAGAGGAGAGCATATTTGAATAATGAGCAGCTCTTATGTTCGAATCTCTCTGAGGCTCTGCTCATAGACTTGGTGCAATTTGCAGGATTTGTATCCCCAATACATGTGTGTTTTAGGTTTCCAGCTGTTAAAATAAATGCCATATAATTGTTTGACCTAAACAAGGGAAATTTCTTGCCCCAGAGTTTTGAGGCCAGCAGTCCAGAATTGAGGCATCAGAAAGGCAGTGCTTTCTCCCAGAACACTGTGATTTCCTGGGACTGGCTGTCAGCAATCCTTGGTCCTTAGCTTTTCTGTCACATGAAAATGTGCATGGCAGCCTTTTTCTCCTTTCTCTTCCATATTCCATTGACTTCTAGTTTCCCATGGTTTCTTTCTGTCTGACTTCCACTTTGTTTATAAAGGGCTCCAGGAATCTGGATTAAGGCCCAAGACCTCAATAAGGTTGTAGTAAGATCTCCTGAAGAGATCTTATTTACAACGGGTCCACACACCTACCAGAACACAGATTGAGAACAAGAACATGTCTAAATTGGGGTAGACAGTCCAGCACACATCAGTGTACTCCTAGAAGAGGCCGAGAGAGGAGCAAAAGGAGGAGGGAGGGAGAAACAAAACATCTCAACAACTTAATGTTGATTTTACTTGAAAAAAACTTATATTTAAATAGGGGTCAATGCCTTGATTTGATTGGATATCTTATTGTATTTATGGTTCTTCTATATTGTGAGATACAAAAGAAATATTTCCTGCACAGAAATCATGCTCTATTACTATGCAGGGGAACAACTATACTTGTACTATGCTTTTTAGTAATATATCTAAGAAACCCAGGACCATAAATACAGCTAAAGTTTAGATTACTTTCAGGTTGCAGAAAAAAAAGAAGTCATTCTATTCAAATTCTTCAAATTTCAGCCAGTGGCAACCTTTAAAAATGGCAGTGGTTTACTCAAACTTATCGTCTCCTTAGTTTAGATTCTGTCACATCTCATGTCCTACCTTAACATGCCCAGGTACCTCATATATCTGTCTTAGCAATGTGTCTACTAATGTTCATTCTTTGAAAAAACTATTATTAGGATTTGTTCATAGTATATCATTTACATTAGGAATAGAAGATATGCTTTAAATACAGACCTTTTCTAAATTTTCATTTTGGGATCAAATATTGCATGTGTTTAGAGAGGTCAAAAACTCTCTATTTTGAAAAGTTATCAGCACTCTCATAATCTCAGCTGGTTTCTTGATTTATTCTTTAGTGGTGTAGAGTCAACTCTGCTTTATGTCCTGAGTTATTTTATGAATTATTAATAGTCTCACTTCAATTCTTTAAAAAATTTGGACCACACCAGCTATACCTTCTCTTACTAGTAATTTCCTTTAAAAATACTTTCATATTGAATTGAGTATTCCTTACAATTAGGGATAAGCTAGTTGTTAATTAAATATAAAATGCTTCAGCAGAGAAATGCAAAAGATAGCCTAATATTGAAACTTCAGGAATTTTCTTAATAGAGGTACATTTTGGAAGAACAAAACCATATGAGAATCTGTTTAGAATTCACTCTAAGGAAATAAATTCTTATCTGCCATATACATTTGCCTTTGTGTGTTATAAAGAGAAAACACAAACTGAGGAAGGTGAATTTAGCTATATTTATCTATTCTACCCATTTGATTATTTAACCAATAAAGGAAGAATAAGCACATGACTAAAATGTATGGAAAAAAGACTATGATTTCATTACCTAAGCATAACTGCTTTTACAATTTTGATGTATGTTTTCCAGTCTTCATTACTCTTAATAGGTTTAAAATGTTTTAGTTATAATCTATAAACTTTGGAATTCTATTTAAGTTTATGTAAAAGAATGATCTTCACCACATTGATGTGAATTCAAGGATTTGGAAGCTGATCAAGGAAAAAGGCAAACCCATTAACTGGTAGTAACATAACTGAAAGTTTTATTCGAGGGCAACATTTGGGCCAGTTTGTGTGAGAGGGAAGTCACAGCCAGACTTTTCCAGAGGCAGCAGAGTGAAGGCTACCACCCTGAAGGGGACAGGGGCCAAGGAACTTTCTGAGGAGAGGGAAATCAGAGAGGAGATTTGTGTAGATGCTGCTAGGTCAGAGACATCCAGAAGGCAGCAGTGATTTGGGAACTTTAATGGCCCCTGTATCTCTCTTAACTAAGGGCTAGTAGATGTTGGGTGCAGTTTTGTGGTACACGAAAAACAGGCAGGCTTTAAATGACTAAAAAATGCTCCTGGGGACTATTTTTAAGGAAATTGGATATAAAAGCATTTAAGTTTGGTGTTGGTAGACTCTGGATCAGTGGCTCTAGTCTGCTGTGAAAAAGTAAACAACACCAGGGCCAATATAGACTATTTTGACTCATTTGTATAAAAACATCAGTCTTTAAAGTCTCTGTTTTGGTTTGCTAAAACCAAAAATTTGAACACAATATACCAGATATAAATTGGCATTTAGGAGAGGATTTACTAGTTTACAAGTTTACAGTTCTGAGGCTGGGAAAAATGCTCAAATCAAAGCATAAACAGGATTCTACCTGTACTCTGAAGGCACCTACTGGCGAGCTTGGGCTCTGCTGTCACAGGAGAAGGCACATGTTGGTGTCTGCTTGTCCTTCTCTCCCAGGTTTTGTTACTTTCTGCTTTTGGTTGCTCTGCCTCTCAGCCTCTCTGGATGCTTCTCTAAATTTCATCTCCTAGCTTCTCTGGGGGCATTTATCCTCTTATAAAGGACTTGTAAAGTAAAAGGATAAAGAGCCACCCTGAGGCACTCCTAAACTGAAATAACCTAATCAAAAGGTCCCACCCACAATGGGTCTACACCCATACGAGTAGATTAGCTGATCTTTTCTAAATACGATCATTTCTGGGGTACTTCAAGCTACCACAGTTTCAAAGTCCCCATATTTAATGCACTACACACTATTCAATAGAGGAAAATAATTTAAGTGACTTAATTTTTAATACTTAAAATAATACAGTAACAATATGAAGTTTTAAAAATACATTGAGTACTTTTATTAAAACAGATTTTTAATTAAATGTAATGAATCTTTTTCTTGTTCAAATCTTGTTTTTTATTACTGATTTTTTTTAAATAATGATAATTTGCAGTGAAGCCTTCATCAAAATTAGACATGATAATTATTTTCAGGTTTGATGAACTAATAAAATAATAGCTTACTGTGCTTATGATTAAGAAAATATTTGTTTCTAAATTTTGTTTCTTGATTATATTTGGTTTTTAAGAACTTTGTATTTCATTATTCATGGGACTCTCAAAGGAATAATGCTTATTCTTTTCAATATGTGAAGCCTTTATATGCCATAATGTGACTTAGAATTTTAAAAATATTTGTCACATGACATTTTGGTCATTTGTTTTTTTCTCTCTCTTTTTTTTTTTTTACAGTAAACCCCTTTCGTTTTAAGTTACAAAATCTATCCTGTTTGTCATTGCTTTTAGACTATATTTTGATATATATTCTGCCTTTGAAGATGTTTTATAAGTCAAATATAATCTTAGTCTCTTTTAAAAATGTTAAATATTTCATAATAAACTCTAGCTTATTTGATATTCATTTGTTATATGTATGGGTGAAGTATATGGTTCTAAATCTTTTTTCTAAAACTGTCTCTACTGTATTTACTGCTAAACTAAGAACAAATGATGAATTTACCCATATACCCATTCATTCACTCTTTCTTCTATTCAGCCATTTTTTCAATAAATATTGTTGAATGACTATTCAAAATGAGTTTTCTAAATTTCTCTTAATAAATACTGAAAATTATGTCATTTTGAATCACTTGCATTATTTCATAGGAATCCTAAAGGCAAATGTAATGCTTAATCATGCAGTTAAGCAATTCTAGCAATTTCAATTTATTTATACATTTTTCTACATTTTTTAAATAATGAGATTGAAGTATGGGGCATGGAAATATACTCACAATAACACAAGCCAGATGGACGGGAAGAGTAGAATTTTATAGTTGACTGGACAAATGTTGACCAAATTCATCTAGTCATAGGTATTAAATTTGGATGTGTTTCTTGATTAGTCATAGTCATAGCCTAATCAAGTTCATGACTCTTGGTCATAACTCGGAAAATAATTTACATGCTATGTAGACTTGAGTTTACCATTCTTTATTCCTCCATTCCCATCCTCAGTCCCCCACCCCCACCCCAAGTAGCATTATTATTTGCCTGATTTATCTCTTTCCTCTTCTGTTGGGGCTATCTGAACTCCACCTGAAGGGGTTATGCCAATTCTAGGCTAATCAATTTCAAAATTAACTTAGCTCACTTCCATTAACTCTACTTCTTTCTTGTTTCTTTGATCAAATTTCTTTGGGATCCTTTCTAATATTTTTGGGAAACTTTCTAATATGCATGAGTATAAACTTTTTCTTCTTTAACAGCTCTCTAGTTCTCACAAGATGGGGATCCTACCTTGTTTTGCAAAATTCCTGTGTTACCAGAATAAGAGACCTAGACATAAGCCAAAAGTTCCTGATCTTAGTTACAACTTCCTTTCTTGCTGCACTTAGGTAGAAATTTCCCTGTTCTACCTCCCTGCTCAGAACCAGTTAAAACTGATTGGACATTCGGAATTAAGTAAACCTCATGGACCATATAGTGAGCTCTGAGCTTTTATTTTTCTGGCCTTCACCTCAATCTTCTTCCTAATTCTAGCAGTTCTCTGCCACTATGTCACTAATCACTTGCCTTTCTGCCCAAAGAAATACACCCAATATCCTCTTTGAGACAAAATGTCTGTTCTGGATTTTTGTCATTCCCTAAACAGGGATTAGGATAATTTTGGGGAAAAGACAAAAGTAAATGTTGATCAATTCCACAGTCAAAACTCTAGAATGTGGTGACTTTATATGTAATCTCAATCAGAAGAGCTCTTTGAAACTACTACAGAATCTTCTTTTTCCTTGCTATCTTGAAGTGATAATGGTATGAGAAAGAAGTAGATACTAAATGATAAGGCAGATTATCTATGCGTCATTTTATTCCACCAATTCTATCCCTTGTCCATTTTTGAGATCAGTTTAGTTAAGAGTGTCAGGATATCAGCCTATATGCATTTGAATTAAAGCTAATGAGAAATGATACAATACAAATGCCCAGATGTTATTTCTAATTTGTTCTTTGAGATTCATTGCCAAGAACAGCTTTAATCCTTCTTTCCTTGGTATATCTAAATAAAGCACTTAAGCTAAATTGTAGTTCAAGTCTCAATATAATCTTTCTTCTAATAAGATTTATTATATCTGATGAGTAACACAAATAGGCTTTCTGCCTTCTATTATAATATACTGGATGATTCTTCTTAATATGATTAACAGTTAGGGAAAGTTATAGTATCCAGAACAGAGAGAGTAAACATTCAAGGTCTTGGAAACTGGCTAAAAAGAACGGCCCCAAGGACGACTGTTCTAGTCTTCCAGAGCTGCCAGAATGCAATACACCATAGGTGGACTGGTTTGAATAAAAGGGGATTGATTTTAGTTAAAAATTTATAGTTCTTCAGAGGAAGGTCAGCTAAAATGTTCATCTGAGGCTCTCTCTTACCCAGGAAGGCACAAGGCAGTCTCTGCTGGCCTTCTCTCCAGTCTTCTGGGTTCCAACAGCTTTCCCCGGGGCAATTCCTTTCTGCATCTTCAAACATCTGGACTGAGCTGTGAGTGCTAAAATGAGGTATGCTAAACTGCTTGGTCTATGCTGCATTGAGCTCTCTCTTTTAAGCCTCCAGTGAATTGAATTAAACATCACTCATTTGTGGAAGGCACCTCCCTTAGATGACTGCAGAGGTAATCAGCCAAGGATGAGGTTCGCATGCTAATGATTCAGTCCCCAGCAACAGAATTAGGCACCATCACCTGGCCAAGTCGACACTTGAACCTAACTACCACATGTCCACCTTGCATCAATTTGGCAACTATACACATCACCATAGTTAAAAGGCAAAAATTCTCTGTTGGTTTTGGACCTGCGAAACTCAAAACAAGTTATCTGCTGCCAATATACAAAGGAAGCATTTCCATAGGAGAAACTGGAAGGAACACAGGGGTTACCAGAATCAAACAGTTTTGAAAACCTGCAGGGCAAATGCTATTGGATTTCAAAGTCTGAGAGTCATTTATCCTTGGGACTTTAGAAAGGGTAGTCCCACACTTTCCAAGGGCCTGTACAAATGGTCTTGCTCTCTCCAATCACTGGGGTGGTTGCCATCTTGGGACGTTTGGGAGATCACCTTTTTCTTGGCTCTCCCCTCTCCAAGAACAATGGAATGGCAGCCAGGCTCCCCCCAACCCCCAGTTTATGCACTCCACCCCCTACAATGGCTGGGATAGCACAACTCTTTCTGAGCAAAGAAGTGGAAGGCCCACTCTCTGCTCCTGGGGCAAACTCACCCTCTCCACCTATGGGTGGGTCTGCTCTCTGGGTCCAAGGTTTCTTGGCTTCAGACCCTAGTTTCCAAGGTTCTCATTCTGCAAACTCCAATTTGTCCCTTTTCTGTTCCCCCTTATCCAGACTGGCAGTGATTCCATTTACACCAACAGTCTCTTCAAGGCATTCCAAACCTTCTTCATCTAGCTCCCCAGAGTTTCTCCAAAATCTTCCCTTATCCTTCCAAAAAAAAACAAAAACATTTTCCAAGATGTCTGGAATTTGCAAACTGCAGCAGCACCCCACTTCTCTGGTACCAAACTGTTCTAGTCTGCCAAAACTACCAGAATGCATCATACCATAGATGGATTGCCTTTGTATAAAAGGGGACTTATTCAGTTAAAAACTTATAGTTCTTCAAAGGAAAGGCAGCTAACTTTCATCTGAGGTTCTCTCTTACACAGGAAGGCAAAGGACAATGTCTCCTGGCCTTCTCTCCTGACTTCTGGGTTCCAACAGCTTTATCTGGGGTGATTCCTTTCTGCATCTCCAAACGTCTGAGCTGAGCTGCAATGGCTGAGATGAGGTACGCTGAACTGCATTGAGCTCTCTCTTTTTATCCTCCATTGAAATAAATTAAGCATCATTCATTGTGGAAGGCACTCCCCTTAGATGTCTGCAGAGGTAATCGGCCATAGATGAATTTCACATGCTTATGATTCAAGTCCACGGCAACAGAACTAAGCACTATCACCTGGCCAAGCTGACACAGGACTCTGACCATCACAATGACAATCAGTCATTTTGGGAAAGCCAATGATGATACAAATGTATTGGTGCAAATTTTAAAAACAGCTGTGTTATGGCTATCTCACAAGTACATCAATTCTCATTTATTAATATGTTAGTGACCAAAAAATTCCTACAAATTTATTTTCATTTCAATGTTCAAAAAGTAGGTAATATCAGTTCTAATATGCAAATATCCCACAAGTGCCAGACTAATGCTATTTTATTTAAATGGAGAAAAAACGTATAGACTTAACTCTCTATGGGAAAATTATATTTCCATCTGTGGTTTAGTTCATAAACACAAAGAAAACACGAAAGCTTTATAAATTTTTTGTATTCCAGTAACTCCAGCCAACTTTTATATTTAGTAATGAGATGTTTCAACATATTTTCTTGGTGATAAGGCACGATTTTCATGATCCTGGAATTTTCTGCACCTTCTACTCACAAGATATTTTTTGCTCTGTTCTAGGTTTTAAGAGGTCTTAATGAAAGAAAAGAAAAGAGAGAAATGAAACTTCCACTGTTTTAATGGGATAAATTAAATTAGTACTCAATAGTCCAAATTGGATTAGTGAAATTAAATCTGAATTCAAAGTAATGCTCTTGTAATTCAGAATCAAACAGTACAAGGCAAAGCTGGGTATATCTAATGTATCACATATTCATTGCATTTGTTAAATGTTGCATTGCTTTATTATGAAGTACATTTAAATAATATCAGTTATTTATTGGTCTTAGTTTTTTATTTTACTTTTAATAAAAAAAAAGCTACTGTATACCAAACAAATGAAACAGATATCCTTATTTTCCCTTATTTGCTTCAGCTCTCTTGGAACAGAACATAATAGCTAGCAAGCCTCAGATTCCATTTCTTTTCTGCACTCCCTAGAGATAATCAGTATGCTGACTGATTTTAAAATGTATCTTCCCCCTTTGGTGTTAAACTAGTTTTCTCCCAAGAGTTGAAAGAATAATGAAAAACATCTACATTTTCATTATATTTATTTCCATGAGGTAGAATTCTAGAAGCAAAATGACATGGTCAAAGTGTATTAAATGTTTTAAGTTCTTAAAATTTATAACCAATTGCTTTACAGAAATGCTGAATGAATTTATTCTTCTAATAACGGACTACCCATTTCTTGTTTCCTATAAAGAATTTTTCTGATTAATGAGTTGCTAAGTACTCATTAATGTGAAGAAAAGTTTCTTATGTTCTATACGTTCCAACAAATAAATATTATTGCCAACAGCACATTACCTAGAGTAAATGAACAGGGTGTCAAGAAAACAGATTACAGAATTTATATAAAAATGTACATATGAATATAGATTATTTGCTAATTTCCCTTCAAATATTATTGAAGGAAGATCATAGAAAACAACTTCCACTTTTTAAATCTTTTCTTTTTAACTTGGAAAAAATGTGAGCCATCTCTTTTATTAGTCTGTGGTATTTGTGTCAGAAAGAGGCAGAATATGAAAGGAGGAAAGCAAAGCAGACATTGAGATAAGAGGGGGTGGGTAGTAAACCATATCTTCAACCTGTCATGGGACACCTCTCTGCTTTTTTTTTGACAAATGTGGCTTAAAATCTCAAACTGTATCAAGAAATCATTTAAAATGTACACATTGAAAAAAGAGATAAATTAACAGGTTATTTTTGTGCTTTGTGGTTTATATTTGTAAAGCATTAAATGAATGCTGACTATACATATGCTATCAACGATTATATCTAAGCATTTTTCATTGACTTTGGGAAGCTAAAATGCATTTCCTGCATTCTTCTATAATTTCTAGAGTTGTATTTTTTCCAAAACATTTGTGATTCTTAAAAAAATGTTTTTGATATTTGAATGCTTACAGAGGTGTTTTTAAAAATCCCTATTTCAGAGGGAGGAGGACTGGGGGCATAAATGAAATCAGAAAGAAAGATAGATGACAAAGATTGAGATGGTATAATCTAGGAATGCCTAGAGAGTATAATGATAGTGACTAAATGTACAAATTTTAAAAATGTTTTTGCATAAGGAAGAACAAAGGAATGTCATTACTGCAGGGTGCTGAAAATTGATGATAATTAATATTTAAAAATTTCAACTTATTTAGGAGACTAAAGCAAAAAATGTTTATTTGGTACAAAACTTACATTTTGACTAGACATTTCCTAATGTAACTCATGTAGATAGCTTGGTTGAACACCATAAGTACATGGGACCTTGGGTAGGACATGAGATCTTGTTGGTTTGTCTAGAGTGATGCCCCGATGAATCCCAGAGTGATTTGATCAGTGAGTGGAAAAGTATTTGCAAAGTCTTTTGAATGGTGAAAACAGAAAAATTCAACTTCCCCAAGTTGAATTCTTGATATTCTCACCAAGCAGTGTGGACAACCAAAGCTATAGGCTGAGCCCCCAGTCTTGGGGTTTGTTCATACGAAACTTAACCCCCACAAAGGATAGTTCAAACTTACTTACAATTTAGGCCTAAGAGTCACTCCCAAGAGAGCCTCTTTTGTTGCTCAGATGTGGCCTCTCTCTCCAGCCAACACAACAAGCAAACTCACCCCCCCCCCCATCTACGTGGGACATGACTCCCAGGGGTGTGGACCTTCCTGGCAACGTGGGACAGAAATCCTAGAATGAGCTGAGACTCAGCATCAAGGGATTGAGAAAACCTTCTTGACCAAAAGGGGGAAGAATGAAATGAGGCAAAGTGTCAATGGCTGAGAGATTCCAAACAGAGTGGAGAGGTTATCCTGGAGGTTATTCTTACGCATTAAGTAGATATTACCTTATTATTCAAGATATAATGAAGAGGCTGGAGGGAACTGCCTGAAAATGTAAAACTGTGTTCCAGTAACCATGTTTCTTGATGATGATTGAATAATAATATAGCTTTCACAATGTGACTGTGTGATTGTGAAAACCTTGTGTCTGATGCTCCTTTTATCTACCTTGTCAACAGATGAGTAGAACATATGGGATAAAAATAAATAATAGGGGAAACAAATGTTAAAATAAATTTAGTTTGAAATGCTAGTGATCAATGAAAGGGAGGGGTAAGGGGTATGGTAAGTATAATCTTTTTTTTTTTGCTGTTTTCGTTTTATTTCTTTTTCTGTTGTCTTTTTATTTCTTTTTCTGAATTGATGCAAATGTTCTAAGAAATGATCACGATGTTGAAAATGCAACTATGTGATGATATTGCCAATCACTGATTATACATGTAGAATGGATTGACCTTATGTTAAGAATGTTTTTGTTCATTTGTTGTTAATTTTTTTAATTAATAAATAAATTTTAAAAAAAGAAAAAAAATCCCTATTTCAAAGTCTAATTTAGGCCTTCCCTTCTTGTACAAATTTCTCTCTACTAAAGATAGAAACATTTGACCATGTCCCAAAACTGTTTAAATAGGAAAAATAATGGTGTTGTTTATGTGTTTTGACTAAATATAATATAAATTATATATACCAGTTCTTGTGACACATCTAAATAAATTCGGAGGATTATGATTTTAAAATGGCATTTGAGAAATCTAATTTGAAGATGGTACATTTTGACAAACATTTAGTTGTTCTTGAGAAAACATGCATGTAAGTTAAGCTTCACATCTTATATTTTATAATCTGGAAAAAAGCAAATATTTTGGCATTTGAATAAAAGGATGTTCGACATGCATAATTCAGTGAAACTACTTTTGAAAGGCACTTTCAAGGGACAGTTTGCTAATTTGGTCTTCCTATAGCTGCTCACGTCTCAGCACACTCATCACACTATTAGGCATTTGGTTTTTCATATCAGCAACCTAACTATTCTCACCCAAACTGTTCTCTCACCTGACTCCATGGAAAGGAAACAAATCTGCTCACCTCATGCATAGTTTTTTGTCATGGTCTCTCCTTTCTCATAGGATAAGCAATGGCAGTGCAAAGCCTGTCACATTTTTATCTAATTGAAATTCTCGAGCTTTGCCTCTGGACACTGCTTGCTTTGCAGTCTGCCTCAAACAAAGTAGGATATCTATTTTCCCTAAAAGTGCCATAATCAGTCTTGCCTCCTATTCTCAGTTCTTGCTGGTCCCTAGTCAACCACACTCTTCCTTCCTGACCTCATTTTTTTTTCTATAGAATTCCTGCTCTTTTTCTTTTCAGGCATCAGTTTTAAAGTCCTGTCTACCTAGAGATTTACTCTGTAGTAAAGATTTACTCTCTAGTAAAGATTAAATCCCCTTGTATTTCTACACTACCCTATGTAAAATCTTAATTATGTCTATAAACCTGTAATTGCTTATGTCTCTTTACCGCACTGAATGGTACATCCCATGAAGGCAGACAAGACTCACTACTATGCTATTCTCTATGATCTTCTTTGGCTAATAACACATTAGGCACAAAAATACTTTTAATGGATGAAAATCAAATGAACAAATGAATCACAAGTTGATTTATCTGAAACAGACATCAGGTCCATAAAAACCTACTTTAAAAATGTAGTAGAATGTCACAATTTGAACCTCACTAACTTAGAAATCATGCTAATGCAAAGAATTCTTGGCTTGGAGATAAAGTTGTACTCATTCTAAAAAGAAACTTGCTGCCAAGTTTGTCATGTAAATGGAGTTAGCAGGAAGCTGGTTAAAATAATTAATAAAAAAGTTTCTGCTCTTTTCCCTGATTTTAGAGGGAAAACTTTCAGTCTTTCACCATTAATTGTGATATGAACTACAGGCTTTTCATATATGCCCTTTATCATGCTGAGGACGTCTCCTTCTATTCCTAGTTTTCTGACTGCTTTAATCAAGAAGGAGTACTGGATTTTATCAAATGCCTTTTCGGCATCAATTGAACTGATTGAGTGGTTTATATCCTTTATTCTATTAATTCAGTATATTATATTAATTGATTTTCTTATGTTCGACCACCGTTTCATACCTTGGATAAACCACCTTATCATGGTGTACAAATCTACTAATGTGGGTTTGGTTTGCTTGCATTTTGTTGAGGATTTTTGCATCTATATTCATAAGCAACATTGAGCTATAATTTTCTTTTCTTACATTATCTTTGTTATTAGGAGACAATGAGTTAGGAAGTGTTCTCTCCTGTTCAGTTTTTTTTGGAAGGGTTTCAGCAGAGCTGGTTTTAATTCTTGGAATGTTTGGTAAAATTCATGAGTGAAGCCATCTAGTTCTGGGCTTTTCTTTGTTGGGAGGTTTTTGATTTTTGATCCAATTTCTTTATATATTATTCATCTGTTGAGATCTTCCATTTCTTCTTTAGTTAGTGAAGTTAATATGTAGACATGTGTGTTTCCAGGAGTTTGTCCATTTCATCTAGATGATCTAACTCTGATTAATTCTGTTAGCTTAGAAAAATCATTAGCTGATTTTTTCTTATATAAATTCATGTTCTTTCATTTTATATTTTCATTTTCACTGTCTTTGAAGACCTGACTTAGGTCCGAGGGAAGGATAAATGGATGAATTATTAATATTTTCTAGGTATACTGGAGGGGTGGGCTGTAGGAAATTCAAAATTTCTATTGTTTTGAAAATATGAAATTAAAGCCAAAATAATGTTCATTAAGTTAAGGCTAGCTTATGGTTGCACTGAAAGCAGACTATGCTAATATATAATAGGATACTGCCTTTTAATAAAAATAATTTCATAATCTTTTATTTGCAGAGAAGGATATTGTTTCAATATCAGTTCAAATTTCTGAGAGAGATAGGAAACATTGTTTTATTGTCATTCACAAGGACAGTCTTTAGAAAGCATTTGGAAAAAATGTAATATTACTGAACATTTCAAGGAACCAAGAGACTATGACATCTTTTGAAAAATGATTTAAAATGTTCAAAGATAAAAATGAAAGATTCAGCCCATCTACTGGTATATATCAGAAGCTCAAGTATCTAAGGGAAAATGACAAAATAAATTGACTTCTCGACCCTTTTCAAAAATCTAATTTTGCGGTCAAAGATTTCAATTGATATATTTCTCTATCGTCCTCCAATATCCAGGGTTCTGAACTATCATTTTATTAAGTTTTCCATTTCCACTTGACCACAATATAGAGCTAAAAGCAATAATGTCTTGTGCACCAAAACAGTTTGTTAATAACTTTTGATAGTGATTTCCTCATGAGGTGCACAAGCATTAATTAAGACATTATAATTCAATTGCCAACTGTTGCTTTTAACCAACATCTCATATTCTTCAATAGGTGGTCATTCAAATAATTATCACTAACTTCAGGAAAACTGAAATTGAAATTATTTAATCATGGGCTAATTTTTTCTTATATTAAAATTTGCATGTTCTCCTTTTCTCTAACCATCATTTTATCTTCTTACTTTGCCACAGCAATGTTTGAAGGCTTATTTAGTTGCTGCAGTGCCTGGAATATATGACATCTATATATGTAGAAGGATATGCAGCATACACAATGATAAATTGAGAATAGAGAGGTCACATATGTCCTGAATCTGGAGAATAGTGCCAACAGCTCTGCATATAACCATCATGAGTACATTCCATAATTCTGCATTTAACATGCAGTTATCATATATATATTTTAAAAGACAAGTGGCTCAATTTACTTAATTGACAAGGTTTAATTGACTGACAAAACATAATTTTAACTACAACTATTTTTATAAAATATAATGAGCATTATAATTTCTCCTGTTCATAAGAAAGCCATTTCTCTGCCAATAACACCTTCCCCTCTTCTTAACTCTGGCCCTGACATTGCCCTGGATGTGCAGGGATTAAACATATGGAATGTGTTATGGGAATGTCCTGATTTATGACCTAAAGGCATCTGTCCTTCCCTTGGGATGAAAAGTGAAGTTATTTTCCATGCTAACTCTTTGTCCTGAGGCAGACTCTATCAACTCTATGACATTTCTGCTGAATTATATGATGATTTTGAAATGTGAGTTGATATTCCCTTGGGATTGTGCTTTAATCAGATTCATATCAATAACAAAATAAATGACAATATAGGCAATTGGAGGAAAGATAAAATATATTTGATAACATTTCCAAGATCCTTAAGATGAATTTATATGTGGATGTGGTTTTAATATTTCTGTGGGTAGTCCACTCCTAAAAATATGTCTTTTCAAATTACTTAAGAGAATCAACCATACTGTTCTTCATATTTATCATATTGGGCTTCATTGTGTCTAGATATTTTGATACATTGGCATCTATGTTACAAGGTAATAATGTTATATCAAATTACCAGATTAACAAGTATTTAATTGAATTATATGGCAAGCAGCAGAAGAAAATTGTTTTCAGTAAGATGAAATTTAATTCAAACTTAAAATGTAATTTTAAGATTTGTTTCTATAGCGTTTATTTCCAATGATAAATATGATTAATCATTTGTCTGTTGTATTATAAACCATATTTGGCTAGGAATTAAATGATTATTTGAGAAATAGGATTTGACTTATTTCAACCCTAAAAAAGAAGCATTTCACTGCTTTGTATAGACTAGAGACAAGTGTTTTTGCTTTTGTTTTTTCATAAGGAGATATTTCTAGCAATACTTATATTACTCTAGTGAATCTGTAGTATAAGGGTCTAGTTTAAAATAATTGCCCTAAATCCACTTTCATCTTTTACAATTCTCCATTTCTTGTATTTAGCACATCATTAAAATTTGATACTATTCCTAAGGATTAAGTCCAGAACTCTGTGCTTGTTATATCAATATTTTTAAAGTCCTCTTTTATTTCAACTTCTTAACTCTACTCAGAACAAAGATCATCATTGGAATTAGGAAAAATGTATTTAAAATTTTCATTGAGTTATTGGGCCAAATCAAGGGCAATTGAAAGATCCGAGAATCATTTTACCTTAAAGATATTAGTTCTTTGTATTTCTAAATCATAATCTGTTGCTTCCCGTAACAGACAGCATTTAAGATGGCCCCCAGATGACTGCCACCTTTTAGTATTCTTGGCCTTTTGGAATTCCCTCCCCTTGACTAATTTACTTCTAATTAAATAAATATGACAAGGTTAAGGGGATGACACTTTCATGACTAAGCGACAAAAGATGGTGGCATATGTCTTGCTAGCAGACTCTCTCTACTGCTTTCTTGGCTTGTACATTCGGTGAAGTAAGCTGCCATGTTGAAGAGGCTCATATGGTAAGGAACTTAGGGCAGCCTCTGGCCAAGAGGCAGCAAGGAACTGAGGCTCTCTATTGAAATAACTAAAGGAACCAAATCCTGCCAATAACCACGTGAGTTAGCTTAGAAGTAAACACTGCAGATGAGGTCACAGCCTCTGTGAACACTTTGATTGCAGGCTTATGAGGACCATGAAGCAGAGGCCCAGCAAAGCCATGCCTGAATTCCTGACCTATGGAAACCATGTGTCTAAGCCATTGAGTTTTGGGGTCATTTGTTTTGTAGCAGTACATAACTAATACACTTCCTAAGACTTTACTTATCTAGGATGATGATGATGATGATGATGATGATGATTGATGTGGAAGAAAAAGATGGCCTGACAATCCTCTCCCTTCTTTGCTATCTCGGACTCTACCTTCATAAACTCTAGGAAGATAATTCCTTTTCCACAGTGTCTGAATCATTATTTGCATAAACTAATCATTCTAGACAGCTTTTTATTGCCAATCACAAGGCATTGGCATGAGGCCAAATTCAGGCCAATGAAACCTGAGTGCAAGACTACTAAAGGACTTACAGGTATGGTTTTTCTTAACACAATGAAAAAGAGGTGTGAGAAGAAATATCTTTCTTCTTACTCATATCTGCAGGTGATGCTGCCATCTTTAAACCATGAAGGGAGTGGCCATCATTTTAAGAGTGACAGAGAAGGATGAATGTAATAATTGTGATGGGATGTTGTTATGGCATTAAATTAATCACTTAGAAACACCTTGCATTGAGGCTTTTATTTTATGTGACACAATAAGGATTTTATATTTAACTTAATTTTGTATAGATCTTCTGTAACCTTCAGTTAAAAGCATCTTTACTATGAAAAGTTGTGATTTTTAACTTATACTGAATATGTTCATAGTTTCTGTTTATATACCAGGATGGGCTAAGAATTTCCTTTGCAGCTCTATCACATAATGCAATTAAGGTTATATACAGATAGTGCTTTTTAAAACTTGAACAAAAATTTTCATATCTGGATTAATTGCAACTTGTATCTCTGGAACATTAAGAGAATCTCAAGTAGTACAGTCATGAATGGAAGACTAAACTCAAGAATCTATCAACCTTTCTCAACTGAGTTCCTCATTTGAACCTAAGAATACACTATGTGAGCTGAGTGACTATTTTATCAACTTTGTTGAAGATAGTGCATAACTATTGCACTTATTACCATTCTAGACATATAGGAGAGAAGTCAATTCATTACTGACACAGGATATTCTTGGGTATTAGGTCTTAATTCTCTCCTGGAGCACCACTTAAGAAAAGCTGATAGAGGTTCTGATTGTTAATCCTATAATTTCTCTCCATCTCCTACCACATCTATCCAGTTTTGCTTTCTTCAACAAAACCTGTAAGAATGTTATATTATTGGCCTTGATTCTGAGGACCAGACTTTACAAAAAATCCTTTCATCCAACCATCTTTTCCAAAAGTATTTTTTTCATAATGACATCAGTTGTGATTCTAATCTAAATTATGATTTGCTGACAAATAATAGGAATTTAATGATTGCTTAATGTTGAAAGATATGAAAGGGGCAATGTACACCAGATCACTGTGCTATTTCCATAGTCCAAGTCCCATCCTTCTATTAAATAAGGTATGATAGAATTGATTCTGTTGTACACATTACATATTTTTCTGGTTTTCAGGAATGCTACTTTAAAATTATTTAATTAATATTAAATCTGGAAAAAATGGCCTTTTACAATAATTCATCCTTTTTGCTAAAGTCAAGGCTACAATAATATTATTGTTAAAAGCCAACTACAGGGCGGGCCGCGGTGGCTCAGCGGGCAAAGTGCTTGCCTGCTATGCCGGAGGACCTCGGTTCGATTCCCGGCCCCAGCCCATGTAACAAAAACGGAGAAACAGAATACAATAAAACAAGAAAATGTTTAAAGATGTTTCCCTTTCTTCCTTCCTTCCTTCCTTCTATCCTTCCTTCCTTCTCTCTGTCTTTCAAAAAAAAAAAAAAAAAAAAAAAAAAAAAAAAAAAAAAAAAGCCAACTACATTGTGCACCTGTACTTCTTGCAAGGAAAAAAATTACTCTTTCAATTAATATCTAGTCCCAGAATGATGAAGTATATGAAGGGAGTAGCAGCCAAATAGAGAATGTCTGAAATTAAAACGTCAGTACTCATGTACATAGTGGGGGACAAAAAAGACTAATAGGGATATTTCAAACGCAAACTCAAAGAGCACTTTGTGACAGAGAGGAAGCTCCATCTCATAGTCTTAGGGCTGACTAATTGAACTGCTATTGATAAAATGTCACTTAAAGAGACATGTCTGCAGTGAAACATGAATTTGCTGTAAATGACCTGTCATTAAAGTCACAGGTAGTTTTGTGTCTAGACTGAATTAAAATGTACCTACTAGCAATGTGCGCAGGAGGAGTTAAACCAGCAACTGTGGGAGAAACTCAGTGTCCATGATACACTACAAAATTATGCCTCAGGTGCCATGTTAATTTACTTGCTGGTAAACGTCAATTGAAGCCAATCAATAGACCATGCGGAAAAGGTGAGGATGGTAGATTGCATTATTTGCCAGCTATATGGAGACATATTTTTATCTAAAATATGTACAATATTTTAAAGTGTTTTGATTGTTCTAATGTAGCAGATATAGTTTTTGTTGACTTTTCATAGAAAATATGATGATATTGAAATTATAATTCAGAGCCATGGTTGTTAAACAGTGTCTCCTAAGCTTTCCAAATTTAGTCAGGGATACAACAAATTTATTAAATATCTACTTTGTGAAAGGAAACCATAAGTATTTTTATGTCTGTTCCAGACTTCAACCACTATGAAATTTTATAGACCCATCAAACAACTACATAGGTAGGTAAAAGGGTTTTTTGTATTGTGTCAGTAGCAAGACACAAGAATGTTTTCTATAAAAAAATTATATGTTTTAATCCTTTATACCAGGGATTAACTCTTTCTTTGCTTTCATCTCTCAGTGGACAGATACTATTTGGCTATGATTCTACCTACTAACATGCAATACATCTGTATTAAGTATTGAAATGATGTTAATGATCTTCGATCCCAAACCTTGCAAACATGTTTATTACACTTATAGTATAAACAAACTGAGAAACTCATGTTTTTATAACAAGTGGTATCCAGGCATATGTATGAGGATGTGATGTAGACTCACTTATGGCTCCAAGAAGGACACTTCCTTGATAAGGATATTAATGAGCAGACTTTGAGGTATAGAAACACAGTTCAGATGCTACTCCTGTTGTCAGGTAAGGGGAGACAGACACCTGTTCACTCTGGCTTCTGGCTCCTAGACCCATGAAGCTTGCTGTCATCCTTGCTGTGCAATAACCAAAAGCCTCCATCACAGCTAAAGACTGGCTCCCAGGACCTCTCCTTATAGTGCCCACCTCCTTGGTGCTGGCCCTCAGGTATCCTGGAATCGCTGGTACCCTCCACCTTCAAATGTGTTGTCTGCCCTTGACATGATTATTGTTTGTTGGTATTGGCAGCTTCCACTTAAGCAAGCAAATAATTACATTGGACATCAAAACTAGACAGATGGATAGATAGATAGAGATAGAGAGATGTTAGCTATTATATGATAGATCTGTTTTAACATTTGATAGATCTGTTACCTTTCTCAGGTAATTTTATAGCAATCTTATGACACACAATGTGTCCCATTACACAGAGAATAAGCATTTTTCAATATACATTGCATAGACAACATATATTACCTACAAAAATTTAGTAATATGTTTTTCTGTAAAGCAAAGTTCCATATATTTTAACTGCTTTTCCATTTAGACATCTTTTAAAATTTCTGACACATTCCTAGGTTAATGTCCCTCAAGACGATTCAGTGTCCTCAACATTATTAGGAATAATAATTACAACCCAAACGCTCATCACACTTCTCACAGATATATTTTTGAGGGTCTGGCTCAGTCAGAAGGCAGACAAATGTTCTTTGTTTTTCTTTGCCTCACAGTAAACTTTTTTTTTTTATGATAACTCTCAGGTTAGGGACCGGCTTATTATCTGTGTTTCCTAATGGTCCAATTTCTATGAACGTGAAATAAATAAGCAGAAATTCTTTTCATTGTGAACCAAGACAGCTCTTGCAAGGGAATCACCTCCCAGTAGATATGGAGAGCTGAGAAAACCTCAGCTGGAGTGTCACTTGATAAGTAAAACATATACACTCAATGCCACAGCTTAAAAGTGTCTAAATTATCTGATCTATATTCAAATATTTCATCTATATTTCTTTGTTCCATTATATCATCTCTATCAGTGTAATTTATTAATAACTGAGATAGAATAAAAAGGTGAAACTGTGCATAAACAAACCACAAAAAACTGTTTAAATATGAACCATATTTTAATATTGTTATTTATAGTTATATATATATATATATCAAAGTCAACTACCTTTAGAATATGACTGCACTTCCTATTCTGGTGTAAAAAAACACATACATAAAATTTCTGTGTACTCCATGTAATCATTTCTCCTGTCAGTTTTCAAAAGCATTACTGTTAACAACAAACGAACAAAAGCATTACTGTTAAAAAAAAGTCATTCACTTCAAATTGTTTCAAGTTAGAAATCATGATTTTTTTTTTCAAATTCCACATAAATCTTTATGCAGCAAGTTTTCTTTCAAAGCAACACTATAATTTGGCATTATCTTCTTTACTTTTGACTGAAAATCTTCAAAGATTATATAAAAGTATTAAATAAAAAAAAAAACAAAACAAACACTGGGCGGGCCAAGGTGGCTCAGCAGGCAAGAATGCTTGCCTGCCATGCCAGAGGACCTGGGTTCGATCCCCGGTGCCTGCCCATGTTAAAAAACAAAAGTGTGAAATAAAATATCATCAATTATTTTAAGAAAATTTTATAAAATTGATCAGAGTTCTAAGGTATTTAAGAAATATGTTATGAAACGAGGACCGCATGAAAAATGAAACAAATTTTACATGTTAGATGTATTTCCAATGATTATTGCATTTTTGCACAATGCACTTTGTTTGGAAATTGTTGAAATCTAATTCTTAATGAATAATCATTTATGGTTGTTTTGAATACTTATATTATGTTCAATTCATTTTCAAATCATGTCCTTTTACCGTAATTCTCATGATATATCAGTTCTTTACTTCTTTGTTACAACTAACTTTTAAGGGAGAGTCAGACTGTTTCCTTTATGTACTGTGGAATGCTAACATCTCTTGGCCTAACTCTGGGAGATTAAATCTCAGCATGTGGCTGAGAGAAAGTTAAAGGGGATGACCAAAGGCCTGCATCAAAGCCACTCCTCTATGCAGTTTTCCCGACAAAAAGGGATTCTTCCTGTATTAGAGTGTATGGATATTTCAATAAAATGAATTAAAATTTCCATATGAGGCTACATATTAAATCACAATGAAAACACTTCAGTACATGTCTTTAATAGAAAGAAAAAGGAAAAAAAAAATCTTGCTTAAAAAAAACTTATTAGCTTGATATTGACTGCTTCCAATCTTTCAGAGAACAAATTTCAGTAAAATTAGAACAAACTTAGAAGGCAAATTTTATGCATGCATGCATACAAAATCTCTGCACTGCTCTTATTTCCAACTGTCCGATATAGTTTGTGTTGCAGTTGCATCACCATTAAAATTAAGTGTCATTATATGAAGGAGGGGGACTGGGAAGAAGAAACTACACACACACACACACAGTCTGCCATTGGAAAAGAAAGGTTGGCATTTGGTTGTCTGCTACCTAATTAAATGTCACTGAGTCCAGAGGCTAAATATGCATCAGTTGATGATTTGGTAGATTTTACTGCTGCATATGCAGATTTAATTATAGAGTGATTGAAATTAATAAAGTGGCAGTACCTCCCAGAAACAAATTTTATGACCCATGATCTCTCTATGAAATAGCTTGCTAACCAATGCTTTTTACATAATATTATACTTTGTTAAATTCATTGGAGAGACAATTACCTAGCAAATTAACAAGTATTCACTTGGTATATTATCCACATTGATGATTCTCTGGTTGTTCCAAAGTTAACATTTTTTCCTATCACCTAACAGATCTCAAGGATCCTTTTCAAGCTATCATTGTTCTGAAATCTTCCTTCTTCTATTATTACATATAATATACTCTGGGAAATTTTATACTTCTTCCTCCAATGTGTATATAAACATGATTGTATTACCCATATGGGGAGGGGGTATAATTTGGTAAATATCTCCTTCTCAACTATCTTTGCTATTGTTATAGTCTAGTATTTATCTAGTAAACACAATAATAAAGAATCAACTAGAGAAGACACTCTTTTTTTGAAAAAAATCACAGGTGTGCTTCCTAGGTAAGTCTATAGCCATCGATTGAACATTCACTCGAATGCAACAAATCAGTGATGCGTATGATAAAAAAAAAGTGATTGCTTATAAATCATTTATATTGAATTTAGTATTCAACTACAAAGCAGGCTTTGCTTTTTTCTTTCTCCCCATGGTAACTGGTAGTGAAATTTTACCTGGAATGAATACATTCTTGCAAAAAGTTGATTGATAGATATATTTGATCTGAGAATGCTTTCTTTAGACACACTTACTTTCCTTAGAGCTGATATAAAATGATCAAATCTATAACATCTGGCAGAAATATGTACCAAGCTTTCAGTTCTTTTGAGGAATGACAGTTGGATCTATAACATGTAATCACTGCAGAAACATCTGTTTCCTATATTTAAAGTTGGGCCATTTCCTCTCTCATGTTTATCTGAGCAAACATGCTAGAGAAGCGAAAGAAATTGTGATATCCAATATTAGTGAATGAAAGTGACTTCTTTAAAAATGTGAGCAGTGCTGATATTCCTATTATTTCTGCTATTTTATAAGATGCTTAGAAAAAACACAAGGAACTTCATTGTATATTTTAATGGGATCTGCACTGTTTTGCAGCAAAAGATCTGCATCAAAATAATCTGTAAAGTATTTAAAATATGCCCCTTGGGTTCCTTAGACCTACTAATTCAAATTCTCCAGGGATAGGATAGGGTCTGGGCATTTACACTTTTAAAAAAGCGTAAATTGTTTAGATGCTCACCCTTCATTAGGTGCCATTGTATTAAAATAAGGTAGAGATGTCACATATAAAATTAGCAGAAATGTTCTCTCTTAAAGCATGCTAATCATTGTAATAGGTCAGTATCCACTGTTTCAATAAAAAATAAAATAAAATAAAAATTAAATGTATTATATTTGACTAAGCATACATATTAGCCAGACCTATAATAATGGTTAGGTTATTAAAATAAGGTAGAGGCATCACATATAAAATCAGCAGAAATGTTCTCTCCTAAAGCAGGCTGATCGTTATTATAGGTCAGTATACACTTTTCCAATAAAAAATAAAATAAAATAAAAATTAAAAGTATTTTATATTGAATAAGCATAAATGTTAGCCAGGCCTATGATAATGGTTAGATTGCCAGACTGCACATATGCACTGCCCAAATTGTTATAAAGGGATGTAATATAGATGCGGCACCTAGCATGCCCAAACTACCACACAGGAATTATAACTTCTACTTGAAGGGCTTCTAATGTCTACAAAATACGTATAGAAATTACATAAAATAAAATGCTAATATTCCTTAAGTTATTATTTTTAAGAGCTTATTTATGATTAAGGAATAGAACAGTAGTTCCTTGGTTTGACACAAAGTGGGCCTTAAAACAGGAAAGTTTTTAATAAAAATTCTCCCACAATTCTATATACTCTTCTAAACTTCAATTCTCTTTCTTTATATTCCCAACTAAACATGTTGTAACTTTTCTACCCCATAGGTCCACAGGTCCCAAATCTGAATCCATCTCCGAATTCTATGTTCCTTTTGTTGGGGATTGACTCATCTCTCCCCCTAAGCTCATATTCAGATCCCAACCCCAGGTCCTGTGGGTGTGAACCCATTTGAAGAAGCAGGACCTTTGAGGAAGTTATTAATAAAGGTGTGCTCAATCTAAATGAGGGTGGATGTCAATCCAGTATGGCTGAAGTCCTTACAAGCCAAGAAGAAGACATGGGGAGCAGCCAGAGGTGTAAGTTAACTGAGCCCAGAGGAAAAAGAAGACAACTGCCATGTCTCTAGGAAGATCTGCATGTCAGGAACTTCCTTTGTCAAAATAGGTTGGCTATTTTTGTTCACTTTTCTTAGCATTTTGGAGACAGTTGACAAACTCTCCTTACACTTCTCTAATACTGTCATCTGTTTTCCTCCTCCCTTCCTCCTCTCATTTTGAGAATGTAGTTATCCCTTGAAAGTTCATGGTCTTCAGGATTGTGTTCTAGCCATTTTCTTTCTTCTACTTCTTTGAGTGAACATGATCTTCCTAGTTTCTATTTCCATGGTTGAAAGTGCCATATCAGTGCCAAAGACTGCCAGTCTGTCTCTCTTTCCCATTTCTCAATCATGACTTTCAGATCCATGCATTTTACCATCTACTGTCCACTGATATTTCCAAAGCCACCCTTTTAGTCCCCTCAAATAATCAAACTAACAAGCTAAAAGTTTGATAAATAGCATCATACATTGGGGTGCTTGATTCAGACACCTGAGTGTCATTCTGGAATCTCTCTCAGCCCCCAACCAATCAATATGTAAAACCTACAGATTTTTCTTCCTAAAACTCAAGAATCATTTCACTATTACATTTTTCCACTGTTACCTAGTTTAGGCTACCATTATTTCCCCATTACTGCATGATCGCAAACATCTCCTTATCATTTTTAATTCTCATTAAACTTACAGTTAAAAAATTTTCTCCTATGCAAAAATTAATCTCATTTTCAATTGGTATTGAACTATTTTTATCAAGAGAGACATGCAGTAAAATTATCCCTGAGGAGAAGGACCTACAAATTAATGTTAAAGGAAGCTCTATTATCTGACCTCTGTCCCTTTGATCTTTCACCATAACCACCTCCTCTCACTTTTATACCTTCCCTTCACCCATTTAAGCATTCAGTGTGAAAGGTGGGCTGCATTTTCTTCAACTACCTTATTCCCTTTCAACGCCAAACCTTTTCCATTTACATTCCTCTGGCTGGTATCCTTCCTTCCTATCATCATCTTCACATCAGGTCTGGGTTGAGACATTAGTTCTTCCACCACCCTCCTTAATCAATCCTCAACATGATATGATATAGGAGCAATTAGCTGTGCCATCATATTCTCTGTACTTAACATATCATATTACTTATTATATTGCTTTCTGATTGGACTTTTATTTTTCTGTATTTACCATTAAGTTTTAGTCTCCTTGAAAGCAGAATCCATGGCTGCATTGCACACATCTGTGCCCAAAGCTTGGGTCCTCTCCTGGCCTTCACAGTACTCTGCTTTATCACCTGATCATAAAAGCCACTATCATCACCATCATCTAAACCTTGCATCCTCTATTTCAACTGCTTCCTTTCTTATGGCTCCTTCTTATCAGTTTATAAATACACACAAGTATCTCTCATCATAGACATAAACACTCAATGCCCCTCTGGACTGCCAGCCAGCTAAGCCTCATTAAAATTCAGATTACACTGGCTATCTCTACATTTTTGCCTCCCATTTAATCTTTATGATTATAATTTCACTTCCACCTCCATTCTCACACTAAAGCAGTTTTGAAAACATCATCAATCACCATTACCAAATGCAATGAGCATATGTATTCAGTCTTTTGGTCTACAAGTCCCAATGCTCTTTCTTACACCACACTGAGAAGCTCCACTGGATTCCTGCATTCCTGTTTATGCTTTAGAGTAGAATTTACTAACACTCCTCTTGTTCTAAATCAGTGCTTCTCAAGCTTTAAAGTTCATACCAATCATCTTCTGAAATGCAACCACTATTTAGATGTGTTTGGGCTGGAGCCTGAGACTGCATTTCTTATAAGCCTCCATTTGGTGCCAATGTTGCTGGACTGTGGCCACACTTTCAGGAGGAAACCTCCACAATAACACTGGAATCACTAGGGAGCTTTAACTATAATGATTTCTGGGTCCCACTCTCAGAGACTTTGATTTAATTGGCCTCGGGTGTGACTAGGTTATTGGCATTTTTCAGAGCTCCCAGGGTGATTTTAATGTGCAGCAAAATTCAAGAACCACTGCGCTCAGTCATGGCAGCCCCCTCTTCCACTAAATTCCTTCTTCTAATCATACAGAGTAAGTGCGAACTACTGCTCATTTAAGGCCTTGCTACTCAAAAAGCAGAGGTGGATTCACATCATCTGCATTGCCTGAAAGGTTTGCAATTTTAACAAGATCTCCAGGTGGTTTGTGTGCACAGTAATCTTGAGAAGCACTGGTCTAAAGCATCTCATTATTTCAAATAGGCATTTAAAATCTCAAAAATTACCAGGCTGTAGGGCCATAAGTTTAGTAGCCAAAAAAAAAAAAAAAAGACATTCTTTCACCTAGAGTGTATCCAATATAGTTATGCAAATTATATCTTTTGATTGTTACAGTGAGTGCATATTCCTATTGAAATGGGCAGCCTGGAAGCCCTACTGTCAAGCTGAAAGTGTATGAATGTTCAAATCAGACAGACCTGGGTTCGAATTATTGTGCAAGCCCTGTAAGTCTGAGAAAATTAATTGATTCTCACACACCACTTTCTATAATTGAAAAGTAAATAGATATGCTGGAGACGTGTGTGATTGTTGTGAATTTGAATGAGAATTTATGTAAAAATAGTTGCTGTCTCCAAATTTCAAAGCCGATGTTTCATTCAGGTATATATTTATTCAACGAGTACTTATTGAGTATTTAATATTGCAATTTAGAAAATGGAGCAGTTAAAAGAAAAAAAAATCTTGTGTGTGTGTGTGTGTGTGTGTGTATAGCATAAAATAAGAAAATGGTATGGATACGCTTAGAAAGATGTCAGACTTTTAGGTCAAGTCCCACAGAATGGTTTGGCTTAAACAATAGGAATTTATTCACTAATAGGTTTCAGGATAGAGAAGTTCAAAACTGAAGTGTCTGCAAGGTGATGCTCTCTCCCCAAAGTCTGTAACATTCTGCTGTTGACAGTCAAGAGATCCTTAGGGCTCCTCGGTTTATATTCCATTCAAGTGTCATATGTGATGACCTCTCCGTTCTCTTTCAGTTTACATTTATTTCCAGCTTCCAGCTCCTACCCATGCCTTTTTCTAACTGTATCTGAATTGCTTCTGCATATAAAGGACACCAGTAATTCAGATTGAAACTCAACCTCATTCAGGTGAGCCACACCTTACTAAAAATAACTTCTGAAAAGAGGACCTACTTATACTGGGATCACACCCGCAGGAAAAACAGATTAAGATTAAGAGCATGTTATAATTCAGTGTGCTCCAGAGGATGAGTGGCTACTTTCTAAAGAAAAGCCAGTGGAGTCCTTCTTGAAACCTGAATGATAGGAAACATTTACCCCTGTGAAAATCTTGGAAGCATTCCAGCTAGAGAACAGAGCAATTGCAAAGGGTCTGAGACAGGAGGGAGCTTGATGTGTCCAAAGGACAGAGGGCAGGCTAGTTCAGTTGAAGTTTAGCAAATGAAAAATAAAGCATGTGGGAATGAGGCTGGAGGGTTAGGAAAGGCCTAGGACATATGGGGTCTCAGCAACCAGGATAAAGAGTTCGCATTTTTCCTAATTGCAAAGGGGAGCCATAAGGAGTTTTTAATTATGATAGGATCTAGTGTTTGTTATTAAGAGATTCTTCTGGCTTCTGTGAGTAAAATTGATTATAATGGGGTAAAGACTAGAATGGAAAGGCTCAGGCCAGTTTTTTTTTTTTTTTATGAGGTTATTACAGCAATACAGGTGAGGGAGGATAACATACAAAAAAGAAAGATATCGCTTTGCTTTTGATGCCTATTGTTCATTCTGTTTCCCATGTATAACTCCTCAAGGCGTCAAGCGCCTCACTGTCCAACTGATCAGTGTTAACGTGTTCCACATCAGCCTGCTCCTAGGATCATCCAAACTCCATCCTACGATCCTGCTATGAGATACTAGCAGAAAGACAGACTTAAACACATTCATGCATTAGTAACAACCAGCTTATTTATAACTGTACTCCAGAGATTTCCCTGAATTTATAGTTCGGTCTTTGTGACATCAATGCAGTGGTGATATCCTTGAATTATTTATTAATTTCATTCACAAAATAACTGGGAGAGCTATACAAGCAATACATATTCAGTGCAATTATTGACTGAATATATTTTAATGGTTTTCTTTGCTACCTGTCTCTACAACAAATTTCAGTTTTTAAAGCATCATAGATAGTGTTCATGCATTCAAAGCCAAATATCAATTTGCTATTATATCCAGGTGCAAAATTAAATAATGTGGAAAATCAGTGACTAAGATAACCAGAATGATTATTATCTTCATAGATCTGTCTATTGAAGAATAAAACCCAGAACACAGACAACTCCAATAGAGTGTATGAAGAGGCACAGTGACACTCTGGGAGGATACATTAGATGAAAGCTTTTAGGGAAAGCTTAAAATAGGAAGAGGGAATATAATTGTGAACTGAGCAATAAATCAGACAAAGTGGGCAGAGAGAAAGAGAGAGAAAAAAATATCTGGAATTAAAAGTGATTATGACACATCAATGTTTTCTACATTAGGAATACATAAGAATAAATTAGAACTAAATAAGGACCCTCAACTATTCAGATGACCAATACATAGTCTAAAACTACCTGTGTTAAAGGAGGGGAAGTGACAAAGGTTAATTAATTCATAATTTAATTAACAAACATTTTTTATTACCCACTAAATTCTAGGCATTAGTTATTTCAGATAATAATGAACAAGGGAGCAAGAAAATCCCAATTTTTTAAGTTTAAATTCTAATGGAAGGCCTGGGAAGCAAGAAGGCAGACAATGGACAAACAAGGCATCCGGGGAGGAGGTGGCCAGTTTATTGTTTAAAGACAAAAATGTACAAACTGTAACATATGTTCTTTGTTCTATCAAAAAATTCTACCTGTGGGACATCCTACAGCTTTTTGAACAAATCTGTCAGAAAGTAAATGATTCATGAAATCACATGACAGAGAGTTAAACATGCCAAATACATATGACAAGGCTGTCAAGGCTTTCTAGCTTACCAAATAATGAATGCCATAAGGATAAACCTACTTTATTTCTTCCTGTGATCTACCTACTACCTACAAATCTAAGGATCTTTGTTTTATTTTTCTTCCTTTGATTTGAACAAGTTTTTTCTCATATCACCAGTCACCACAACTAATTCCCTCCAACTTCCCTACTGTCACTGGAAATCAACCTCTTAGCCATCCTCTAGGCCAAAAATTGACCTGGGATTCCTTTGAGAGTCGACAGTTTATTTCTTCAAATAAGAAAGCCAGATAGTACTTGTGAGGGTTAAGTTTATATGTCAAATTGACTAAGCTCTGGTGTCCAGTTTTTTGGTCAAGCAAGCACTGGTCTGATTCTTACTGTGATTTCAAGGATTAAATCTATCTACAGATGATTATATTAACAATCAACTAAGAAGACTGCATTTAGCAATAAAAGAAGTCTCATCCATTCCATAAAGACCTGAAAGGAGAAATGATGTCAGCAGTGAGAAGGGAAAAATCTTCATCTCTACTTCAGTCAGCCTGTTTCTCAAGGGGAATTCATCAAAAACCATCAGAGTCCCCAGCTTGTGGCCTACCGTATGGAATTTGGATTTGCCCATCCCATAGTTGTGTGAACCAATTCTTCCAATAAATATGTCTCCTGTTGGTCCTGTTTCCCTGGAAAACCCTGTCTCATACAATATTATTCAACAAGAGATATTCCCTCATCCCTCCTGGGGATGCTCAAAGTTTCACAGGGCATTTTCCTCAGCAGACTCTGGAATAATTGGGTAAATTTCGCATCAAGTAAGATGATGGGGTGGTTTCTCCTTTCAAGCCAGCAGTGCACTACTTCAGATTCCAGCACCTACATTAAATGATTTCCCCACCTAAAAGAGAAACATTTTACTGAGAATTAAAGACCACAAGAAGTAAGAGACTCTCTAGAAAGGCATTAAAAATTAACTAGTGGCTTAAAATCCAGAAGAGAAATGCCAAAATAAAATCTGAATTTTCTAAAGCACAATGCAGATTTGATACAAATCAATCTTGCACATAACATCTTAACCATTCCCACCCCCTTAGCCTGCAGATCCAATTGTCCTATATTTGCAGCTCAACCAGCCCCCCAGTTAGAAAATAATAAAGGGTCTGCAGGCGCATTCACACTTCTATAGAAAAGGTATAAGTGAGAAATGCAATCATTATCTTCAGAGTTAGGAACAACAATCAGTACAAGGCTAGCAGGACATCTATTTGTGACAAGTTTAGCCAATTTGTATTATGATTTTTGGCATAAAAGTGGGGGGGGGGTCAAAGGAAATATGACTTGATATTGTGCCAGAGTTTTGTAATAAATAGCGAAGACTACTGCATGGGGTATTCAATGTCATTTAGAATATTTGTTTACAAAATTTACTCACTTCTGAGAAATCCCAGGCAAGATGCATTGTGAGGAATTTGTTCCCTGCCCATAAGTTACTCATAGTCTACCAGGAGAGATGGACTCCCAAAAAAGATAAGTCCCAGTGCAATGTGATTGAGATGATAAAGTGGTAAATGCCAAGTACTACTGTAACACTGAAGAGAGAATGATTAAATCTTCCCAGCCTTACTTAGGATTTCTGTGCAAATCAATTGGAAGCCACAAGCATGTGGTAACATAATGGGTAGTATGCAAACTGTTTCTGAATTTTCACTATCACACAGAGTTCATCAAAAGAAATGGACCCAGACAGACATATACCTTTAGGTTTTTAAGATGATGTATTAATATTAGTGCCAGAGGTTTAGAAAATTCAGGCAAAAAATGTAGGAGAAACAGCAAGCATAAGCAGTATTGCCCCTGCCCAGAGATTTTAAGCCATTACTGTTTATCTCTGTCACATGCATCAAATGATAGGCTTCAAGGACAAGAGCTACTAACACAGCCTATTAGTAGTGAGTCCACAGCTATAGGTCTTAATCACAAAGGCATTTGGAAATGTTTAAAATTGATAATAAAGATAGAGATGAAGTGCAAGTTATTCAATATGGGGTCCTGGAACTAATTCTGAATATGTACATTTGTAAGCGGGGTTTTGGTTTGAGTGCTTAAGGAGATCAAGTCCAAATCACTGGAACTGTGTGAATGATGTTAATATAATAAATTGCTAAACAAAACAGAAAAATTAAATTTAAATTGATGCACTAAACCATTCCACATTTATTATTTTTAAATAGAGAAATCCAAACAAGAAAAGCAAAATGACATACCAAAGAAGTGAAAAAAGAAGGAAGAAAGTAATTATTTTGGAAAGTGTGGTGGTTTAAAGCTATATATACCCCAGATAAAAACCATTCTTAAATTTAACCCATTCCCATTGGTATGAATCCACTATAAGTAGGACTTTTCATTAGGATATTTCAGATAAGGTATGGCCCACCTCAATCAATAGGATCTTAATCCTATTATTACTACTATTATAAATGTAAAGAATTCAGATAATGAAAAAAGAAAGCCATCACAGAAGCTAGAAGCTGAAATCAATGAATCCCAGAAGAGAAAGGAGAGACCAGCAGACACCAGCCTGTTGGGAGGTACACTTTGTACCTCATCTATCAGGACCTATTGGGGTTACAGTCTAGTTATAGATCTGAAAAAAGAGTAGGGGTAGTTGCAGTGGGTAAGAACAGGAATTAACAGTGACTTGGCATGTGGTAGAGGAGCCAAGGATCACTGAGAGCCAGTCTTTGGGAAGAAAGCATCACCTTGATGATGCCTTGATTTGGACATTTTCCAGGCCTCAAAACCCTGAGCAAATGAGTTTCCATTGTTTAACCGAAAACATTTCATAGTATCAGCCCAAGCAGCCTAGGAAACTAAAATAGTGTTCAAGAAATCTTTATGGAACAGCTACTAAGGCCCAGGTACTCTTCAAGGCACAGGAGTTATAAAATACCCTAAAGTAGTTTATTGTCACCACTAGGAGGTTTATAGTTTAGGACATGTATTTTTACTGTGATACACAGCTAAAGCAAAGTTGCAATAATCAAATCAGGGGCAATATCATAGTAACTTGGTTTCAGTGACTTCAAAATTCCAAGTTACCTTTTGGGATTTAATTATCTTCATTTATCATTTCAGAATGACAAAATCAAAACCTTTAATACCTGTTCATGTTGATGATACCATATAGGTTTTCATGGAAGCATTTCTAAAATATATGAAATTTTTAATCATTAACTTTGTTGTAAAAACAGCAAATTTCCCCCTTTAAATGAATGTGCTTCACAAGGTACTGCAATATCCACTTAAGGCACTTGTTCAGCTCTAGTAATCTCCACTATTTAATACACCATATGTTGTAAAAAAATAAATATTGGAGTACGTATCATCCTGAATTTTCAAATTTTCTGTAATGTATATTAAAATTCTACTAATAACTTATTTTTTCCCCAGTTTTCTAGGCTGCTATGAAAATACCACACATTGGGTTGGTTTAAACAATGGTAATTTATTGGCTTCAGGTTTTGAGGTCAGGAGAATCTAAGATCGAGGCATCAGCAAGGTAGCACTTTATGCCTAAAGACTGGCTTGTTCTGATACTGGCTTATTTTGGTCCATATAGGCTACCTTGACTACACACCTTGTTAACCACACAAATAAACTGCGTACCCCTTTCTAACCTCCTGAGCTACAATACTGAATTGAAAATATCTGCTTAGTGGCCCCAAATCAATAAATTCACTCTGATCTAACTCTACATTCCTTCCTCTATGATTCTTCACCCTTAATATCCATTCCTTCATATATCCCCTTATATGTCTATATAAATTGGAAAAGTCATATAGTTCTTTTGGAGTGTGGCATTCCTCTTCATTGTTCATACTTTATATCTCATCTATCTTGGCCTGTTGGAACTAATGTCTAGTTATAGATCTGGAAAAAAAATAGGGGTAGTTGGGGTGGGTCATGGGAGAAATTAACAGTGTCTTACCAGTCAACCGCTTCAGGACTTTGCATTACGTTTCATCTGGTAAAATAGGTTTGATCTCCTTGGAAAGAGGTGTGAGGGTTATCTCCTCATAGGAGTTAATTACAGATTTATCAGGCACAGCAGAGTTAATCTCTTCAGGTGGATGTGGCATGTCTGATTCCTCAAGACAAACTGGAGAGAAGGGTGACATTTCTCATGACAGGCTGGAGTATGGATGGCTAATTCCTCAGGATAGAGCATTACAAGTTTATCTGGGAGGAATCAGCAGCATCTAGGTTGGCAGTGCCCCCACCATCAACATTATCAGTCTATATATCCCCATCTCAATTTTTAAGAACCCATTCCTTTCCAATCAATGCCCTCACTTAAAAGAAGATACTCTGTAAGGTTGAGAATTCAATTCATATTGTAATTCAGCCACTTACAAAATGAGACTCTGGGTCTGGTTTCCAGAAATCTCAGTTATGTGACTACAAGAAATGATTTTCTTTTAGGGCACACATAGAAACTTTTATCCCCTTCTGGTGGCACTTGAACTGCTAATTTGAAGGCTTAAGTTTACTCTTTTCTTTAACAACTGTTCCAGACTATTGCACAACAACCAGCCATAATAATTACACTTTACAAGTCCACAAAATTCTGTTAAGGTATCGAATACACTGTCCCCCAGAGCCTTGCCTCTTATAGACATTTGAGTAGTAGCATTCAATGGTGATATTTTGTGTATCTACATTCCAATTCATGCCATAGACTATCAGTGCCATCTTGACAATTAGAAAGAGGATCATTAGTGACTTTAAATATAATTAGATTAGACAACCAATTTTTGGAATTGAAACCAACCTGAAACCAACCCAGAATTATTTATCCTTAAGATTCTGTTTCTCAGGAACCACTCCTAGTGCCAAACTTTGTGTTAGAATGGGTTCTCTGGAGAAATAGAACTGATAAGATAGGTACATGTATGTAAATATTCTGAGATTTATTATAGGAATTGGCTCACCCAACCACTGGGATGTGCAAGTCCAAATTCTGTAAAACAGGCCACAAGTTGAGAACTCTGATGATGGCTTCCAAGTATTCCCCAGGAGAAGTTGGCTGGCTGAAGCAAAGAGAGACATTCTTCTCTCTGACTGCTGAAATCATCAATTCTCCCTTTTAGACATTCAATTGATTAGATGAGACTCCTCTCATTGCTGAAGACAATCTCCTTTATTGATTGTGGATGTAATCAGCCACAAGATGCAATCAACTTACTATTGATTTAAATTCATGAAATATTGCCACAGTAACAATCAGGCCAGGCTTGCCTATCCACATAAGCAGACATCATAACTTGACCAGATTGACATATGAACTTAACCAGCACAGGGGCCAGTTTTATATCACCTAATAAGGGGAACAGAATCAGAAACCATAGTTTCTCTGAGTATGATGTCTGTATAGTCACAGATTGAACATTTTACCATATTTATAGTCGCCTCAAACCCAAAAGACATCCAAGAAAAACTGAGAGTAATGAAAACGACTAAATGTCAGATGGGACTAATATTTGAGAAATGTACAAAACAAATGTGTAGTATGCTTCAGGGAAAAAAATGTCAGAAGGAATATGCAATGCAAATAACGTGTCAAGAATCAAGGAAAGGATAAAAAAATTCAAGTAATTCTGTAACGAAGATAAAAAATAAGAAAAATAAAAGGAAATCATTAGTATAAATAAATGAACAAATATGTAAGAGTATTAATAATATGGTTGGAAAAATTGTCCCAATTTCTTTTACTTTCTTACTTGAATTTATGATTTCTCTTAAAATACATAACTATTCAACAACTATAAAAATCATATTAGGGTGGTGCAACAGTGGCTCAGTGGCAGAATTCTCACCTGCCATGCTGGATACCCGGGTTCAATTCCCGGAGCCTGCCCATGTCAAAAAATAAATAAATAAATAAATAAAATCATACTATTGCTGATTTTGTTGAATTTAAGCATATCAATACTTTCAGTACTGAAGACAATTCATGATATATATATATATACACACACACAAGCATATATACGTAAATTGTTTCAAATAAATGTGAAGCAGAAAAATTTAAATAGTTCTTCAGATTACATTAAAATGAATTCACGAAAAATGTAATGTCTTATAGTAAACAAATAGGGCAATTCCAATTTGGGCACTCAGATTCAGAGGTTATAAAGCAATAATGAACAAAGGTGAAATGTATGAGATATTGTTACAAATATTTTAAAAATGTGAATTATATCATAAACAGCACAATTTTATGATCTTTCTAGAGATGAAATAAATTGATTATAGAGCCTTTATTTTCTTTGCATATGAAATATTAACATGGCTGTGTACACATGTTTGCATTACACAGTTTAACGTAATTGGTTTTATTCCAAAGTTTTACCATAAAATAAATAGATAAATTGCCAAACAGTAAAGCTAAAGCCCTTCATTTCTTTTCAGTTATATATATATACATATATATACTTTTAATTTATCTGCATTTGTTAGGTGGTTGGGCTGATGTAACATGGAGGGAAAATGAAATTGTATATCACATTGTATTATATGGCTAACACAAACAATTCAACCAAATTTCCAGATATTTAGTTGTTCTAGAGCATCCCATATAAGTATACCATTAAAATATGCAGAGCTGTATCTTGGGGATATATTCTTCATTCTACCAGGAAAACACTGGCTAGCAGTAAGGGCATGGAAGTCAAGTGAGGGAATTATTATTATTATTTTTGCATGGGCAGGCACCGGGAATCGAACCCGGGTCTCTGTCTGGCATGGCAGGTGAGAACTCTGCCTGCTGAGCTAGCATGGCCCACCTAAGTGAGGGAATCATTTTACTCTTCATGCACAAGAGGAAAAATAAATAAGATATGTCTGGACTCAAAGTAGTGTGTTAATTTTAAATTTTGTGAATGACATGGAAATGTGTTCTCTTGCTGTTAAATCTTCATATTTTAATGTTTTCCTAAGATTTATTCACTATCCTATAGTTCAGCACATAGGGAGAAACTGAATTTATCATTTGTTTCCTATAATTCAACACAAAATTTTATAGACTATTTGTTATTTATGTTTCCTTGCATTCTAAAATCAATATGACAACATATTATTGTACTGTTAAAATCATTGTTCAATGCAAAGATATCTCAACATGGAAAAATATATTTCCCTAGCACTTCAATCTAAATGAATAATTTAGATAATTTAATATAATTAATTCACCATCCACTAAAAATACAGAAACTCAGTTCTTCAATATAGATCCTACATCAATGCTAAAGAAAGATATTAGTAAAATTCAATAGTTAAAATCACTTATGTTTATTTGTTAATTCAGCTAAATGTCATTATGCAAATAAATGACACATTATATACAGAAGAGCAAAAAAGCTGTGTGCATGATCTCTGCTAAGATGACAAAGTTGAAGATA
Organism: Tamandua tetradactyla; assembly: GCF_023851605.1. Lineage (NCBI taxonomy): Eukaryota > Metazoa > Chordata > Mammalia > Pilosa > Myrmecophagidae > Tamandua > Tamandua tetradactyla. The sequence goes on along the minus strand of NC_135336.1, from coordinate 67,396,315 downwards.
CCGAAGGTCACAAGTGAAGGGCCAGAATCTGTATATGGACACACTATTAAAGGTATAAATGAAGAATAAAAACTGTTCCTCTCTCAGTAAAGATGGCAAGGATGTGTTTTTTTAAAGATAGCAGTCACACTCCAATTATCTCACAATTTTTGTCTACAATAGTATAGACAAGGGCTTACAAAGCATTAGAAATATTATTATTGATATAATTAAACAATTTCTCTACTCATCTAGACCATTAATGATCGGTCACCAGGTGTTTGATACACCATATTTTTCCATTTCTTTTTCCCAGAAAAAAAGGGCACAATTTTACCATTAAAGTACAGAAACATCCACATCCTGAAATCACTGGCCAGAGTTCCTGACTACACAAAATAATACATGACACCAACCATCCATTTAACAACAATAAAAATGACAGTATCAATTGTGTGTAAGGCATTATCATAGCTGCAGAGATCATACACATAAACAAAGTCTCTTACTCTTAAGTATTATTAGTTTAGAAGGGAGAAAAACCTATAAGTTGATATTTAATATGATAACCTATCATAGCTTCTAGGAACAATATACTGTGTAGGCAAAAAGGAGAAAGCTACTATTTCTGTCTGGCAAACTTCAGAAATATTTCATTTGCGAAGATCCCATGGTACTTATATTTATCCTGTAAAGAAGGGAAAGAAATGGTATTTGGTCATTTCAAGCAGAGAAAAAAATATGTGAAATAATAGTGTTGTGATAAGTTTTTACATACATTGTTTTTACATATTCACTCAACAAATTCTTTTGAAAGAATTTTATATGTAAGTTACTCTGCTAGCGATTATGAATATGCTGATATATGGACTCCAGTCCTCATCTCCTGGTGCTAACAATCTAATAAGAAACACATCTTGTATACATGTGATGCCTTTTTTAAGCAGGGAAAGTAGAGAGGCCTTGAGAATAAATATATAAGGCATTAAGTTAAAGAGGATTTTTTGTTATGTAAAAGGTTTTGGCTAAGGGACAGAGGTATGTCTAGAAGATGAAGGGTCTCAAAAATTATGTTAAGTTGCTTGGACTGTATTCTACAGAAAACAGAATGAAGTTTGTAATCAAAGAATAGTGCAACTGATTTCTGTACAGAAAAGCGACAACAGCAGCTTTGAAAATAGAAAACTAAATCAAGGAGAAACTAAAAATTATGAAAACATGATCAGCCACTACAAAATTCCATGTTCACAAGGATGTCCTGCATAACTTTATTTGCATAGATGATGAAGAAGAAAGAGGCAACTGGAAAGATATTTTAAAGCTACAATAAGAAAGATTTGGAGATCCCCACTTATGAGGAGTGAGGAAGGCCCAATTGAGAGTCCACACCACAGATTTCCCTTATATAACTTAGGGTACTGGGGAGTAGGGAGAGCGTGATGCCAATGAATTTGAGGATTTGGACGGCAGCTATTTGAGTGATGACCCGTGAGTTCATTTTGGAATACGATTCATCCTGTGGCAGGGTGGGGGTGAGGGCAGACAGATGAAGAGATCCAGGAAACCCTTGATAATACAAATTTAATGCTGGAGAGAGATCTGAGCTGGAGAGATATATCTTAGAATCACCAAAATATTTACCATAGAGCAGCGGTTCTCACATTTGCTGCCTTTTAGAATCACCCAGGTCGCTTAAAAGCAAAGATGCCTGGATTCCACCCCCCGATTCATTTGGGGTGTGGGCTGGGAGCTTTTAACTCTGCAGGTGATTCTAATGTGCCAGATAAGGTTGAGAGCTTCTGCTGTGGAGGAATATATTTGATAAAGGCTCTTTAAAAATTAAAAGCCTGGACTCTGTAGTCAAACAGAATGACATTTGAATTAAAACTCTTGTCACCTCCTCATAAAACATTCCCCATGAAAACTACAGATTCCCATGATGATAATGTAGGATTAAGTGAGAAAAAGTATAAAGGTGCTCTTTACACAATGCCAAGCTAGCAATAAGTTCCATAGACACCATCTATAAATATCACTAATTATTATTATTATTAACATCACATGATCTTATTCTGCAGTGTATAAAAATTGAAGTCATGATTGTGAAGGAGATCACAGAGGAAGCATATACAGAAAAAAAAAAAAAAAGAAAATCTCTGTGGGAAGAGCTGGGGGCCACATAACATTTAAAAGATTGGTAGTGTAAGAAGGAGGCAGCAAGGGAAGAAGTGAGAAGGCCAGGTATATGGGGGATATCTAGAAGGGAATGATGTCTTGGAATTTTCTAATAAATTTCAGATGTTACATAAATTTATGGCAGGATGAGCTCTGAAGCTTGAACATTAATTTGGCAATGTTTACATCAGTGGGATCTAAATGTGATCAAAATAAGGCTGTGCAAATCTAGGTCAATGGGTGAATAATTGGTGAAGGGTGAAGAGAGCCAAGAATGGAATACTCTTTCAAGAAGCTTAATTTTGAGGAGAGATAAGGGGCTTAATTGGATAACTTAAGGAAAAAGAGGGATTATGAGAAGCTTTTAGGATTTTTTCTAGGGTTGAAATAATGTAAAAAGAAGTAAATAAGTCATTTAAGGTAGAGTTAAGGTAGAGGTTGAATATATATGAAAATGGAAAAATGATGTACCATGGCCCCACTGGAGTGATTTCCTGAGACAAGTGTATAAGTAGAGGTGTCAAAACTGTAGATGTGGAGAGGGAAGCAGAGAGAGAGGCCCACTGATGCTGCATGTTGGAGCCGCTTTCTGCTGTACTCTGAATGGATTGAAGGCAGATATTTCTTACATTCACTTCAGTACCTTTCAATATATAGCACTTTCTACAAGTTGATATTTAATTCATTTCTGTTGAATTGGGCTATAACTTGTTCAAATCTGAGACCTTGCAATTCTAGGAGAGTAAGTAATGGAAGATAAAAATGTCAAAGTAAATCAAAGAAAAGTTATAGGTACTAAAGAAGTCCTGAAAAAGAAAGAACACCTCAGTTATCACAGAGTCCCATGTTTTCTCCCTTATCTTCCCTCCCTTGCATTCTTCCTCCTTCCACAAAGGACCTTAATAGAATGGCATGAAATAAAGTACCTAGACTGCAGGAGAACAGGCAAAGTTTTGCAGGCATCCAGATAAAACATTTCTTCCCTACTCAGGCACTAGTAATCTAGGCAAATAAAGATTAGTTGTAGTAGTCTATTAGCTATAATTAAAATTCTATTAAAAATGCAAAAAAAAAAGTGAATTCTTTCTTTATTGTTCTTCCTACCCTCTTCCCAAGTTCTTGATCATGATGCCACTTTGATAAGTTTCTCATATCCCCAAATTATCTCACAGTGCTCATATTCAGTAGATAGCAGTGGGAACAATGCAGCTAGGTATTAATAGGATTAAATCAACAGACATATGAATCAGAGAGGTAATATAATAGAGTTCAGTATGAAAGTGATTAGTTAATTTAGCTAGTTGAAAGATTATTCTGATGAACTAATAAAAATCAGGATCTTTTTTCCACCCTCCTATCTTAAAAGTTGAATTTAGTTTCATTGACAAACACCTGCAACCACCAACATCCAGCAAAAGAGCCTGTATTCCCCTAGTCAAAAAGAAAATCAAAGATCATGCCCTCTGCATGATACATGAATAGCCTTATTTGTGTAATGTACAAAGGATAGTAAATTTCAGGATGCTTTTCAAGTGCCATAAGATTATCTATGATGAAGAGTCCTCCATAAAATTCCAAACTGCCTTTTCCTTGAAAATTAAATGGAAATAGAATAGGAGGACAGATTAAAGCAATGTCATAATCAAAAAAGTAAATCATGACGCCAAGAAAAAGAAAAGAAAAAGCATAAAAGGGAAGTATTGGACTGTGCTTCTTTATTTCCAGCAATAAGAGCAATCAGTGTTCTCACCATCACTACAAGACCCTTTCTTGTACACATCCTGCCCCCCAAGGAGTCAGCAAAGAGCAGATGCTCCATAATCTGCAATTCACAATATCTGCATACATTTGTGTCACCGGAGTAATCCCATTTGATCATGTTTGTCTTTGATCTGGCAGTTTGCATGTGCAGGTGGCTAAGACATTGCCATATTGGCCACTTTGTATCAGCCCCAACAGGAAGTCCTCCTGGGGTTTCACATCTACTTCAACTACATCCAGTTATGCAGCCTTTTCATTCCAAAGCCTCCATCGTACCTCACCAGCTGTCATATACAGAAGCACAATACTTGTTATTAAGGTTCTTTCTTCATTAAATATCCTTATTTAGTGCCGCATATTCCATAGAACAGATGCACTGTATATAAGTTCATTTTCCATAAAAGTTCTTTTACCTTACTGACTTTCTCATAATATTAATAAGCGGAGAGACTATTCTATGACACTGTGTTTAAAATTAACATTTTAAAAGGCATTAAAAAGCCACATTGTAAGGATAGAAACTTTTCTATGGAGTAAGGGTGTCCAACCAAACACAGCCTCAATAAATATTTTTCAAATTAAATTTGGTATTTCTAAATGAGTGAGCAATCTCACTCCTCATGTGAAGGAAACTAAATATTAAGGACTGAAATTGTACCACCAGCCCAATCCTACTTTTTCTAGTATTTTTTTCTTTAAAGCCAATGTGTGGTATACTGCCATCTCAGGCAAACAAATTTTGGGTTCAACAAAAGTCATCTTTATCCCATTTCTTTTCTGTTTTGCACATTGCTATTACCTTCTTGCTCAGGTTAAACTAATCGTTTCTTCCCTGTCATGCTTAAATTTATTAAGTTGCAAAATTATCCTCACTAATATGCATCAAGTAACTCTGTAGCAGCTTTCCATTGAAAAGCAAATGGATTGGTTCTATTAGCATGTCCTATAAAATCCATTCATTCTTTAATTCATTTTTCCAAATTTTACTGAGTGTTCCCTTACTAGCACTAACCAATAAGACTTTCTGCAATGATTGGGATAGTCCATGTTTGCTCTCTCTACCTAAAACATAGCTATTAAATTGAAACATTAAGTAATTCAAATTAAATGAAATTACAAATTCAGTTTCTACATTGCACTAACCACATTTAAAATGGCCAATAGCCACATGCAGCTATTGGTGATAGTATAGGATAGTGCAAGCTTCAATATACTGAACAATTGTTCATCATCTTTGTCCTAGGTAGCCAAAGTTTGGTCATTAAAGCTGGTACATAAATATTGCTTATAATAAAAGGTCATTTAGACAGGTGCTAAGCCCTATAGAAACACAGTAGACAGATTAATTTTTCATGGGAAAATTAGGAAATGCTTCAAAATGGAGGCCACAATTCAATTATACATTCAAGGATGAATAGTGCCTTATGAGGTAGAGATGGGGCAGGATGTTTTAGAAAGTTAGATATGCAAGGGCAAAAGCCCGGAGTTGGAAACAAATGGAATGTTGAAGGGTGGTAAAGTGTTCAGTGAATGACACAGGCCATACTTAGGGAGAAGAAAGACAAGTGGGAGAGAAGTTAGAATGCTAGGCTAGAATCTGAGTGTGAGGTCAGTTGTTCTAAAGAATTCAAATTTGAAGTCACAAAAGAGAAACAAAAATAATGAATGACAACATGAATTTCCTAAAACTAAAACAATTCCTTGATCAGAATTATGGTTTTTAAAAAAAGCATTAATTTTAGGGGTTGAATTAATGGCTAGGAGTTCATGAAGAATTTTCTCTTTTTTTCTATTGTTTATATATATATAAAATTTAATTATATATATTTATGTAAATACATATAAAATTCTCTCATTGGCTAAACCAGTCCTATCTTAAAACTCTTTTAAATTGATTTTTTTTCCACATTTTTTTTTTTTTTTGGCATGGGCAGGCACCAGGAACCGAACCCTCTTTGAAATTGATTCTTTATAATTAAATAACCAAAACTTGCTTAGCATAATCTAAGTTGGGCATTTTCACGCTTCTTATAAGAGGAAAAGCAATGTTCTATAGGATACTCTTCCAAGATTATATAGAAGAAAAAGTTGTTTTACAATCCTCCCAGTACCTCATTTCAGGATAAAGTTTAACATTATGTGTATAGTGTACTGCAATGATTTTATTACTAAATATTTTGTGGTTGGATTAATATTTTAGAGTGCTTATTCAAGGGTTATACATTGATCCAAAGCTGTTGGCTGCTATGGTGAAATGTTTTGCCTGTGGATCATAATTCACCTGGCAAATGGTCAATCATGCTCCATTCTTAAAGTGAATCATTATTCTTCCTTGTATCTATTGAAGTTCATTTCTAAGGGTTCTATTGTTAGGGTCCTATAAACAAAGTATCTTTGGGATGTTCATTAATAGTCTTGATAAATAAGTAAGCTGAAGTATATGACACTAGATGTAATTAAGGACTCATTACACAGAACAGTTCACCTGACATTTGAAGAGATTATACAGTCTGTCATAAAAAGCACTGGTCTTTAATTTTAGCTGAATATAAACCTATATTGGGTGAAATTTTAATTAATGCTTTTCACCCTAGTTCATTAACAGTGTGATGATTTAGTGCGATGACTGCCCACAGACAAACCTGGCAGACAATAAGCAGAAACAAGTATCTCAAGTGAGGGCAGATGCCAGTTTTATAGGCAATTGGCAGTGTCAGTCCATCTACATATGAAAACTTACATGTGACAGTCACAGAATTTCTGAGCACACAAAATCAATAATAAAATTCAGGTAAATCATACGACTTGAAGGTAAGAAGTAAAATTTAGGGGGAAATATTTGAAAATATTTTATTACTTCACAGTAGGAAAATGGTTTCCAAAACAAGACATGAAAAGGATAAACAGTAATGAACATGCTTTAGAAATTTTAATGAAACACGACATAATTTTTTCCATGTTAAATGATGTCCTAAGACAGTGAAAAGTCTTATAGAGAAAATATTTGCAATGCACCAAACCAAAAAAAAAGTAATAATTAGAATCTAGATCATATAAAGACTTTGTATATTTTAAAACATGATTAAATGTCTCAGCATAGACACTATCAAATAGAAAAATAGGTAAAAGGTATATTTAAGTAATTCACAGAAGAGGAAACCTGAATGTTCAATAAATACATGAAAGGATACTAATACATTGATAATCAGAAGAGCCAAATTAAAACCATTTAATTAGCAAAATTAAGAACTGTGGCATACTAAATATTGGTGAGGACAGATAGAAGGGGAGATCTTACAAATGGGTTTGTAGACTAAATACTACAAACACTATATACGGTAATTGGGCAATATATTTTAAAAGTGGAAGAAGTATATTCCACATAATCAAGCAATTTCACTCCTAGGTATATACCTAAAAAGTTATTGCACATGTGAAAAAGTATCTTGGATAGGTTGTTTGTTAGTGTGGGGAATTGGAAATGCCCATACGAGAGAAATTATATTCTTGTTAATTGTAGTATATTTATAAGATGAAATATGTCCAGCAATGAAAATAAATGAAGAAGATCTATGTTGCTTCCTATTGAAATAGAGCTTGAAGGATACTAAAGAATGACGAGAAAGAAAGAATGAAAGAAATAAAGACAGACAGACACAGACCGGGTTCAGGGGGTCTGAAGCTTAAGGTTAACAAACAACAGACATCAGACAACTTTATTCTTAACCAGATCCTGCTTATATACTGCAGGATGAAAAAAGGCATACATACATTTCTTAAGGGTACAGAGTAGTTATCTTTCAGTGCTCTTCCTTCATACTTAAGATAACCATTTGGGGTAAACAAGCATTCTCTTCCTCCCAGACTGCTCTACATAACAATCTCCACAGTTCACTGCTGACACCACTCTAATGCCATCTACTCCCAAATAGTTCTGCAGGTCTTATGTTAATCCTATCTGCTACAGATCTACCAGAACCAACTTGGATAAATCCCCCAAATTCACAAAATCCACATAGTATGTTATAATTCATGGCAAGCATTTGAACTATTCAAAACAATACTGCATTTGATTTTGGAGTGTACATATACATAATAAAATTAAGAGGGAATGAATGGAAACAATAATTGCAAATTTATAATTCTAGTAATGGCATATGGACGCTTTCTTCCCAATGGAGTGAGTGTGTTCACTAGTTATTAGATACCTGGAAAGTCATTGCTTGGAGACCGTGGGACTGAGAGCAATACAAAGGGTGATTTGGATATGAAAGGTAGATATATATAAGTATTGAAATGGAATTCAAAGAATAACCAAAACTCCTTATTTACAGAGGAGGAAAAAACAGGTCCAGTGAGTTGGTTCATATAAAAGAATATGACACTGTAAAATGAACTCTGTCATGAGGAAGAACTGATTTACAAACTAGCTCAGGCCTTGATTTGCTGAATGATGTTGCACATTTTACTTAACCTCTCTGAGCATCACTCTCTTGATGTGTAAAGGGAATCTAACAAAATTTACTTCAAAAGGGTGATGTAAGGAAATATCTATTGCAGAAAAGGTACCTGACACCATGCCTATGATTTTCTCTCATACGGCCTTGGACAAGTAAGTCTGTTACTTTATCAGGGCCTGTTTCTTTTAGAATTAAGAGATTTGGATGGTACCAGTTAGCCTTAATATAGTTTAGGTACAAAAGCGATGCATCAACAATTAATAGTGTTCACTTCAACAGAAAGTTTAAAGAGATAGATGATTATGTGATCAGATCATAAACCTAGCCTGCTGCATGCTGTTATGTTTTTGTTTCTGAACTCACAGATCTCAGAGAGACAGAAAAAACTCGGTTGAATTCTCTAGGCAATAAGGAGCAACCCATTCTCCAGCAGATTGGATGGAAACTTACCTCAAGTTACATTTCAAATGGCGCATTGCACCTGCTCATCTATCAAGCTGCCAAGCAAGGGCTTGCTTTGCTGCCTTGCTTTTTTCAGTTAAAACTTACCTACATGCAGTGCCTTAAGAAGATCAACCTCATGAAGAAAGTCACTTATATTAAATCTGGCTTAAATAAAAATAGCTTCTAATGTATCAAGTATAGATGGATACCAAAAAAGTCAGATATCATTAGCTAAGAACAACACTAATATCCAAATAATCCAAAATGTATAGCTACCCTTTAGACTCTGATCAATGCTCTTTGTATTTGAATTGGTTACACTTTGTTCTAAAATAAAAGACAATTATACAGAAGGCATATAATTCTCTTTGGGGAGATACTGGGATAGTATTCTTATTTTGTGCAATATAGGATAAGAGAAAGTCTGCTGCAAACCTAGGGAAGTAAAAGGAAATAAACAGGACATACAGCAAGCAGGTGATTAGCAGCTGTTCTCTGGAGCAAGCCTCCATCAGGGCTCTGCAGCTGTGTCATTGTACTTCATTCTGCAGATCATACAGGGCTAAACTGGAAGACACATGGACCAAGAAGACGTGTGGGAAGGGTTAAAGGAAGCCCAAAATCCATGGCAACATGTGAGGTGAAGGTCTTTATTTCATGCACCCTCTACCCTCATCTCTCCACACCTTATCCCCAGCCCCCATGGGAGGGGGAAGATTCCTAAGAAATTCAACATGCTGCCTTCCTTCCAGAATGCTTTTCAGAAGCACTAGGGCTCCTTGTGACACCTTGAGATAGAGGAGACTCAAGTCTTGAAGTGGCAAACTGAGTCTCACGGAACAATGGGATAAGCTAGGCTAAGAATCCAATTTGGGGCCTGAAAGCCCAGTACCAGGCTTGTAGGTTGCCTCCTAAAGAGCCCTTGAATTCTCAAAATAGTTTTGGTTTAGAAATAGTACATCCTAGTCCCCAGAAGAACACAAGAAAGAGGTGAATGGAAGATAGGGAAAAATTGCAAAGACACTGTATTTCTCCATGTTCTGAGAGGAGTATATTTTCCCTTATGAGTCCTCCTCAGCCTATAACCCATGTAGTCCATTTTACACTGTCGTGCATCTAAGCCCCTTCTTCCACAGGCTCAGTGTGTTTGGCAATCAGCCTCCAAATTAGACAATCTCCCACCAACACTTGAGAATGCACAACCCATCCCTTAACAGCCCTCTGTAACACCCAGCCTAATAAAATCATTTAAAGAGGAACAGAGCAGGTGACAGAGTAGTTTGCAAGGTCAGGGCATTCCCTGGTGGGGGCCTCAAAGGGTAGGAGGTGCTGAGGTCAGGGTTAAATGACTGCAAAATGCAGCCTCCTACCCATCTCCTTCCTTTATCTATAGAATGACTCTCCAGTGAGCTCTTGCTTTTGGAGTCCTGTCCCTTCAGTGCTGCAGAAAAGCTGGGGACCGCATTTCAAAGACCCATCTAAAGCAGACCACTTAAAAGATCTAAGAAAAGCCTGACCCCAACGACCAGAATTGCCCCGGATCGCTGCCTTCCTTCCTGCTCCTGCAGCCTCATCATCAGCCTTCTCTATCGCCCCCTTTACCCTTTGAGATTCAGATCCTTTAGGATGCATGGGGTGCAGCCTGGGGAAATTTGGAAGCTCTTTACCGGAGGCTGCGGTGCAAATTCATGGCATTCCCTCTCCCTTAACTCTCCTACCCCCCTCTGCCTGCAACACAGTAACCAGAAAGAAAGGTAACCCCGGACGTCTGCGGACAGGTGTGAGCCCTCTGCGCCCGCGGCCCTCCGGGTTCTTAGATCGCGTGGCAGCTGGACCCAAGCGGCTAGGGCCGCGCTGCTCCCCCGGCCAAGCCGCAGCCGGGACTGCGGCAGCGGGCTTGCCACAGCGATGCCGTACTGCCCGCCCGCAGGGGTTGCCTGCCTCTCTCCCATTGTGTCCGCAGCTTTGCTGGGTTCAGCCGAGCGCGCCGCCCCATCAGCGCCAGCCCCTGAGCCTCAACCAGACGCAGTGGGGAAGGTGGGGGCGGGGCGGGGGGTGGAAAGAGCAAGAAGTGCCCCCGGAAGGGCACAGCACTTCATCAATAATGCAGAGGTGCCTGAACTGCTCTGCAATTTATTTTCCAACTAAACGCCACCAACTGGAGCTCGTCCCGGCACGTCCCACGCGTGTGGTTTTGTGTGTGAAAGATGGGACGCACCTTATTTATTCATCTCTCTCCTCTCTCCCTCTTCTTCCTTTCCTCCTTCCCTCACTCAGACAAAGTCCCTTCTGGCTTAGCTTCAAGCCCCACCTTCTTCAGATTAGCACTGAGTTTACAAGCAAAAAGCTGTGCGTTGGAAACGCAAATCCTGAAACAAACCTCATTGCTTATGCCACCAAGAGTTCACCAAAAGTCATTCAATAATGCTCATTTTAAAACCTGCTACTCTCATACTCCTTCCTGGAGAAGGCTTTCAAAATTCAGAAGCTCAACTGGCCTTGGAGCCTCTGGTTTCTGAGCCTGTCACCAACCACCGTCAGAGACACCGCGGTTACGCTGCAAAGTTGTCCAGCCAAACCAGCAGGCCGCTGATGAACGAGCATCCTAAGAAGCACTTCCCCTGCATGTCCCCAGGAAGCCAAAATGCTGCACAAAACCTCCTCAAGCACGGTTAATCCAGCCACGCACAACAGACCCAAATTCTGAAACTTCTTTGTTAAGCAAACGCAGTCCACGCGGAACGGACACTGCACAACTCGCAAGGAAATAAGCAAACATCTCATCCCTGCAGGGAAACTTGTTGAATCCCGCCCGAGCTTAGGGCTGCAATTTCCGACGTAGCCTGAAGGTTTTTGATTCTACTCTTCAAAACCCGGTTCACCAGTCACAATTCCTGGACAAACTGCAGAGTCCTTTCCGCACCCATTCCGCACTCCAACACCCATCCCTTCGAAATTTTTGACAGTTTTAAGGCCCGCTGTCACTTCCTTCACAATAATTTGTGGGACTTACCTTCCAATAACACTGTTCTCAGAAATCTAGCGGCTCTGTGTTGCAAAAGCAGCCCTCCAACTTTGCTGTGCAAGGAGACCTTTCCGAGTTTAAACCAAGCAAAAGCAGTCTGAGACTTTTCAACGTAGGAGGAAGAAATAGGGAGAGAATGAAGTCGGATTTCTTCCTAGAATCAGCACCCTGGAAAAATCCAATCCTTCAGTAAAGAATTCTTTCAAACCCGTTATCTGTATTACTATTAATGCGCAGAGCAGACGGTATTGCATACAAATAGGTTCAATGTGCGCTTCTATTGGTGGCTTCGGAGGCCCCTGGGTCCTACTGCTAGGGCTCTGAACTACACAAGCAACACTACACAGGCAGCTTTGGAGACGCGAAGGGGAAAATGGATTTAATTGATTCGTTACCTCTGGTATTGTAATGCCTGCTGTGATGTTTAACCCAGGGAAAGAAAAAAAAAAAACCTACATTTAAACTCTTGTCATGTGATCTATCATTTCATATCTGCTTTTAATTGTCCGTGTGGGGTGGCTTTGAAAATACAAAGGATTTTAAAATAACATTTTTTTTTGGAGGAAAATTCACGGAGATACTTTTGTTACGAAGATCCTTTTGGGTCTCTATTATGTATTATTGGGATTTAAACCCCGAAAATAATTATGCAGTCAAATACTTTTGCACTTCACTTAGATAAAATGGAAACTAATTTTATTCTTCGAAATGCATGGCTATTCCAAATAAAATAATTTAAATAGGTTAAAATGATAGAAGCTAAAATATGAGTGTACAGATTATAAAACATGGGATATATTAGTAAATGTTACTTGAAAAAAATGGCATCATTGACAAGGTCACTGATAGTTTTCACCTTGCAAAATAAGAAATTGGGAAATATTTTATTTGTGAATAATGAAGTGAAAAATTAAATCAACATGAAGATATAGGTAATGCCACAATATGTCAAGCATTTAGGATTAACTGCCACAGGTCCTTTTTACAGTTTCTCTCAGCAAATTCATTAGGAATGCAAATTGGCACAAGGAGATTTGAAGTGAAGCAGATCTGTGGTGACTGGCAATTTGAAATACTGTAATATTGTGCAAAAATACTTCATTACCTCATCATTAAAGGTATTTTTTAAAGTATAGTATTAATAGCTGACTCTTAGTATGCATATAAATTTAAAACCCTTAAACATAGGTTTCCATTGATCTTTAATTTTGTGGCAGGAAAAAGAAGCCCCCAAGTGAACTGAAAAGATACATACTCTCCCTCAAGTGCCATCTAAAATATTTGTTAATATTAAAGTTTAGGAGATAACATAACTTCATTGTGTTTCTGGTTAAAAGACTAATGTTGAAGACCAATTTAATTGCAAAATTATTGTATCTGTAATTTATGGCTGAATCCTATTGGAAAGTGGACAGTGAATAAGAACAGCAGCAATCAACCCATAAATCCACAAGCCATGGGTAAACTAAATACATGAAACCACCAAATGCAAAATTACAAGAGAATTGGGTTCTTATTTCAAATACATGGATAGCATTTAAATTTATGTGGTGTGTGCTACAATCCTTCTTCATTTCCATAACTCCTTTCCCTTCCAGACCCCTCCCTTCCCCCACCAGTAACCCTTGACAACAGAAGTGTTACTTCGAGTCCAGGTTGCCTCTGCTGCCTTCCAGACTGAACTTACAGATTGCATCCTTGCAGGAAACAGAATTAACTCTTGCACGACTGAGATAGAACATAAGAGTTTCTTTCATGAGTTAGATAATCCAACAGCTTTATGTATATTTTCAAAGTTCTCAACAAAAACATATTTTTGAAACATTCATGATCACTAATTCAGAGTAAAAGGACATGATCATTTGGGATTATTTCAGAGTTGATTTGCTGCATTTCCTCCATCATACGGTGTCTCTGATGAGGCTGCTGGAATGACTTTTACTCAGGAGTGTACAATCACTTTAATTCAGGTTAAAATTTTTTCAATTAACCAATGTAATTCATGTAAAAACATCAAAATGTTGCTATGTTCAGTTTAAGAAAGCTCATTTACCTGTAAAAGAAACATAATCAGCTAGAATTTGGTATAGAAAGGAAGGCATAATGGAGCCTGCAAAGTTGAATGGTGATGATTAATATTCATTTTTTTTTAAAAAAGCATATTATTGATCTTCCAATTTCCTGTTACAAGTGGACTTGAAAAAAAATAATCATTTAGAGTCCAAGTAGAGGTTAAAAGTTCTGTGTTTAATGAACCTCATTTTGGAACTGAGAAAAGATGCATTTATCTAAGCAGAATTTATGCAAAATTAGTTCTGTTTATCTATGACTATGTTTTAAAAAGAAAGTTGAATGGGTGGGCAAACATGACAGTGAACAAAAGAAAAGAAAGAAATCAAAGCCAGTCTATTAGCATAGTTAGCATACTATGACTTGATAAATTCTCACTTTCTACGTGAACACCTTGCAAACACACAGCAAGTTAAAAGAATCTTAAATTCAACTTCGTATTTTGTCAGAAAAAAATCTACCTCTCTTTAATAAAACAATTACTTGTGGTTATCCAAATTATTCTCACAAGTTACTTGAAGTCAACATATTGTTCTGAACATTGCAAATATTGTTACCTTAATTCTTGGATTCTAAGCAAAAATATTTAAAACCATAATATTACATCCCAATAATTTCCATGATTTCTAGATCTGTAGGAATACCCTTGATCTATTCTTTACTATTTGAAGTATTGCTGGACTCCTCATTTTGTCAGTGCAGTTGTCAAGGACAATATATGCTATGTCAGAAACTGATTTCCATTATGTCCTTGGATCATGATGACAAAGCCTTATTGCGTCTAATGTGCACACCTACAAAAACTGGAAAGCACAACATACCTGGCACTTCCTGTATGCCATTATTATAATCAGGTTACTTTCTACATTCAGATAGAAAACATGTAACAACATGCAATTTGGTGAAATTTAAGGAAGTCATTAGATTCAGCCACTATTCAAGCTCTTTTAAAATTCCCATATATCTTTAGTAAGGTTGAAATATTTATTGGCTAAAAAATTTCAAAAGCATAGGCATTAATCTATTAAGTTGCTCTTAATAGAATACTCATTCATGGTTTGATTCTTGGAAAATAAAAAAGAGAATCAGTAGGCGTATAAATTATTCTTTGAAAGTAGAAAGATAAAATTAAGGATTCGGTCAAAATTGACTTTAAATATTTTTTTTTTTTGTAGAGCCCAGGTGTACAATTAATAGTAAACAGCAATATTTATACCAATTGCTAGTTGGGATATTATGCTATGTTAAATGATGCACTAAAATGCCTTCTAAATGATTTAGAAAATTGTAAGACATTATTTTTAAACATGTGCCTTGAAAACTAATGTGGATGAAATGCCCAACCAGGTGAAGAAAGTACAACCCAAAAGGAAAAAACAAATCTATGTACAAAAATAAGTTTGAGGACTAAGAAGAAAGTTAAAAAAAATAGATGAACTGAATTTGACACTAACTGGAAGGGATGCGAACTCCATGGTCCGGTGGTTTTGGTAAGATGATCACCATGAATGGAATGCTCATAATATTTAAAATTCTAACAAAAAATGGCAAGGAAAGGAGGTACGGAGGAGGAGATTTTAGTCTATATCAAACAGGATTATAAAGCAAGCAAGATAAATGTTGACAATAAAATGTAAAGGTGAGTTACTTTGGCAAAAGATGAAAGAACAAACAAACAAAAAAAGCAAAAAAGAAAAGGGGTTGGCATCTGTTATAGACCCTTGAGATTAGGAAAAGTGTTAATAAACAGATTTTAGTTCAAGCTGGCCATTAAGTGTGTCTGTGACTTCCCCAGCAATCCACCCCTAGACCTTGTGACAAAGCCTAGCCTCCTCCCCGACATTAGGTTCCACAACACAGGCTCACCTCCCACTTCAGACACTAAGGTCTACTGGCCCATGGCCCTTAACAATGTTGATAGTAAAAATTTAGGAACACCAATAGCTGTAGTACATTAGGAGGGCTTCGCTATGTAAACCATTACTCTATACAGGTTGATCAGGCCTTTTGGGGGTAATAATTGCATCCATGCCCTCTTTCTCATTGGAAGACAACTGAAGACGTACCACTTCTCTTTGTAAACTTTCTAGCCAATGGGCTTCTCATTAGATTTTCTTTTTTTATATGCCATATGACAGGGTCAAATTTCATTATTTTCTGATGGAGTATCCCATTATTACATAACCATTTGTTGAATTTTTGTATGTTTTTTGTTTGTTTTGCTTACTTGTTTGCTTTTGGAGAAGTGCATGGACCAAGAATTGAATCCGGTTCTTCCGCATGGCAGGTGAGAATTCTACCACTGAACTACTCTTGCACCCCCTTGTCATTGAATTTTATTCACCTTCCATTCCACCTCCCCTGAGTATTAACCCATGTGTAACAGGAAGTGTCAGGAATAGCACATATGCCTTCCTATTGGGCTAAGTGAAAGTTTAAGGCAATGAAATTATTGAACACTACTTTGGCTAGAGTCTAATGATTTTTTCTGAGCCCAAAGGGCTCGTGCTGTGAACTCAACAATGTCAGCCACAAGATTGCACATCATGTGTTCATTGGTGCTTACTCCCATCCAGATCAATAATGATCTGCCAAAAGAGGCGAATCCAGAGTCATGGGCTCCCAGGCAAATCATGCTTTGCTTAAGATAATAAATTAGAAAGATGACTAAGCCATTTGCTCGCTTCATTACACCAGGAGTTGTTGTATCCTGACAGACTGTCCGGGGGTGTGGAAAAGAAGAGTTCAAAGCCAATGGCTGTGCCAATATTTTGTCACAGGGTATAAATGAGGACTTCCTGATGTTAGTTTAAACATGAGGCAGGGAAAATCATCCACACTTGGCAAAGAGGGGAGAAGGAACAAAGGATCAGAAGGTAGATCTAGAAGCTGGTGAAGTTCCCTGTTGCTGTAATGGCCTGCATCAACTGAATGAAGGTGTTTTCCTCCCAGGTTGCCACCAGGTCAAATCTGTAAGACAGGAAAGGGGAAGACTAAACAATCCTGACAGAATGGTCGTAGCACCACTTCTTGTGGGGAGGCTCTTTTCTCACCTTATTTGCAGCAACTTATCTTTCCCCCCTAAGGCCACCTAGTCTGTCTGTCCCTTGTCTTAAGCTATAATCTTATGTATTCCCATTGATCTGAGTACCTTACCCATATCTTTTGTCCTACTTCCACCCCTTCCTGATAGATGGGATTTGTCGGGACTCCTTGGAGGTGTTCCATGAGCGTTCCCAAGGGGACTGGTGGCCCAACCAGGGGTAGGAATCATCCACTAACCTCCACCATGTGTGTCAGATGATGTGGGACCAGCCCACTGGATTGACAACCCATGTGTGTTAAGCACTTTAGGCCCACTTCTGTGATCCCGCCCTCTACCTGGTGGCCCTAACCTCCCACTATCCTGGGAATCATATGAATGTGTGTTGGGGTAAAAAGTGGGATGATCCTCTGACAGCGACTAAAAAGGAGAGTCCAAAATGGCATGTCCTTGGTCCCTTTTTGGGGGCCAATCTTTATCTTGGTAAGTTCAAGAGCAAACAAATGTACAGCAAAGTCTTTTCTTCTCCCCTACCCTCATCCCTTCTGGTGTTAGGAAGCAGGAGAAGACCATGTTTCCCTTCTGGAGAATTGCTAAGTTCAGCTTCCAGAGGGCTGGAGTGAGGCAGGTAGTGCATTCAGTAAGAGAGTCGTCAGAATGTAGAAACGGAAGGTCCCTTTTCATTAACGTTCTCCACAATGCCAGTTGCCTGAGAGTGGTGGATGTTGGGGGAGATCCACCTAAGTCTATGAAACTGGGCCCATCATTGAGGGGATTGTGCAATAAAGTGTGATCCGTAGTCAGAGGACATATCATCTGGGTATCTGCAGAGGGAAAGAGCTGCTTTGCTAAGGTATCCCATGAATTACTGAATCTGTTCTATGAAATGAACAGCCTTGCCTTTCCATTTCATAGGTGTCAACTGTGATCGTGGCATAGGACATACCTTGAGATGGTGAGAGAGGGGCAATGTAGTCCATTTGTCATGAGTGGCCCAGTGCAGCCCCTCTGGGAATATCCCCTAAATGCTCCTTTTCAGGTTCTGGCTCATAGAGGACATGTCTCATTTTGGCAAATGGCAGATTGGACCTCTTTTAATGAGAGAGGTATTCCCCTTTCCAAGGTGATGATTTCATGGTGTCATAATTTCCACACCGAGTTCAGAGGTGGACCCATCCAGTGGCATTCATTGGGATATTCAGTTATTTCATGCATGCCACCAAGAGTAAATTCATTGTCCTCATTCTCCAGACAGGAGACTCTCTCCCAGGAGTATCGCCAGCCTCTCCAGGGGCAAAAAGGAGCTCTGTGCATCTTTTACTGACGAGGTCATTCCAATGATGTTCATCATGACACAGGACCTTGCCATATACATCAACATGGGTAACAGCTGAGCATCTTTTGGGGGCATCTGTGACTTGGGGTTCCTGGGATGTCAATTCAGGGAGGGAAGGGGCCTCACCTGATGTTGCAAAGATGCCTTGTGAGGGAGTCTCTACCACCCACTCATGCAAACATGTCACTCCCTAGGGGTCTGGGAAAGCATGATCCTGAGTATAGCATTTCCATTTGATAATGCACTGTTTCTGACCACTGTTTCTGGTGAGTGTTCTAGTTACCCAGGATTGAGGTTATGATGGGAATCTTTGGTTTCAGGAGTACATGAGAACTTTCAGTGTTCCTTTCTGTTTCCACAAAGGCCCAATAGCACATCAGAAGTTGCCTCTAGAATAGGAGTAGGGCTGGGTTCTGGGAACTTCTTAGTCCTAAAAAGCACATGTTCCATTTTGAAGAGCTCTGGGTATGGGAAAATATGCTTTTCCTGAGGTTTTAAAAACTTGTTTTACAGATGCTTTGGATGCTTCTCTAACTATAGTTAATGTTATCATATTACTAAATTAGCCATACTCATTTTTCACTATCATTCCACAGTCAAACTCTTTCTTAATCTACTCTCTCAATATGTATCCCCATTTTTCCCTCCTTCCTTCTTTCCTTTCTTTCTTCCTTCCTTCCTTTTCTTCCTTCCTTCCTTTTATCATCTATCTTCTGTTGACTTACCAATCTATCTACCTATCTTTAGCAACTATTACTTACCAAGTGTGCCATACTATCGCATAATAGATGTGCTTGTTTGAAAGGATGTATGTGCCCTAGAAAAGCCATGTTTTAATCCCATTTTGTAAAGGCAGCTATTCCTTCTAATCTCTATTCAGTACTGTATGTTTGAAACTGTAATTAGATCATCTCCCTGGAGATGTGACTCAATCGAGAGTGGCTGTTGAACTGGATTAGGTCTCCACCCATTTTGGTGGGTCTTGATTAGTTTACTGGAATTCTATAAAAGAGGAAACATTTTGAAGAACGAGAGAGATTCAGAGAGAGCAGAGAAGAACAACATAGCCATGAGAAGCAGAGAGTCCACCAGCCAGCGACCTTTGGAGATGAAAAAGGAAAACACCTCCTGGGGAACTTCATGAAACAGGCTGGAGAGAAAGCTAGCAGATGATACCAGGTTCACCATGTGCCCTTCCAGTCACGAGAGAAACCCTGACTGTGTTCACCATGTGCTTTCTCACTTGAGAGAGAAACCCTGAACTTCATCAACCTTCTTGAACCAAGGTATCTTTCCCTAGATGCCTTTGACTGGACATTTCTATAGACTTGTTGTAATTGGGAATTTTATCGGCCTTAGAACTGTAAACTAGCAACTTATTAAATTCCCCTTTTAAAAAGCCATTCTGTTCCTGGTGTGTTGCAGTCTGGCAGCTTTGGCAGACTAGAACAGATTTGGTACCAGAGAGTGGGGTGCTGCTACAGTTTGCAAATACCAAACATGTTGGAACAGCTTTTTAAATGAATAAGGGGAAGAATGTGGAGGAGTTGTGAGAAGCTTCATAGAAAAGGCCTAGAATACTTTGAAGAGCTGTTGATAGAAATGTGGATTCTAAAGATATTTCTGATAAAGCCTTATACGGAAATGAGGTACATGTTATTATAGACTGGAGGAAGACAAGCCTTGTTTTAAAATGACAGATAATCTGGCAAAATTGACGAGTGGCTTTGGCTGGAAGGCTGATTTTAAAAGCCACGAAGTTGGCTATTTAGCAGAAGAGATCTCTAAATTAAATGACTTAAGTGCAGCCTGGTTTCTCCTCACAGCTTATAGTGAAATGTGACAAGAAAGAGATAAGCTGAGAACTGAACTCTTGGGTACAAGAAACTAGAAACTGATATTCTGGAAAATTCTGGGCTTCTAGGAAGGGGAACCCCAGAGAATAGTGGCCCACATGATGTCTTGGCCAAATGTGAAACCAGTCAGCCATTTCAGAGAAAGCCAGGATTGGACATAGAGTTATCCAGGAAGGATCTGTGGAAACTCCTTATGTCTAATGGGCATGATTCAAGGCTACTGCATAGAAAGCCAATGAGAGTGCTGTGGGACCTGTATAACCAGAGCTGCTGCCAGTCTAGACTGGGGGGTTCACAGAAGAGACAGACTGGGGGAAAAGTAACTTCAGAGGCAAATGTGGAGGCTGAGGTCTGAAGTCAAGAAGCCTTGGGCCAGGAGAGCGGACCCGCCCAAGCCCATGGAGAGGGTGAGTTTGCCCCAAAGGCAGAGGATGAACCTTCTACTTCCTTGTAGTGGAAGAGTCCTGCCACTTCAGGTTTTGGAGAGGGTGAAGAACATTCCTTGCGGTTTGGGGAGAGCCTGGCTGCCACCACATGGAGAGGTTGAACGTGTGACCTGGAGATGGCAGAGAGCTTGGGTGGCCCCAATGCTTGGAGAGGTTGGAGCTGAGAGAAAAGTGGTCTC
Organism: Tamandua tetradactyla; assembly: GCF_023851605.1. Classification (NCBI taxonomy): domain Eukaryota; kingdom Metazoa; phylum Chordata; class Mammalia; order Pilosa; family Myrmecophagidae; genus Tamandua; species Tamandua tetradactyla. The sequence goes on along the minus strand of NC_135336.1, from coordinate 67,375,541 downwards.
CCCAATGTCCTCCAAGGTTGCATTCAGAGAGAGGCAGACCTCTGCATAGGCCCTTGGAAAGGGCCCAAAGATAAATGACTCTCAGATTTTGAAATCTAATGGAATTGCCCTGCAGATTTTCGAAACTGTATGGATCCAGTGACTCCTGTGTTCCTTCCTCCCTATGGAAATGGGTTTATGTATCCTATGAGTGTTCCTTTGTATGTTGGCAGCAAATAACTTGTTTTGAGTTTTACAGGTCCATGGCCTGAAGAGAATTTCGCCTTAGGACAAACCATGCAAGTAACTGATTTTGTACTGGTTTTAACTTTGTATTTTATTTGTATTGTTACTGAAATGGTTTAACGTTCTCTGATATTCTTATGGAATGAATGTACTTTGTATATGGGGAAAACATGTCTCTTTTAGGGTCCAGAGGGTGGAATGTGCTGGAATCCTATAAAAGAGGAAGCATTTTGAAGAATGAAAGAGATTCAGAGAGAGGAGAGAAAGCTAGCAGGTTCATTGACTTTGCCAGTAACTGCACTTACTTAAATGCCAGGTAGGGTTATGGTACCCACATTCAAAAACTGGACAGATTTTGTCTAAATTCCTTCTGTAGCACTCACTTCTCCCCCATTTACCAAGTATGGGCAGACTTTCAAAACTAGAGCAATTTCACAGGAGGCTAAAATGCACTTGTGTATAAAAAATCTAGTGTTTCTCACTTTATGATGGATCTGAATCTAGCATTACAGAGGAATTAGGCAAATAAAGAAATTTAACCCAGGGAAAAGGTGTTAAGAAAATACAATGGCAGATTTCAAATATTTGTAGAGCTATCATATAGAAGAAGAAGTAACACACAAAAAATGTTACTCTGATACCTTTTGAGTCTAAAAATCTGATTCTTGTTTCTATGTAAAGGAAAAAGATCTAGCCAATGGACATTCATGTATTGAATATATCGAGAAGTTTGAACGTAGGTATTCTTCAGTTCCAAGTAAAGGATTACAAAATCAAATTTATATTTGGAGTACAGTTGTACAAGTCATTTACTACTTTCTAACCAGAATAACCTGTAATGTTTAAAAGGTATGTATTGGGCAGGCCACAGTGGCTCAGCAGGCAGAGTTCTTGCGTACCATACTGGAGACCCAGGTTTGATTCCGGTGCCTGTCCATGCAAAAAAATAAAAATAAAAGGTGTGCATTGTACGAATTCCTATTTTTTGCATAATGAAAAGAAATCTCTTGTTCAAAAATTTTACTTATTGGCCACATTTCAGAACTATGGAAGCAGAATCAATATTAAATAAGGTCAGATGCAAAAAAAAAAAAAGATAAAAGATAGTGGCTATTTTACATATATTATCTGATGATACAGCTATGTCCAATAAACTGCTTAATTCCATAATTCAAACTAAATGTTAAAAGTCTTCACTGAAATGCAATGGACTCAATGATTTAAATTATACAAAAAAATTCCAGGACAAATTCAAGTAAGAATGAAACACATGCAGAATGATTTCAGAGTGCTAGACATAATCAAAGCAAGTAGTATACATAACATTTTCTTTATGATCAGACCTTGAAGATAACTAAATAAACTGATGAAAAAACATTACTGATGTGTGCGAGGATCATCTTTATCAAACAAAATAATCCAAATGTTTAAAGTTAATTCAGATGGACTAATTAAATACCAGTGCATGTAAAATTGGTTATCAAGCATAAGTATAAGAAAAACTCAGTAAGTGGATTATCAGGTGAAAAAATCGGATTTGATAATATTTTAAATTTTGATCCACTTAAATTTGAAAAGATGTATAACACATATAGTAATGCCCATGCACACACTGCACACACATGTATGTATTATGAGACACATGGCATGCGTTTTGTCCTAAATTAGCTGCTCTCTATGTTTGAACATCTAGTATTGATTTACACAGAAGAAAAACATGATGGTCTTGGAACCTACAAAAATAGAACGTAGGTTTTGTGGACTTGTTAGTTGGTCAATATTTGACACGTAATCAAATTTCCTTCCCTCTGTGCCTCTTGTTTGAAGAGGATCATGCATCCCTATGTGAGTAGCTATGGTCAATGAAGTTTTGCAGACTTTTTAAGAGGCAGCATACGGCTTACCATTATCAGACTGTTTCTTATGGAGACTACTCGGTCCACATGGGTTCTGGAGAATGTGACAAAAAATAAAGCCACAGATGACCCACAATGAACATATACTGTGGGTCAGAAATAAATGCTTGTTATGGTACGCTTTTGAAATTTGGAATGCATTAGTTACTGCAGCATAAAGTGGGAAATCTCAACTAATACAGTTGGGAAATAAGGAACATAGATTCTTTTCATTTCAGTAACCAGTCATTAAAGGAACTGACAAGTATTCTTCCCATGGCTATATCTGCATAACTATATATATCAACATAAGAAAATTGTCTTAATTCCCCCCTTTAATGCATGCAAAATTTGATGTATTTGAAATTTCTATTTAGAGCATTTATTCACAGGACAATATCTACAATAGAAATGCCAACTCAAGATAAGCAATTAAAAATCTTGCTACTTAATTTGTGCTCATTGAATTAAATTCAATAAACTGAAATAAATTAAAATAAACTGAATTTCCATACTTATTTTTTCTGTACATAAGATCGAAGAAATAAAAACATATTAAAATGCTTATAAAACTCTACTCTGACAACAAAAATGCTTTGTCTTTAGAAATAGGAAGGAATTTTAAAACATATTTTATAGGCTATATTGAATATTTACTTAAATACAATCAAGTAATCATACAAAGTAAGAGAATTACTGATATTTAAAAAGAAAATTAACCTCCCTTCAAAATAACAATTTACATGTAAATCAAATTAATTAAATTATAGAATTATAGAGTGATTAATGACCCATTTTTAAAAAATCACCAAATCCAATATGCTCAAAATAGAAGAAAATAATAGTTGTATATGAAGGATATGGCAAATCTTAAAGTACCTAGAAGATAATGGAACCATATACAAGAAATAGATGCTGCTTGTGAATATTACATTTTGCCAAAATATTACTACATTATATTGCTTGGCTAACATAATTTAAATCACAAAGTTTAGTGTGTGTGCAAATAAATAACTCATATCCAAAAGTGCTTAAGGAAAAGCATACTGTGAAATATATGTTTGATGATTGACCACAAATAAAACAAAAACTGCAGAAAATTATACGATAATGATTACATAGAAATAAGATGCATAGGCGAGCATTACATAAATCAATATTAAACTCCATTTCTGTGAAGGTATTTGTTAATGATTTATGAGCAAGAACAAAAGGTAAACAGCATATTGCTTAAATTTGCAACATTTTAAATGACTTGCTTATTTGAATGGGCTTTCCACTTTAACAGTAGTAAAAGATGCATAGACCAAAAAAACTATAATTTTGCTGTCATAATGAAGAACAGCAATGCAGAATTTATCAGCAAACTCTGAGAAATAATTTTGAAGAAAATAAGTAATAGACATTTATCAACAATTCCATTATGATATTTTAAATCCTATAAACAGAATTGTGTTATCATTCATTGAAGTTATACAGCATCCTGAAAACAAATTACTACTCTGAAATCTCACTATGATGAATATCTTCCGGATCCATCCTGTGATTTTCCTTAAAGGAAATTCTACTTTACAGAGTTACTTTAACACCATGGAAAGAACTATAGTTCCATCTTCTTACATGATCTAGGAAAGATAAGGTTCCCTACTGCATTCTACTCCCATATTGAGTTTCCAACAAGGTCAACTTTACTATAGATTATCTTCATAAAGTTATATTTGCTTTTATATAGAAAGGCGCATCAGAGGAAAAAATTATAAAAACCTTGCAATATTTCAATTTGGGTCTTATATTTTGGTATTTATTCTTCTCCACACTTATAATGAGCCTTTGACCAAATGGAGAATTTGGGGGGCACTGAGGCAGAACTGTACCCTAAAAGGAGATAGGCCTCCTTTGTCTGTCTAGTTTCAGCCCTTTTCAGCCCCTCTACCCTCCTCCAACTCTCCTTTGTATCCTGGATTGTGCAGTTTTCCTCCACTTTGCCTACATGGAAAAGGACCTCTAGATCTAGAAATCTGTCTCGTCTTAAACTACCTGAACACATTTCCTACCGGGCATGCTCTTCTCATTATATGTTGTGAGCTCTCTATTCAGAGCTAAAATATTTCACCTAATCACCTTTGTGATTTTTCTGTCTATTTCAACATGTTTGAATTTTATCCTGGGAATCTTCTTAATCTAGTGGAATGAAACTTAAATTTTAGGAACAATATTTGATAAGGTGTGAAATACTAGAGACTATGGCTAAGTGCATTTTAGCCTCCTGTGAAATTGCTCTGATTTGGGGAGTTGGGACATATTTGGTAGGTGGGAGGGAAGAATTTAGACAAATAAAAGCTGTCCTATTGTTAAACATGGATATGAAATCCCTATCTGTCATGTATGTAAGTGCGGTTCCTGGTAAAGTTAACGAGTCTATTTGCTTTTCAAAATTAGGTGTATATCGTAGCTCAATGGACTCTTTAGGCCACAAAAAAAGGAGGAAAAGTAATCTACATATAAGAAACTTAGGAAAACAATGTACTCAAGTACACAAAAAAATCCACAAAGCTACAGGATGAATAGTTAATTAATAGTTAAGTGCAACCCTGGGATAAATTCTACAGAAGACAATATGAGAATCATCACTGGAAGGTAAGATTCAGCAAGGTAGAAACAAGACTTTAAATTTCTTACAGAATTGCCCACAATTCAGAGAAGTATAGATTTCTCAATGTGAGAAAAATGCCAACAAATGAGACTTCAGGAAGGAACAATAAAAATGATTAAGGGCCCAAGTGAAATGATTAATGGACAGAGAGAAAAAGATAGTATCCATTTAATTTGATGAAAAGAGTAATGGGAAATCCAAGCATTTGAAAGCATCTGTAGGGTTAAAAAAAAGGAGAGAAAGAATAAATTTTAGGTTAGTCACGAGAAAATAACTGGGAGTAATGGGATGAAATTGGGTATATGAAATTTTGAGTGACTACTGTAGAAAAGGCAGCCTTGTTAGTCTATTAGGCTGAGGAATTGTTTCCTAAGGGACGTACTAAAAGCTCCTTTGCTTGAGCCATTTATGTAGACCAGACAAAGAAGAGGGTAATGGTACAGGAAACAATCCTATACTCACAAAATTATGGACATTATGATATAATAGTTCCTATCCTGCCTGCTCAAAAAGTCTCTAATGCATATAATTCTTTGGCTTCCAGCTTATGAATTTTCTCTTTTTTTGGTAAAGGCTGCTAGAACATTATACAGGACCCCTAAAAACTGATATTTTCCATATGCTACTTCGATGGCTTTGGTAACTGCATCACTATCCTGTTTCTATTTTATTTATTGTATCAGTTTTGTGAATTAGTATGCTTTAAACAAGAGAGATAATTGAATGTATGATTTTCAAATAAAGTTCTGCAATGCAAGAAGCATAGTGATGTAGTTCTTTGAATTACAAAACAACTCAAAACTCAGTAAAGATGACTTTTATCGCTTTGGTTTGACTGCATTTTAAAAAATATGTTAGAGTCATAACAAAACTCTAACTTATCAAGAATATAAACTGAAAACTTTTAACATATAAAATAATTTTCTTTGCACATTGTCCCATGGAAATGGTAGCCATAAAAATAATTCTGCAATGCATATACCATAGGATATATTCAGAATCATTCCTAAAACAATGCATTTGTGATTTATTCAAACATTTATCTGTAACAATTGATCATCTAGAATAATGTCCTATCTGGATATTTTGGATAAACAAGAAATTTTTGCTTAAATAATCTGATAATAGCTTTTTTCATAAAGGTTTTTACCCAGGAGCACAAAAATATTGACCCAACATTACATATGGAATAAAATAGGACAGGTGCTAAAAATAACTCATAATGCCATAGGGATTTGAAGATATACATATGTATTCTCTTAGTTAATCTTCATCACCACCCTCTAAGAAAACTCAAACTTAAAAGAAATTTACTGGATTTTTCAAGCATCACTTAATTGATCAGGTTAGGGTACTGATAACATGTCTTCAGGGTTTAAACACTCAACTTTTCACTGCAGCATTTCATCTTTCATAGTGAAATAGGCAGTCGACTTTCCCGAGCAAGCATTTTATTTTCAATTTGTGGACTTGACCTTCCTGAATATGAAACAACATGGTGTAACTGGAGAAGAAGACCCCGAGTACAAAGCCCAGGAGCCTCCTCTTGGTTCTGCTCCTAACTGCTGGGTCTTGAGTAAGTGGTTTAGCCTCCCTGAGTCTCTGCTTTCTCAGCTATGTCATTTTGGTTACATATACTATAAGAATATCATTCAACTTTAAAATCCCACCTGGTACTTCATTGGTATAATTTTTAAATAATTTGAAACATTAAAAAATTTTATATATCTAATTTTGTCCATGAAATTTTCAATTTAATTCCTCTTTAATTCTGGAAACTATCAAAAGCTAATAAAGTTGAAAAAACCCTCATTCATCTGACAGATTGATGAACTCTCTGATAGAAAATAAGCAATATTTAATGCATGAGTAAACTGCAATTTATAAAAATTTTAGGCAATTTCTGTAAAAATTATTTAAATATTCAGTCTTTGAAATGAGTGAGATCAATATCTGTATTTTTTCCCATTAAGTACTAAAAACATGAGAGAATCAATGCTAATTTCCCATCAAGTTTAAGGATTTATTATTTCTTTTTGTAAAGGAAACAAAGTTATGCAGTTCGCATTCTTGATCTTCTTTGCACTACTTAAAACAATGTCAATTTTCAGATTTGGCATTGTAAGAGGAAGATAATGACCTGGGACATTTCCAGCAGAGAATGGCTAGTAAGGTGAAGAGATCCAAATCATGTAATATGCTTATAATATTGAAGAAACTGGGGAGGTTTGTAATGCAAAAGTAGGTTCAAATATGTTTTTTTCTTTATTAGAGAAGCTGCAAGTTTACAGAACAATCATGCATAAAGTACAGGATTCCTGATTCTAAACACCTTGCATTAGTATGGAATATTTGTTACAATTGATGATAGCACATTTTGATAATTGTACTATTAACTATAGTCCATGGTTTAATTTAAACTTCACTGTTGTGTTTCATGCATTGTTTTAATGCATTTAATGCATTTTTAATGCATTTAATGTTGTGTTTCATGCATTGTTTTAAAATTTTTATTCTGCTACCATATATACAATCTAGCATTTTTCTGTTAAACCACATTTAGAGCTGTACTTAGGTGTTGTTAATTATGTTCACAATGTTGTGCTACCATTGCCACCATCCATTACCCAAAGATTTCCATCATTCCAAACAGGAACCCTGTATATATTAAACCTTAAATTCCTATTCCTTGTCCCACTCCATTGCCTAGTAACCTACATTCTGGATTCTGACACTGCAAGTATGCTTGTTCTAATTATTTCAAATCAGTGAGATCGTATATTGTCCTTTTGTGTCTGGCTTATTTCATTCAACATGATGTGTTCAAGGTTCATTCATGTTGCTGCATGTGAAGAATTCATTCCTTTTTATGGCTTACTAATATTCCATTATATGTATATATCTCATTTTGTTTATCTGTTCATCAGTTAATGGTTACTTGATTTGCTTCCATCTTATGGCAATTGTGAACAATGTTGCTATGTACATCAGTGTGCAAATATCTGAGTCCCTTTTTTCAATTCTTTGGGGTATATGTCTAGTAATGCAATTGCCAGATTTTATGGTAGTTCTTCACTTGGCTTTCTGAGCAACTGTCAAACAGTTCGACAGTGGCTACACCAGTTTACATGGTCACCAGCAATGAAAGCATGTTCCTATTTCTCCATATCCTCTCCAACATTTTTATTTATTGTTGCTGTTGTTGTTTTTAATAGCAACCATTGAACAGGTGTTAAATGGTATCTCATTGTGGCTTTGATTTGCATTTCCCTGATGGCTAATGATGTTGGGCATCTTTTCATGTACTTTCCGGCCATTTATATATCTTATTTGGAGAAATGATTGTACAAGTCTTTTGCCCATTTTTAAATTGAGTTGTTAATGTTTTGTTGTGAGGTTGATTCTGTATGTTAAATCCTTACTGGATATGTTTTTCCAAATATTTTCTTCCATTGTATAGGTTGTCATTTTACTTTCATGATAAAGTCCTTTGAAGTAACATTAAAATATAAAAAAATCAAATGTTTTTGATATCCATCAATGTGCTTCACGCTTCTACTAAAATCAGTATCCTGGAGAAAATAGCATATTAGTGCAAAAGTATTCTGCCTCATTACCATCACATACATGTTTGTACAGCATTATTCCTACACTTAAATTCAGTGAGATGGTCAAATGTGAAATCACATTTTTTTAAAAATACATATATCTTAGTAAAAATAATGCTTTCTGGAAAATTCACAAATTTTCTCAGCTTCCATGTACTATGCTAGTCTCTGAGGATATAGCATTGAATACCATTCTGCCTTTAGGAGCATTTTTTTAGTGTAATGATGCAGTTAATAAATAAGGAAAAACAAATGCATGCTAATTACAGGTGATGATAACTGCTATGAAAAATAGATAGATGAGCAAGAAAAGAAAAGGCCATAAAATACAGAGGGAGGTCAGAAAATAGATCTTTGAGAAAGTGGCCTTTAAGCTAATACCTCACATATATAACTATCATCATCAGTAAAGCCAGCAATAGAGCAAGCCATGAACAGAGTTGAAAGAGTAGAAGGAAGAGTAGTTTCAGTCAGCAAAGTGGGGAAAAAAGAGCTGTAATGGGTTTGGAGGGTTGGATTAGGGGTTTGGATATACATAACAGGACAAGAATGAGAGATGTGGTGACAATGGATAGACAGTACTTGTACTAATATCAGTGGTAGAGGTCAACTTGTGTGGGCTATAATTGAATTATTCCTGATAACTGTGAAGCAGGTGGGAAAATAGTGATTGTAAGATCATTATTAAGCCTTGAAAAATCACCTTAGAAGTCTGGAGAGTTCAGAGGTATTATTTACTGCTGCTATCTATATTCACTTGAGGCTACCATGAGGGTGAAAATATTATATAATTTTCATATATAATTTAGTACTTTAGAAGTATCTACATTATTTCTGTTATCAACATTCACTTGCCCTGGGAATTCTTAGCTTCTTGGCCTGTAAGGTCACATTTGCTATTGCGTTCCTGGACAATAGTTCACTTGATTGCTAGAAGAAATTTTTGCATACAAAAAGGAAGGTAAGATGAATAGAAAAACATTTTCTAGCTCATCTGAAATTTCTGTAAAAACCTTGAATTATAGCAAGTTATTTAATAATAATTCAATCCAATTCATAATAGATAAATAGGTGAAAGGCTATAACGTGTGTGTGTGTGTTGCCCATTTATTTGTTCATTTGATATTTTTTTCACACTTCTCATATGCCAGGAACTCTTATCAGCAAAAGGAACAAAGCAGACAAAAATGCCTTCCTTCATGGAGTTATATTTCTGGTAGAAGAGACATTCAAGTAAAGCTAAATAATATCGACCATATTCTGTATAGCTGTGCTAGCCATTTGCCTGTATAATTTGCCTATTTTCTGCTCTGCCTTGCTTGTTGTTTCAGATAATTGCATCTCTCAGGCTTCCTTATCCTCCAAATTCCAGGTAAGTTTGTCCAACAGGAGGCATTGGTGGAAGACAGACATTCTGAAATGAGTAGAAGCTGGAGTATTTTATCTTTCTTTCTACCTTTGGAGTCTTCTTCTGCAGCATCTGTCCCATCTCCTCCAAGTCTGCACTCCTGCTTGACATCCCCTGATAAAAATGCAAGTTAAATGTAATTTTTAATTATAATGAGATACCATTTCACATCCAGATTGAAAAAAATTTAATAATCTGCCAAGACCAAATGTTGGCATGGATGAGAAGCAATGGGAAGATTTACACTATTTTGTTTGGAGTTAAAACTGGTATACTTTGGAGCACAAATCTTAATTATCTAGAGATGCTGAAGATTAAAAACCCTATTAATTTTGCCAGGTATTCACTCTAGAGATATGGTTCCACATGTGAAGCCAGAAAATATACAAGAGTGTCCTTGGCAGTATTTTTTTCTAATAGAAAAAAAATTAATAATCTGCAAACCAGTTTAATAAGTATTTTAGAAGAGAATAGATATGCGCACTTTCTTATATACATACAGTGAAATATTCTACACAATATAAATGAATGAACTAGATAGAGCACCCTGATTAACAAGAATAAATCTAAAAAATGTACTTTGAATGAAAGAAAGCAAAGAATATATATGAATACATATATACACTCTTACATATGTGGTATGATTCTATTTATATGATACTCATATTTAAAACTAAATATGTTATGTATATTTACACAGATAGCATAATTTTTATTTTAAAATACAAATAAATGGTAAAAGCAGAACTTATGGTATTGTTTCTGGGGAGATTAAGAAGGAAGATAGGGTTGGGGATAGAAATTCAGAAGCTTTCAAAGTGATTGGTGCTGTTTCTCTCCTAAGCTGATGGGCAGGTACATGAGTATCCAGTTTTTATTTTTATACTTAATATTAATATTTTATGTTTGCTATTTGTTCATAATTAAAGTAGAATTTCATGCAAATATACAGTTTCATAAAAATTAGTTTCAACATGGTATAATTACTTAAAACAAAAATGAATTATTATACATCTTGTACAAAAAGCTTACACTTTTCAAAAATATAAAAGCAATACACTAGTCAGATATTTAAAAGGCCAACAAACTACAGAAGGCACCTAGCAGAGAAAATACGAAGTACCATGGACAGCTCAGTACCTGTTCAGTCATTCTCTCGGATGGGTGTAATGATTGGGTAATAATAATATTCGATTTTCAATTTTATATTCAAGTAGAGTAATACATATGTAGGACAACTTTGGATAATAATTAATATCACAATCGCAAGTTATTTTCCCCTTTGGATTCCTTTTTCTTAAAAGAAATCCAAATGAAATTCTTTTTCCTGAGGATTTTTCTCCTGAAAATAATCAATAAGACTAATCCAGTTGCATCACATTTGTCTATTTTACAATGAAATGCATACCTGGAAACTGAACATTAGGCTACAATATCAAGAAATGGAATGTTAAACATTATTTTTGTTTGAAGACATTTGATATTAGTGGCAAAATATTCACACAACACGTAAGTCAACTTTGGCTTAGCTGACGTTTGACAATATTAGTTTGTTTGCTATGGAGGAATTCATTCAATCAAAGAGAATTTCTACTCTTTGAAGGTAAAATCTTCCCCTACTTTGTGGAAGATGGCACTTTTCAATTCTATACCCTTTCCCTAACCAAAGTGGTTGACATTAGAATTTAGATTTTTTCCACATATCCAAAAGGGATGCAGGTAGAAAATGTTTTAATGTTTCTATAGTAGACTCAGTATAATACATAACGTCACAGCACAGTTAGATATAATATTAATAACATCAGCTATAAACACAATAGTTATATTTCAGGCATTATTCTAAGTACATTGATTAATAAATCATTTAATCCTTAGAACTGTATGAAATAGGTAATATTATCATCTTCTGTTTGCTAATAAAGAAACGGAACCATAGGGTATGTAAAAAGACCTGCCATTATTCACACAGCTCATAAAAGGGACTTTGTCTCAAGAAGTATGCTTTGAAAAGCTCTTACTTATGTCACTGAAATTTACCCACAATGTATATGGAAGCTATGTTGCTAATCTGAGTCAAAGCTAGAAAAAATGCAAGTACATGCAAAATTAAAGGTTACATTTGGCAGAACCACTAAAGTTAGCTCTCTGATAAGCTTAATTATGTAAGGGGAGGTAGTGGGACAGTGGGATATGTGGTGTGACGAAGTAAAGAGGGCAGGCTTAATGCAGGAAGGAAAAGATGGATAGAAAGAAAGAGTGCTTCAGGTAAAAAGGTGAAGCTTAGTTCAGTTTGTTCAGTAACCTGGAAAGTTCTCCCAGAAATGCCCAACATAACTTTTTTGAACTTTTATCTTCTGCTCCATCTCTATGATGCCAGGTTATATTATTAAACTAGTCATTATAGTACATAAATACTCATAGAGAAAATTGCCATGGCTCAAATGGCATAAAGTTAAAAGTAAACTCATCATTATCACAAGATTTTGCATAGGAAAAAAACTTAAAGACTAAATCTCACTATGACCCAAGAGTCCTATCCTAATATCCCCATCCTGGTGTGTTAGAGTAGTTTTGCACAGTGTTTATGATATATATAAAAAAAGAGTCCAGCAGATCCTTATATTGAAACTTTGCCCTGATACAAATAAGTATGTTTACTCATTTAGCTGATAAGCAGGGAAAGGTAACAGGGATACATATACTAATCTGAGAGTTTTTTTTTTTTTTTTTTTTTTTTTTTAAAGACAGAGAGAAGGAAGGAAGGATGGAAGGAAGGAAGGGAAACATCTTTAAACATTTTCTTGTTTTATTGTATTTTGTTTGTTTGTTTGTTTTTTACATGGGCTGGGGCCGGGAATCGAACCGAGGTCCTCCGGCATGGCAGGCAAGCACTTTGCCCGCTGAGCCACCGCGGCCCGCCCAATCTGAGAGTTTTTATATTGAGCTCCCTTTTAAATAATTCTGTAGGATCTCATGGCATGTTTGATTTTTCACTTACATTTATCTTGAATAATTACATTAAGTGATCATTCTTAGGTAAACTTTCACACATTCATTCATTCATCTATTTATTCAACAATTGTTTATTAAGCCCTTCTTTTGCCTGTATAGTTTCTCCTCTGCCTCTATAAAAGACTGTTCAGACATTATAACCAACCATAATTTGCTAAACCTCAACCAAAACCATTCCTTCCAATCCTGAAGAATACTTAGGGTGTTATATAAGATATGTAACCTCCAGATATTTCCCTGGACCAGATAAATCCTGAAATGCAGAGGGGTTAGACTCTCCAGAACATCAACTTGTTCCATCCCCCTATCTAACACGAAAAAGTTAGAATGGGCATAACCCAAATATGCCTAAAGAGTGGAAGAAAGATCAGAGGTGATGGTTGAGTTATACAGAGAAGGTAGTGTTTAACAAGTGAGTATGATTGCTGAATCATTATATTGATACTTCTCTTAGTATACAGTATCTTAGAGCAGCTAGAAATAAAATCCTAAACTGTGGAATTGTAACCCATACTGTTCTACAACTAATCGTTGTGATGTGTTTTGAAATTTATTGTTTTTTTTTTTGTATAATGATGATATTATAAACCATTGATTGTACACTTTGGATGATTACATGGTCTGTGAATATGTATTATATATCAATAAAAACATATAATTTTTAAAAAGACTGTTCAGAAAGATTGGAAACGTTTGGAAGTTACGTATTTTGAAGACCATGTGTTTAAGTTCAAACATTTCCTTATTTAAGAGTGAAGAGTTCTGAAAAAAGAAAGTGGCTTTATTACAATCGATCTCCTGAGCTGTCTTTGGGTCTGGGCCCACTGTCCTCCTGGGAGAAAATTTTGGCCTGTGGCTTTGCTGAATTACCTGAATCTATGATTATAGATGCGAAGCTGTCATTCTATCCTAGAAGCTGACATTAGAGCCAAGATTAACTGATGCCAGAATGAGAAATATAATTCAAGAACTTTAAAGGGACTCTGCAGAGTTACCTGGAATTAAAAAAAAAAATGTTACAAAGATGATTTTTTTTTTTTACGGTACATGATCTCTTAGACCTGCATTCTCAGGTCAATGTCTACTCTTTCTTATTTACTTAAAATTATTTTTAAAATGAAATAAAATAGGACAAAAACAGGAAAAAATAGATGAATGACAAAAGCAATTTTCCATACAAAATTGTAAAGAAAAATCTCAAATGAGGCATTGTTAAACTTTTCACCTAAATGATATAAGTTTAATGGGACAAGCAAAAGCCATGAACCTCTGTATTAAGAAACCTTGAAATGTTTTCTGGGAGACAAGTTACCACTAATTTGTTAAGTCTATCATTCATACTGGGCTTTACCCTGTGAGTAATAATAAAAAAGTTTATGCTACAATTTATTCTCTGGGTGACTTTTTTGATTCTAAAATCAAATAAGACAAAATTAGCTGCTCAAGGTGCCAAAGAGAATGCTCATGTAAAGGACAAGCACTGTTTTAATTCTTCAAATATTGCATTTGTTTTAATAATTTTGGAATCTGAAGGTGTTCTGGATATCAATAAATGCATTGAAGTGCTCATATGAGATGATAAACATGATTTTTGAGAGACACTTTCTTTTAGTTGTAACATCCTCTTGCCTCCAATTTCTGATTTTTCATTATGCAAAACTCATGATAATTTTATTTCTGATCTTAAGTTCCTTACTATTTGCCCCTTTTCAACAATCTTCTAACTCTCAGTTTCCTCATTCTCTGATAATCTTGTTTGATCTTCTAACATTTTTCTACTCATTGTCTCTTCATTGCCTTGATTCTTTTCATAATGTCTTAGAAGGCTGTTTCAATAATCCTCAGATCAATCTAATAGGATTAATATTTCATCCATGAAAGAGACAAGTGTGCCTATTTTAAAGGTTAGTAATGAACGTGTAATGATGATCAAGGCTACTTAAAATTAAGGGCCGTTTTATTTTCACATTAGTTATTGACTACAGAAACTATCCCCAACATAACGAATCATTATACTCTTCACAATTATTGTTAAAATAGAGAAAACGAGGTATAACCAAAAATAATAGCTCCAAACTACCCAATAAATTTGCCAGAGAATTGTAAAATGATCTTTAAGGATGATGAAATTAAGTGTTGTTGCCAACACTTAATTTTTCATATATTAAACTTAATTCATTTTTAGATGAAGCATAGCTTGTTTTTTTTAAATATTCACTTTGATATATAATAAAACTATCACTATTACATTTATCTTAAATATTATATCATTTATTTCTGAAAATTTCTTAATGATTTGGGTATGCACATCAGATTATAACTGTTCTATATTTCCTAAAGCTATTTGCTTTACCCCAGCAAGAACAGTTGATCTTTTCCAGGAAATCAAAAGGACATACACTTTTCTGGATCTTTTCCCAAAAAGTATATTATATGACCTTGATTGTGCCTTGAATTTCAATTTGAAATCTCTAAGCTTGGATGTGAATTCCAGTGTGAAGATTTTGTGCAATTTTTACAGAAGCAAGATGCTTACAACATGAAACAAGTGTGGCAAAATAAGTCTCTACTATGACATGTTTTAGGGTAAGTAAAAATATAATCAAATGCAAAATTGATTGGACATGATCAGATTCTTAGGAAAAGAGGGTTGGACCAGAATTTTTTTTTTAACTTAAGATCCCTTCTAACTGTAATGTTAAATAAAAATCCCACTTTATTTTTAATTACATAGATAAATAAGGACATATTGGGTTGATATTTTTGTTTTGTTCCCTAATCCTGGTAATTCTCTTGCGTTATGGAAAAATCATCTCAGCTGATAATGAAAGAAGAGACTATCAATAAAATTCCTTTTCTTATTTCAATTTTCTTACTTTGAATACCTGTGACTTAAAAAAACACCACTATGATTTCCAGGAAGATGGTGGAATAGGACAGTCAAGTTCACCCTTTCTCCAAGGAACAGGTAGGAAAGTGACAGAAAATTGACCAGGATAGTGATTCAAGGTTCAAAATAACCTGAGAGGGTCTTCTACACTGCATATGGGGGTCATGGTTGAAAAACCTGAGGAGTTGAGATACAGAGAAATGGAGAACATCCATCTAATACAAAGAACTTAACAGGTCTGTGCTGGTTTTAAACTGTTGTGTACTACCGAAAAGCCATGTTTTTAATCCAGTTTCAATATTGCTGAGTGGGATCTTTTTTATTAAGTTGTTTCCATGGAGATGTGACCCATTCAATTGTGGCTGGGACCTTTTAATTAGGTAGTTTCTATGGAGATTTGTCTCCATTCCAGTAAGAAGGAGTGCAGTCCTTTAAAAGGGAACCATTTTGGAAAAGCTCAGAGCCAACAGGAGACCCAGACATTTGAAGATGATGAAAAAAAAAAAAAATACCCACAGGGAAGCCGTTTGAAACAAGAAGCCAAAGACCCTAGTGGATGCCAGCCATGAGCCTTCCCAGCTGACAGAGGTGTTCCAGAGCCGTCAGCTTTCACGACCCAGGTATCTTTCCTGTATGCCTTAGATTTGAACATTTTTACTGCCTTAGAAATGTGAACTTACAACTTAATATTTTCCCTTTTTAAAAAGCCATTCCATTTCTTGTATGTTGCCTTCTGGCAGCATTAGCAAACCAAAATAGATTTTGGTACCAGAGAACTGGGTGTTGCCGTGGTTTGCAACTACCAAACATGTTGGAATAGCTTTTTAAATGTATAAAGGGAAGCATCTGGGAGAGTTGTGTGGAGCTTGATAGAGAAGGTATAGAATGCTTTAAAGAGACTATTGGTAGGCATGTGGACTCTGAGGATACTTCTGATAAGGACTTAGACATAAATTATACACATATTATTGCAAACTGGAAGGAAGGTAATCCTTGTTTTAAAGGGGCAAAATTGGCTACTGATTTTGGATGGAATGCAGATTTTAGAAGCCATGAGCTGGGATATTTAGCTTAAGAGATTTCCAAATTAAATGTGGGAGGTGCAGCCTGGTTTATCCTTGCAGCTTATAGTGAAATGCAACAGGGAAGACACAGGCTGAGAACTGAACTTGTGGGTACAAAGAAACCAGAAAATTAAGATCTAGAAAATTCTGGGCATCCAGAAATGGAAATCCCAAAGCATAGTGCCACATATGAGAATTTAACCAAACATAGGAACCCAACTCAGTCATTTCAGAAAAATAAGGGATTAGAAATGGAGTTATCCAGAAAGAATCGGTGAAAAATCCTATTATCTGATAGCTATGATCCCTCCACTGTACTCAAAAAGCAACAAGAGTGTTGTGAGATCTGTATAAACAGAACCCCTGTCAGTCAGGACTAAAATGGACAGAAAAAGGACAGATTGAAGGAATCTTGATTTCAAAGGCAGAACCACGGAAGCTTAGGTCTGAAGCTAAGAAACCTCAGGTCAGGAGAGTAGACCCACCCATGCACTTGGAAAGGGTGAGTTTGTCCCAAAGGCAGGAGTTTCTCAAAGAGGGTGGAGCACATAAGGGATTGGGGGGAGCCTGGCATTCATTCCATTGTTTTAGAAGTGTTAAGCACATGCTCCCGAGATAGCAGAGATTCATGGGACCTACCCCAAGCTGAGAAAAAGATGGCCTCCCCAATAAGCCCCAGTGCTGGAAAACTCACCCCAGAACTGGAGAGCATAGACCACTGCATGGACCCTTGAAAAAGGTGGGACTACCACTTTCTAAATTCCTGAGGATAAATGATCAGATTTTGAAATCTAATGGAATTTGCCCTGCAGGTTGTCAGAACTGTTTGGATCCAGTGAGCCCTGTGTTCCTTCCAATTTCTCCTAGAGGCAATGGGAACATCTAAACTATGACTGTTCCTCCTTTGTATATTGGCAACAGATAACTTGTTCTGAGTTTTACAGGTCCAGAGCAGGAGGAGAATTATGCCTTAGGACAGTCCATGCCTGTAACTGACTAGTGATGAGATTTTGTACTGTATCTGACTTTGAAATTGTATTTCTATTATTAATTAAGTGGTTTAAAGCTTTGTGATATCATAATGGAATGTATGTATTTTGTATGTGGAAACAATGTGTCTTTTGGGGGTCCAGAAGGTAGAATGTGCTGGTTTGAAACAGTCATGTACCTTAGAACAGCCATGTTCTTTTGCTGGGTTGGATCTTTTGATTAAGTTATTTCCATGGAGATGCGATCTACCCAGTTGTGGGCAGGACTTTTTGATTAGGTGGTTCCTATGAAAATGGGTCTCTACCCATCCAAGATGGGGTTGCTTACTGGAGTCCTTTAAGAGGGAACCATTTGGAAAAAGCTTCAGAGCCCACACTAGCAGAGATTTTGGGAGATGAAGAAAAAATATGCCCCTAGGGAAGCTGTTTGAAAAAAGAAGCCAAAAATCCCAGCATATGCCAGCCTTGTGCCTTCCTAACTGACAGGAGGTATTCTGGATCCTTTAGCCTTTCATAAACCAAGCTACCTTTCCTTGGATGTCTTAGTTTAGACATTTTTATAGCCTTAGAACTGTAAATTTGCAACTTAATAAATTTCCTTTTTAAGAGCTAGCCCATTTTTGGTTTATTGCATTCTGGCATCTTTAACAAACTAAAGCAGTGCACCTTTCCAAACAGAGGCCCAGAGTCCCCAGCAGTGCACAGAACAGGGAGCAGAGAAGTAAGAAAGTAAGCCAAGCTATGTTCCTTGGATGCACCACATCCACCACAACCCATGGCTGCCCCAACCTTCCATGTACCCAAGCTCTGACCTCTAGGGCCCCAAGTACCCCTGCTTAGCCCCCCCCATAAGTCCATTCTCACCCTGCTTCCTGCCTCACTTGCAAACCTACATCCTGCACCCCCACCCACAAACCCACACTTGCTTCTTCTACCTCTGCACCCAGACCACTGCACCCTGCACATGAGCACATCCCATACCATCCCCGCCCCCATGCTCTGCACATGCACATCCTCGTGCTGCACATACCCATGCTGCAGCCACATGCTGCCTGCCCCTATGAACACTAAACCTCACCCTGGTCCCACCCCCTTTGCCATGTGCACACCCTCATTCCATCTTCCCCACACCCATGCCTAGCCACTCCTGTAGACACGCACATGCATATTCGTGCTACACACCCCTACCCCCCATACCCCCTCACCCAGTGTCCCCGATGAGCCTTGTGCATGTGTACACCTACACCCCAAGCCCCCATGCTCTGCTCACATGCATCCCCCACAGTCCACTCACCTGATTCTGACCTCTTCACCCCATCCTCTGTGCCCCCGCGCATGCATGCACCTGTACTCAACCTGTACACTCATGCATCCATATCTAGGTATTTACCAGAAGATACACATCCCTGCCCTGCCCCCACCACACCATCACCAAAGATCCCTGTGCACCATGCACTTGCACACCCACACCCACCACCTGTGCCCCAAACTCCACATCCTGATCCTCACAACCCTCATGCTCCATGAACACAACCTAGTACTGTTCATGCACCTGTTCCCACACACACATGCCACACATACCTGCTTCTCATGCCCTGCTCTCTTGCAACCACTTCCCACACCCTACACACCTGCACAGCCCAACCCCCAATCCACCTTTCATCATGCACCGTCTCCATGTTTCCCAAAGTGCACCCTGTCCCTAAACTTTGAGTCCTGCTGAGCTTTACCCTGCTGCCATGGCCCATGTGCTGGCACCCCACATCCCTACTCACTGCACCCCATGCTCCCAGGCACCAGCATAGCACCCTTGCCCCACACCTAGCCCTGTTCCAGTCCCCGCCACTATGCTGCTGTGCCAGGCCCTATGCCCTGCATCCTGCCTCATGACTACAGGGGGAAATCAATTTCCAAAATAGCCCTATCAAGATAATTACATGCCTTGAAGGGAAAGATAATCCCAAAACATATGAAGGTGTAGATAGATATAATGATGAAATCAAAACAACAGAGGAGACACAGAGTTCGGAGCAACTGATCAAAGATGTCCATACAACTCTACTAAATAAAATCAATGAGTTGGCTAATGACATAAAAGAGATCAAGAAGATACTAAAAGAGCATAAAGAAGAATTTGAAAGAATAAATAGAAAAATAGCAGATATCACAGAGATGAAAGTTATTGCAGATCAAATTAAAAATATACAAGAGACACAAAAGCTGATTTGAAGAGGCAGAAGGAAGAGTAAGTGAATTAAAGGATAATTGATTTTGAACACACAAAAGAACAAATAGAAAAAGGATGGAA
The DNA here is from genome assembly GCF_023851605.1 of Tamandua tetradactyla. Lineage (NCBI taxonomy): Eukaryota > Metazoa > Chordata > Mammalia > Pilosa > Myrmecophagidae > Tamandua > Tamandua tetradactyla. The sequence goes on along the minus strand of NC_135336.1, from coordinate 67,355,489 downwards.
ACATTTGAATTGGATCTCAGGGAAATGATAGACAACATGAAGCACTCAAATGTAAGAATCATCGGAGTCCAAGAAGGAGAAGAATAAAGGGCTAGGAAGATTAGTTGAGGAGATAATGGGGAAAAACTTCACAATCCTTATGAAAGACATAAGTATGCAAATCAAAGAAGCCCAATGAAGTCCAACTAGAATAAATCCAAATAGGACTACTCAAAGGCACATACAAATCAGTCTGGCAATTGTTGACGACAAACAGAAAATCCAGAAAGTGGGAAGAGAAAAGTGATCTAGTACATACATGGGAAACCACTTAAGTGGTTTGGACTACTCAACAGGTACGAAGTGAGAAGGAAATATTATGATGGATATCAGATCCTGAAAGAGAAAGACTTCCTGCCAAGAATTCTGTACCACGCTAAACTGTATTTTAAAAGTGAGGGACAGATAAAAATTTTCAGACAAACTAATGCTGAGAGAATGTGTCAACAAGAGACCAGCCCCACAAAAATTACTAAAGGAAGTTCTGTAGGCTAAAAAAAAAACTAGAGGGAGGAGTTTGGAGGAGAGCACAAAACTGAAGAGTAGCAGTATGGGTAACTTAAAGGATAAAAAGAGAAAGAGATGAAAGAATAAATAGATCTGACAAATAAATTCCAAAGGATACAATGGTGGATTCAAGAAATGCCTTTACAATATTAACTTTGAACATTAACAGACTAAACTACTAATTAACAAATACAGATTGGAAGAATGGATTAAGAAATATATTTATCTATATGCTGCTTATAAGAGACTCATCTTAGACCCAAGGATACAAATAGATTAAAAGAAAAGATGGAAAAATATGTTCCATGCAAGCTGCAGCTGAAAGAAAGTAGGAGTAAGTATACTAATATCAGACAAAATAGACGTTAAATGTAGAGAAGTCATAAGAGACAAATAAGCATACTACATATTAATAAAAGGGATAATTTGCCAAGAAGAAATAACAATCATAAATGTTTATGCTCCTAATAAGGAATTCCAAAGTACATGAGGCAAACATTGGTACAACTGAAGGGCATGATAGATATTGCAACAATAATAGTGGAAGACTTCAATAACACCACTCTCCTCTATAGATAAAATAACCAGACAAAGGATTAGCAAGGAAATAGAGAACTTAAACAATCTGATAAATGAATTGGGCCTAGCAGACATATACAGATCTTTATACCCCAAAAACACCAAGATATATGCTCTTCTCTCATGCTCATGGAACATTCTCCAGGATAGAACATATGCTGGGACACAAACAGGCTTTTACAAATTTAAAAAGATTGAAATTTTTCAATGCACTTTCTCTAATCACAATAGAATGAAGCTGGAAATCAACAATCATCAAATAACCTGAACTTTCACAAATATATGGAGATTAAATAAAACACTCTTAAAGAACCAGTGGGTCAAAAAAGAAATTGCTAGCAAAATTGATAATTATTTGGAAATGAATGAAAATGAGAATATGATATAATAGAACTTATGGGATACAGTAAAGGTAGTGCTGAGGGGAAATTTATTGCCCTACACACCTATATTAAAAAAATAAGAAATGGCAAAAATTGAGGGCTTAACTGTACACCTCGTGGAATTAGGGAAAAAAACCCAAACAAACAAAACAGCAAAGTAACCCTAAAGCAAACAGAAGAAGGGAAATAACAAAGATTAAAACAGAATTAAATGAATTTAAGAACAATAGAAATAATCAATAAAACCAAAAGTTTCTTTGAGAAAATCAATAAAATTGATGGACCCTCACTAGGCTGACAAAGAAAAAGAGAACATGCAAATAAGCAGAATCAGAAATAAGAGGGGGTGTCATTACAAGGCAGTCTGAAGAAATTTTAAAAATCATAAGAGTATACTATGAACAACTATACACTGATAAACAAGACAAGTTAGATGAAATGGACAAAGTCCTAGAAACACATGAACAAGCTATACTGACTTGAGAAGAAGTAGATCTCAACAAACCGATCACTAGTTAAGAGATTCAATCAATCATCAAAAACCTTCCTACAAAGAAAAGACTAGAGCAAGGTAGAATCACAGGGAAGATTGATCAAACATGCCAAAAAGAACTAGCACCAATCTTTCTCAAACTCTTCTCATAAAATGAGGAAAAAGGAACACTACATAACTCACTTTATGAAGCTAAGATCGCTCTAATACCAAAACTGATTAAAGATGCTATTAGAAAGGAAACCTGCAGGCCAATCTCCCTAATGAATATAGATGCAAAAATTCTCAACAAAATATTAGCAAATGGCACATTAAAAGAATTATACACCATGACCAAGTGGGGTTTATATCAAGAATGCAAGAGTGGTTCAACACAAGAAAATCAATCAATGTAATACAGCACAATAACAAATCAAATGGGAAAAATCACATGATCATCTCGATTAATACTGAAAAAGCATTCAACAAAATTCAACATCCTTTTCTGATTAAAAAAAAAAAAACTTCAAAAGGTAGGAATCAAAGGGTATTTTAGTTTGTAAGGTGCCAGAACTGGAATGGCTTTTAAAAAGGGGAATTTAACAGCTTATAAGTTTACAGTTCTAAGGCTATAAAACTGTCCAAATGGAGTCATCCAAGAAAAGAAACCTTAATTCAAGGTAGGCCAATTGTTCTGGAACAGTTCTGTCAGCTGGGAAATTATGGGGCTGGCATATTCTGTTCCATTGCTCCTGGGTTGTATTGCTTTGAGACTCTGTTCCTGTGGGGGCTCCTTAATTTGCTTCTCTGGGCTGGCTTTCTTTGCTTCCCTTGGCTTTCTCCAAGTTTTGGCTTGCTTAACATCTCATGGTGGTGTCTGCTGTCTCCAAGCATCCCCAAATAGCCATGTCCCTGTTCTCCAACTGTTGGCATCTGCATCAGCTCTGGGCTGTGAAATTTCTGTCATCTCTGTCATTTCTGAGGTTTTGCCAAAATGTTTCTCTTTTTAAAGACTCTAGCAAACTAATCAAGACCCACCTGTAATGGATGTAGTCAAATCTTCTAATCAAAAGATCAAACCCACAATTGGGTGTGTCACATATTCCTGGAGAAAATCTAATAAAAAAATTCCAACCTACAGTATTAAATTAGGATGAAAATAAATTACTACTCCCACAAGATTAGATCAGGATTAAAAAATAGCTTTTCTGGTGTACATAATACTTTTAAACCAGCACAAAAAGTAGCTTCCTCAATATGATACAGTGCATATATGAAAAATCTATAGCCAGCATTGTAGTCAATGGTAAGAGATTGACAGCCTTCACACTAAGATCAGGAATGAGACAAGAATACCCTCTGTCACCATTAGTTTTCAACATTATACTAAGAGTTCTATCTAGAGCAACAAGACATGAAAAAGAAATGGTCAAAACAGCATGGTACTGACACAAAGATAGAAATATTGACCAATGGAATTGAATTGAGAGTGTGGAAATACACCACCAAATTTATGGTCAATTGATCTTTGACAAGGCCCCCAAATCCACTGAACTGGGACAAAATAGTCTTTTCAATAAATGGAGAACAAGATACCAAAAGCCAAAAGAATGAAAAAGGAGTCTTACATTACACCCTGTAAAAGAATTAACTCAAAGTGGATCAAAGAACTAGATAAATGACCAAGTACCACAAAACTCCTAGAAGAAAATATAGGGAAACACCTTCAGGACCTAGTAATAGGAGGTGGCTTCCTAAACTTTACATCAAAGCACAGCAATGAAGGAAAAAATAGATAAATGGTAACCCCTTAAAATCAAATGCTTTTGTGCCTCAAAAAGCTTGGTCAAATAGGTGAAGAGGTAGCCAACTCAATGGGAGAAAATATTCAGAAATCACATATTGGATAAAATTTTGATATCGTGTATACATAAAGAAATCATACAACTCAACAATAAAAGAACAAACAACCCAGTTATAAAATGGACTAAAGATATGAATGGACATTTTTCCAAAGAGCAAATACAAATGGTCAAAACCACATGAAGAGATGCTCATTTTCATTAGCTATAAGAAAAATGTAAATCAATACTGTAATCAGATACTACCGCACACCTATAAGAATGGCTGCTATTAACCAAACAGGAAACTACAAATGTTGGAGAGGATGTGGAGAAATTGGAACACTTATTCACTGCTTGTGGGAATGTATAATGATACAGCCACTATTTAGTTTGACATTTTCATAGAAAACTAAATATCAAGTTGCCCTATGATCCGGAAATACCACTATTCAGTATATTCCCAGAAGAACTGAAAACACAGACATTAGCAAACCAGTGTTCACAACAGCATTATTTAGAATCGCCAAAAGATGGAAACAATCCCAGTGCCCATCAACAGATGAGGGGATGAACAAAATGTGGTATATACCTATGATGGAATATTATGCAGCAGTAAGATGAAATGACGTCCTGAAGCAAATGACAAGATGGATGAAGCTTGAGGACATACTGCTTAGTAAAACAAGCCAGACACAAAAGATAGGTACTGTATTATTTCATTTTAATATACCATTTACGGTAAAGGTAAACTCAGAGGCTTATAATATAGAATATAGGTGATCTAAGGATACATGGGAGCTAGAGATGAATGAATGGTTAGCTAATAAGATTGAACTTAAATGTGAGGGAACGGATAGAAGTGAAGGTAGTTCATTAGTAGGTCTGTAAGTAATATTGCCATATTGAAGGTGATCATGATTGAAAGGAGTTGTACTAAAACTATAAATATGAATAAGTTCTTGCATGAAATACTTCAAAGGTAAGAATCTTATATAAATAATTTATAATATTGGGTTTTGGATGCTATGGGCTATGTTTAACAGGAAGACATCAACAGTACCATCAATATTAGGGGTAAATAATGGGGCGGGAGGGGGTCAAGGACAAGAGTTAATGGAAGGTTTGGATTTTCTATTTGGTGAGGGTTATTTATCAGTTATTTTTCTCTTGGGAGTAATAAAATTACTCTACAATTGAGAGTATTGATGATTATACCACTAAATGAGGATAATGTGAGACGTGGACAGTTGCTTTGGACATTATACATGATGCCCAATGAATGGAGGTGGCTGAAAAATACACTAACTGAGAAATAGAATGGCTAACTGTGGTGTATACATGTGATTGAGTACTGTGCTGCTACAGAAAGGAATGAAGTTGTGAGGCATGCAATGTTCTGAATGAATTTGTCAGACATTATATGATCCAAAATAAACCAGAAACAAAAGAGCAAATATTATGTGGTCTCATTTAGAAAATATTTATAAGAAAATTGGGGCCTAGATTGTAAGCTCTTATAGTAGTCACATTCAGTCAGGAGCTGTACTTATTTATAAATTTTGAGAGGTATACGAATAACCTGAGATTTCCCTGGAACTTTGGGTGTCTGTGTGTCACCTAAGGCTTAGAGTAGGAGTTCTGCATTTCTGAAGGTCAGCATCAACACAAATAACAACTGTTAAAGAAACTGAATACAAGATCAGGCTTCAATTAGAAAGAAGAGTTAAACCGATCTGATTGGGACTAAGGTAAATCAGAATACAGGAGTAAGGAGGACATTGTCTGTATTTTAGAATGAGAACAAAGGAAGAGCACTTTATTTTTCCCAAAACTAAAATTTTCTGAAGCACATAATTTAATGTAATGTGTCTGAATAGATCATTTAAACAACCCAAACATAGGGAGCCCAGGATGGGAATGAAGGCTTGTAACTCTATACAGCTTAATGTAATGCTTGGATACATCCCCGAGTATGTTGCACAGATAATTAGAAAGTCCTGGCAAAGTCCCTTGGGAGATGGAAGAAAAAATATGGAACTATTAAATTTTACCACCAAGGAAACCCTTGATACTGTCTCAAACTTTAGAGACTCCCAAGACAATAGGACAAGCCCTTGATCTTGAGCCTCTTGTGAAGGTTTATTTACATAGTAGAGAAGCCAAGCCTACCTATAATTATGCCTATGAGTTACTTCCAGAGGACCTCTTTGTTGCTCACATGTGGCCCTTCTCCCTCTAAGCCCAACACTGCAAGCAAAATCAATATTCTCTCCCCTATGTGGGAGATGATATCCAGGGATGAAAGTCTCCCTGGCAATATGAGGTATGACTCCCAGGGATGAGCCTGGCCCTGGCACCCATGGGATTGACGATGCATTTCTGATGAAAAAGGGGGAAAGAAGTGTAACAAATAAGGTATCAGTGTCTGAGAGAGTGTACATAGAGTTGAGAAGCTACTCTTCTGCAAACTTCAGCTAGATATTTCTATTCTCATGGTTTGCTACACCTTAATCAAAATAATTCCTGCCAATTCTAAAAAAAATACCTAGGGATTTATCTGAAATTCTACAAAGGTTCCAAACAGTATGATTACTTTACAGAGATCTACAACCTCCCTGTGGGTTCCTAGGCCAGATAATTCCTGAAACCCAGAGAGTCTAGTCTCTCCAGAACATCAACTATTTCTAGCCCCTATACCCTATTATAAATAACAGCCCTTTCCGACATGAAAAAGTTAGAATGGATATAGGCCAAATACCCTTGAAGATTGGATAAAGATCAAAGGAAAAGGTGGAGTTATAGCAGAGAAGGTAGGATTTAACAAATGAGTTTAACTGCTAAATCATTATATTGACATTTCTTTTCATTTCCAATGTCTTAGAACAGCCAGAAGGAAAAACCAAAAAAATTCAGAACTGTAGCACATACCAAACTTTGAAATCTGTTCTATAACAATTGTGATGTGCTTTGAAATGTATTGCTTTTTCATATACATGCTATTTTTTCACAATTAAAAAAAATAATAAAAGCACTTTGCCTTTTATAAATTGAAGTTTTGCACCTTGCTAGCAAATTCTATGTAGAAGTGAAAGAAAAATTACTGGAACTCTCTGATTATTGTTGACGAAATCAAGAAAAGTTGAAAAATGAACATAGGTTTCTGTCAAAATTTTATTGGTTTGCAAGTTGGTCACAAATTAAAGACTTTATACTCTAAGAGGTGAAGAGATACTAAGTAATTGGGGAATTTATTCAATTTATGTATAAACATTTCTTGTACAATCCCTGCACTCAATGTTAAATAATACTCTAGAATAAATCATTGTAGTGCAGCATGAAGGTACTGTTAGGTTGAAAACAGACTCTGAAAAACAAGGTGCAGAATAAGTTTATTAAGTTAAGTGACATGGGTGGGACCAGAACTAAAAGAAAGTTACTGCTCAAAGAAAAGTGCCAGGGAAGCACTTTACACACCTACTTAGAACAAAAAAAAAAAGGGTATAAGGGAATGGGGAGGGGTAGGCAAAGGGAACATTAGCTTTGTGAGTTGTCTGAGGCACCATATCTTTGGGTGCCATAGATCTGTAAAAGCTGCCCAGGCAGAATGTTAGTGTAGTAATGGGCTTATCTGGTAAAGGTAAGCAGACTTGCTGGACTTGGTTATTCCAGTTCCTTCTTTCCCATAGAGGTAGGGGTCTTAATTAGCACTGTAAAGGATTGTTGGTATGAAAGCCTGACTTAGTTATTTTTCTGCTTTCTCCACATAGTTTCCTGAGAAAAAGGGAAGTTCAAGCAGATGTAGTTGGTTGGTAAAACTATTTACCATTCCATTTTCCCAGAACAATAATAGGTAAGTAAAAAAATTTACACCTGAACAATAGGAGGTAAAACAAGATTTCCAGAAGAAATGGTATCTAAGTTTCTTCTTGAAAGGTTCATCTGACAATAATGTACAAATGAATTAAACAGGAGAAAGACCTGGTATTGGATGGAAAAGCTAAGGGGGATCACAATAACAGAGAGATCATGTGGCGGAGGCATGATCAGATGACAATTTATTTTAAGCATGATGGATTTTTAGACTAAAAAAAGAGTTTGCCTTAAAGAATTATAGTTCTAGATTAATTTTATAATTCTGGGGCAATTAATTTATTGTGTTTGCCACAATTCTAAAAAGATCAGGGTTATGCAGTTACTTTCTCTGTTCTGTGACCTTGGAGTACAGGCTAGTAAAAAATGCTATAAACCTATCTCAGAGTGACAAGGTCAGATAATGTGAACCCCTCCATGAACTTCATGCTCATGATGGTCAAAAATGAGTAAAATTCTCACAAATATTTATTCAAAACAGCACAGGCCAAGGGCATCATCATATAGAACTATAATACACTAACGGTATAAAGAATCTTTTAAGTGTTTTATCAGTTTCCTGTGAACTTTCAAGGTAGGCATGAATATTAATCCTATCTACAAATTGTTTCATTTATTTATTTTAGTAACTCCAACTGTGTTATCTTTGTAAATCAGTTTCCTCCACTGCTTCTGCCTAAAATAATGAATGAGAATGTTAACAATAGCAATAACCATAAAATGAATAATAGTTATCATGCCTCAAATAATTTTGGAATTAGGTATGATATAAACAAATACTACCTATTTAGCAACTGTGTACTAAATTCTTTCCATATCAGTATTATGATTTAATTTTCACATCTTATGAACCTGTAATTTTTATAAACCTGTATATGTATTGCAGAGGAGTAAACTGATACTTTTACAATATTGAGTGCCTGAACTAGGATTCAAACCTAGGCATGATTGCAAGGTCCTTTGAATTTTCTACTAAAACATAATTCCTCCCACATAGGCATTCTTTATGACCCACATAACCATTTAAATTTTTTATGGCTTCCTGCTCTAACTAAAAAAAAACATGTTTTGGTAATTGGGAAATCTATCATTGTAGATAGAAAAAACATATAAAGACTTAAACATAGTGGTAACTAAATCTAAAGCTCCACTATATCCTAGGATCCCTTTGTAGAATTTTTGAAATGTATTTTAAGTTATCAATACAAATCATCAAGGCAGAGAAATAGGAAAATCTGCTCTCAATTCCAAACCAGTGGCCAACATAAGATGTATCCTATAATCTTGTTTTATGGTTTTTCCTGCCAAAGACTCAAAGCTTCCATTTTCTTTTCACTGGGCTGCCACTGAATCTAGCTTTTGAAATCATAGTGGGGGGGAGAGCATGGAGTGGGGTGCAGTTCAACAGCCTAGATCCTAGATCTTTGCTCTTCTTTTAAGACTGACTTCAATAGTCTCCCTAATGCAGTTCCTCTTGGTAGTTCATTAGGCATCATATCTATGTAGGCAAAGAATCCTAGCTATATAGACTCCAAGATCCAATCCATCTCTGAAAATACTATAATTTTAGGGAATTTAATAAAGGTGCCCCAATACTCTTGATGTTCTGGGAATTCAAAGAATATGGAATTTCTCTTCCCTTAACTTATTAGTTCCAGAGTTTATTTTGCTTTCTGAACTTTTCATCAATGATTTCATTATTCATATTTTTAAAGAATTATTTACGTTCACTATTCACTTAATCAAGGGATAAGTATCTGATATATACAGGCTGTATATATATATATATATATATATATATAGATAGATAGATAGATAGATAGATAGATAGATAGATAGATAGAGCCTTAGTTATTAGGTATTTGGCATAAAAGAGCCATTAGAATTTACTGACTCTGGGGCCTGGGGGTATTCACTGTGTCTGTGGCTTGGGACCTTATAATCCAATAGGGGGACAGGACAAATAAACTGAAATTATATAGCATGTTTTCATCAATATTTTTCCCAGATACAAAAACTCCTGATGATAGGCAAAAACCAAGGCACTTAGCATTGGTTGGGAATGCTGGACCAAAGCCTGCATTATCATCATAATATAAAAGTTCTCTCTATGCCTTGTAGCCATTTTTCAGGAGATATGATTTAACACATGGCATATTGGAATATAAATCACAATAACCAAAGAAGTTCCAAGTCAATAGTCTCCTGTTGAAAATAGTCTTATTGTTTAGTTTTCTGACGAGCTTTTAGAGATCATAATCATCCTGAATTTTCCAGGAGTGTTCAGAGAAATAACAGTAATTTTAACTTGATTTAAAGTATTGCTTTAAATGGACTTCTGGCTAGCTACCAAAAAAGTTTATTGATTCAATTTTCTGGCTAATTGATAACAAAGACATTCTAGTCTCATCTGCCTGGTTAGAAATAGTAAAATTTTCTTCAGACTGCAGTAAAATTTGGACCCAGTAAATATAACATGGTGTGCTGCTTCTTCTAATGTTTCTCATCTAAGTAAAATCAGTCTGAAGTAAAAAATAAATGCAAGCTTAAGAGGAGACAAGAATCCGTAATGGCTGATTGCTAACTTAAGTGGTGAATGATCTATTTGTTTGCTATGACTTGTGGTTTGTAGTGTGAGAAATCTGAAACTTCTTATTTTTAGTATTAATTATAATATTAATATTAGTATTAGCTATTGCAGCATTCCTCAAATGCTGCCTCCCTGAGCTCAGTTTCAGTTGGGATATTTCCAAAATGGGAAGTGTCTAGGAAGATAGTTCTGGTCAGAGAAAAAATATGCCATGAACTTGACATCAAAACACAGGCTACCTGGCCAGCTACAGTATCAGTAGTAACAGCACCAATTGTGAACCTGTTTCTCCTCCTCTCCCTTATGTGATGCCCATCTTCCTAATAGTTGTGCATCTGTCAGTTATCTGCTGTATTCTAGTCATTGTGCTCTGTGCCTGAGTCATGCTTCATTTAATGTTCCCAAAATGTGTTTCAGTAAATGTTTAAATCCCCTCCTAACATATGTAAAAAAATCCAAAAAACTTTAGATAGGCTCACATAAAACAGCCAAAATGTGTTCCAGGTAAATGTTCACATCCTGTAACATATGATAAAACAAACAAACAAACAAAACTTTAGCTAGGCTCACGCAAATAGCCAAACTTACCAGCCAGAAACTGGAAGCAGTGGGAATCAGTCTCTTACTCTTAAGAGTAAAAACTGAAAGGCACTTATCTAGTGATCAAATAAGCCCACCCATATTATCAAGGGCGATCTTTATTTAAAATCAATTGAAGGCATGTTAATCACATTGTTCTAGTTTGCTAGCTGCTGGAATGCAATATACCAGAAATGAAATGGCTTTTAAAAAGGGGAATTTAATAAATTGCTAGTTTACAGTTCTAAGGTTGAGAAAATGCCCCAATTAAAGCAAGTCTCTAGAAATGTCCAATCTAAGGCATCCAGGAAAAGATACCTTGGTTCAAGAAGGCCGATGAAGTTCAGGGTTTCTCTCTCAGCTGGAAGGGCATGTGGCGAACATGGTGGCGTCTGCTGGCTTTTTCATGGCTCTACCAAAATGGACTCTCTCCAAAATGTTTCTGTTTTAAAAGGATTCCAATAAGCAACTCCACCTTCAATGGGTGGAGACACACCTCCATGGAAATCATCTAATCAAAAGTTATCACCCACATTTGGTTGGGTCACATCTCCATGGGAACAATCAAAATGCTCCCACCCAGCAATATTGTATGAGGATTAAAGGACATGGCTTTTCTGGGGTCCACCACAGATTCAAACCGGCACACACATTCACAGCAACACCTAGATTAGTGTTTGAATAAATAACTGAGCACCATAGCCTGGCCAAGTTGACTTATGGTTAATTACAATAGATATTTTATTTTTATGTCCATAGGCTAGCAGTGTATGTGAAACAAAAGTGGAATATCAAAAAGCATTGGTTGACAATTTGAAAAGTAAAATTTTGCCTGAGTATATGCAGGCATCTTTTCAGTGTCTTTTAATATTTTTTTTATCACTTTAGATCATTAAAAAATAAAGTTTTGTTACTAGGAAGACAAACTATCATAATATCCATATGGATTTTCATAATAACTTGCAAATATTAGCAAAAAACCTCTCTCGGAAGCTGGTCCACTTGTGTTGGTGACGGATTCAGCATCTTTTAGATAATGACCTGAAAAAGTGTCTTCTACATTTAAGTCCCTTAATCAGCTGATCAAATCCTAATGGCTTAAATCTCCTGAAATGGCTACATTTCAACCTAAATTTTAATTGTTTTCTCAATGATAATTTTAGAACTTTCATACTCTTTAATATATTTAAAAAATTTTCTAAGTGTAAGAGGTCAAGTACGTTTAAGTAAAATGGGAAAAACACTAAATAGTGTCCTAAAATGTGAAACCGGCTGCATGTATTGATACAAAACTAAACTGTTTTTTATTCCTACTGCCTGCCCATGCAAAAAAAAAAAACAAAAAACAAAAACAAACTAAAAACTAAATTGTTGCAAATTCTCTGGAATTTTTCTGGAAATTATGGATTCCATAATTCAACTAGACTATTTTCTTTCTTGTGTGGCTATTTTTCAATGTGATTTTACCTGAATAACCATGAGAGCCCCTTGCTAAGTGGCGACTCAGATAGACTTTGCAATAGCAGCTCTATTAATTGAATTTTAAGGCTATCTTACTTTCCAGTTGCTCTCTACATGTCCCTGAAGTTTAATAAAGCTGAAAACATTTTATTTTGTCTCAAACTATTGATTATCTGTATAATGTTCAGAACTATTTGATATAATACCTTTGCCACACTGATTAAGTGAATTATCTAAAGAAATAAAGATTCTGCTTTGAAGCAAAAAATCCTAATTCAGTATAAAATTGTTTCTTTTCTACATTCCTTGTGGTTCTATTAGAAAGCACACAAGTCTTTATTTCCTATGTTACAAAGAAAAGAAATTTGATTGCTTCAAAACTAATTTAGATATTCCCAGAGGCATCAAACAACAATTTAGGTTTCTACTTCTTGCTTTTATTGTCAATATAAGCTTATTTAAAGAAATGAGCAACAAACACACTGACTTTGGAGAAAGAGAGACATATAAGAAAAGGAAAAATCCTTTTAATTTTTACTTTTTTTTTTTTAAAGCATAACCATTAGAGAAAAAAAGAAAGTAACGGATAAAAGCAAGACAAAAGATATAGTAACTAAATCAACACTAAGATTTGTCTAACGCTAATAGAAAAAGGAAACAAATATGCTGAGGTTTTTAACAATTTAAAGATAATGAATGAGACCATCATCCATCTTGAAAACGTGCTATTTACACATGATATTTGCTAAGAGACTTGATTTATTTTCAAAGATGCACTAAGACTGCAGAAATACATAGCACCCTTTCATACCACTGACTAATAGCCAGTCTCGTACACATTGTTTTTCCTTTCAATACCTTTTCCTTTTGATACAAACAGTATCTATCTAGTGTCAAGAAACAGCTCATCCTGTCCCCAGATGAGTATCTAACATGACCTCCAAGTAAGAATTGTCCTCTTAAATACATATACTCACATGCCTGATCACACTAATTTGCCATGTGGAGAACATTTGAACTAAATCATCCCATTAGATTTTTTAATACAGAGCTGAGGGAAAGGACTTGTTTCATCTTGAGGGAAAGATGAGAATATTAAGTTAAAGCATTCCAAGGTCACTAGTTCTACTCTTCTAGAAAAAGCCAATCTGAGTGAGAGAGGACAAAGCCAAAATGCAAAGATTAGCAGAGATAAAAAGCAGAGTGGAAGTCCAGGAAATACTTAAATTCTTAACCATCTGTACTTCCTTGATGCTTTTTGTGATGATATGAGTCAATAAATTCCATCTTTTGCCTAAGTTAGATCAAATTTAAGTTTGTGTTAACTGTCAACATAAGAGTTCTGATTTTGACTTCAAAGGGACAGATTGATGGAGTAGACTCTCCCACTACTTCCTTTTGAAGGTAATTGTTAAAAGACTGAGCAGTAATTTTTTTTTTTTTTGAGACTCGTGCTGTAACAAAATGTTTCTGATAATTCTGTTGTCAAAGAAGTCTTCAAAGGTCCTTTTTTTCTATTATCAAGGGTGAAAAGAAGCAAATTCACAATGGAAATGTGAATATAAACAGTTTGTATTTCTCTCATCAGACCTCCTGTTGCCGAGACCTGACCATTTATATGCTTTGAATTAAAGTTGCAAACTCAACAAATACTTTAATGAAAAATGTGGAACAGATGCTAAATATATCTGCAAAATATGACAAAAAACTTGTGCTTACTCAAGTAGCATTACAGTTTTCTCATTTATTTGTCTTAGTAACAGCACACTCTAGATCAGTGAGAGCTGCATTAACACCTCAAAGGGTTAGCAACATAGCTATGGTTATATTTTATTGAAAAAGATAGAAGTCAATATTTTTTAAATATTATAAATGGGTTGACATTGGCTTCTCTCCTTAGTCTACATTTTTCTGGATTATTTACTTTGAGGAAAGAGTGTCCATTCCCCAATGGTAAAAATTGATAGTGGTATACTGATTCATTCATTCATATTGAGCATATTGGAACACACTGCATTTTCTTCGTTATGAGTTAATTGTGTTTATAATTACAGTACATTGTTTTAAATAACTTAATCCTAAAAATATGAATTTAGCATCAAAATTCTTCTGCATAGAAATTGCAGGTGAATCCTAACTACAAGAGCACAAGTAGAAACAATGGCAGAATCAACACTTCTCTGCTACTAGCATGTCACTGTTCAGCCATATTGCAAGGTTAAAAATAAACAAATAAATAAATAATCTGATCACACCAGCAAATATTTGAAAAAAATGGGAATTATCAAATTTAAAATTTGAAACAGGGAGTTACACGTTTTACGGTGCATGATAAATCTCACCTAATACTAGCAATCGTTCTCATACCTAATATTGGTATCAAGCCATAATGGCCAGCAAGATATTTTTTAAATATTGCTTATAACTCTTTAGTCACATCCATTTAAAAATTCATGTTTTTTTTATATTTAATAACATAAATAATATATTAATGCTGCAGCATCAGTCTGTAATATAAATAAATATGCATATTTATTTGTGCATGTTCAGTAATTTTTTATTAGTGTGGTGTGCATTTGGAAAAGGTTAGATTCCAAAGGCTCTAGATAATATCAGTTTTATACATAACAAATTACCCATATAGTATTTACTAATACATTAATCTTATTAATAAATATTAAAAAGTTAGATACATGTTTATGTTCCTTTCTATAAACAAATTTTAATAGATATTTAATAAGAAACATGCAAACAAGACAGGAACAAAATCCAAAAGCAGCTTTCGATATTAGTGGTTCTTATCTAGAAGTTTATAGCAGTCGTTCTTAGGGAGCCCATTTAAATGTATAGATACCAGGACCTCACCAGAGAATCTGATTTTTGGAATGGCCCCAACAAGTGTAGTTTCAAAAAGTTCCCTGGTGTTTAAAATCAATAATTTATATTTGTACCAATGTAAAATATGTATTCAGATATTTTCATGTATAACTCCCTCACCTACCCCCAAGCCTCCCACTGGCTCTGTTTTTGGAAACACACCTTAGACGGCCTGGTATAACTTTACATTCCTGAGTTTACATGAATCCTCTGTTTTTTTGGTATGCTATATAGTGGGGGTCACATTTCTTTCTTTTTCTATGTGACTATCCTGTTATTGAAGCACTATTTGTTGAATTAGTTTTTGCGGGGAAGTGAATGGCCAGGAATTGAACCCAGGTTTCCCACATGGCAGGAGAGAATTCTACCACTGAAATACCGTTGCATGCCCAGGAACCCTCTTTTGAACATAGTATTTCATGCATATATCTTTTCTTACATTGTTGCTTGCTTTTTTTACTTGCTAAATAAGGTCTTTTGATGATCAGAAGTTCTAAATCTAAAGTAGTCCGGTTTATCAATTCTCTTTCTTTATGGTTGGCATTTTGTTATGGCCTGCCAGGGAATCTCTGCCTACTACAATATGAAGAGTCTCATATATTTATTAGGTCTGCAATACTTATAACTTGATTGCTGTATATCGAGCTAATATAAAACAACCAAGGGCCTGAAGATCAAAGACAATAATTCTAAGAGTAACAAATACCAGGTGATGGGACATGGAATAGTAATAATAAATATAAATACATTATCATGAATGAATATTAAGAAGTAATGTACATAACAAAGAAGAAATATGCCACAAATGTTAATGCGCTATTTCATTTGTCAGATAAAGGAGTCAATCAAGTTAAAAAAAAATAAACAAAAATGCATGATGATTCTATGCTTCTAACGGACTGCAAATCTTTTCTTGAACTTAGGAACAGATAACTTCTCTGGTAAAGAGAAATGTATAACTGAATTCAGAAATTTTTCAATTTAACATTGTTTCTATAAAATTCAGACATCATTTCAATTAGTGTTTTATATTTTTATGATGGATGTAAATATGGTTGTCTTTAATGAAATTATTCCCAACCTTTTCTATCAATATCTATCTATCTATTTATCATCTTTCCTTCCATCCATCCATCCATCTGTCCATCCATCCATTTCTCTGTCATCTATCTACATAAATAAATATTAGCAAGAGGTTATTTCTGGGAATGTGGATGCATTTTGAGTATTTTATTTTTTATTTTGCAGTTTGCATAATTGTTTGATTTTTTTAAAAGAAAGGTGTGTATCATGTTTACAAAAAAGATATGGGATAAACATAAACAATGGGTTGTGCCCTGTTATCTGAACTTACCTTTACGTTTAAAAGAACAATCTTAATTTATCTTTATTTCATGATTTGTTCTGTTTTTTTTGTTTTCATTAGTTTTGTGTTAATTGCTTAAGTTATTCTATTTGCTCTACTTTTATGGTGGAGGAACTAGGGAGATTAAAAGTATTTCATCATTGTATTTCCAGAATCTTCTACTAATGATCTCATCATTTATTTTTTGAGTAGGGACTCAACAACTAAATGAAAGGATGGAAGTTTTTGAGCTTATAAAATTCCGTGAAATGTCAAAGAACATTACAAAAGGATGAAACCTCATTGATCTATCTAACAGCTGTTTGGGATGATTGGCATTTTAGGTAAGGCCCCCCGTTAGGGAACAGGGGAAGAAAAGAACCAGGAAACAGTCACAGAGTGAGTTTTCAGAAAGATGATAAGACCAAAGAAACTTGGTTTCCATATCTCAGAAGCTGAAAGAGGAAATGCCTTCTTCAGAGAACAGTAGTATAAGTAATGGAAGGGATAGAGGATACTGAGAAAAGGGATGGGTTGATTTTGGGGTAATCTTTTAATAGTATAATCAGTGAAGCCCGAAGTCAGTGCAATGTATTATTGAAAGCCTTAAATACTAACATGCAATGGTTGTCTATTTTACAAATTTATTTTTATTGCATTTACTATTTAATAGTATTTAATGAAAAATCTAAAGATGAAAATAGAGACTGTCTCAAATGAATAATGTTTCTAATTGAAATTTTATTCTGAGGTTGAATTGAATTGAACACCATGTCTAAATACATTAAACTCAAACCTTAACTAAGTGTGACTTGCATAAACTGAGAAGATTCAGAAATCATTTTTAAGTATCGCCTTAAATTGAACCCGTTAGCATGCCAATTTTGATAAAATGTGTTCTGTTTAGATTCATTTTGGAAAAATTTCCACTTAAAATAAGCATATGCAACATTGTTAAATATGCTTAGAATTATTAAATGAATGCTTCTTTAAAAAAAACATTCAGACAAAAAATTTCTAGCCAACCTAAGAATGGAGCATCAAATATAACATAAGCACATATAAATTAATATATTTAAAATATTTTAAATTATAGCCTATAATTGTGAGAAAAATAATTACTTTGTACATTTGAAATGTCAAAGTTTGGGGATATTCAGAACTG
Organism: Tamandua tetradactyla; assembly: GCF_023851605.1. Classification (NCBI taxonomy): domain Eukaryota; kingdom Metazoa; phylum Chordata; class Mammalia; order Pilosa; family Myrmecophagidae; genus Tamandua; species Tamandua tetradactyla. Next base: position 67,337,778 of record NC_135336.1, on the reverse strand, counting down.
ATTTTAGCCATCATCATAAATTTTTAAGTTTATGAATATTAAAAATAATTAACTTGTTTGTACATTATTAGGAACATATGTAACACATCTCCAAGAAGCACATTGTATTCATTTATCTTATAATTGCTAATAAAATTTTATATTGAATTTTAAATATTTTTTAGAAGTTTATCTAAAAAAAAGTTATGAGAATCAGATAACCCCTTTTAGTATTTCACAATAACCAATTCTGAATTCTCTCTCTCTCCTTTATCCTAAGCATGCAGTTTAGATTTTGATTTTAAAATTAAACATGCTTTAAAAATATTTCCTCATTTGAAATATACTTTCATAGCTACTTTTCTATGACTCTATAGTATGTCATTGGATGAATGCAGAGGAATTTTTATAACAAACAGTTAAAATTTGTCTTCTTTATAATTTCTTCATAATAAATACTTAGAAGAGGAATTTTTGGGCAAAATTGTATTCAAGTCTGTAAGACTTTTGTTCCATAAATTGTCTTTCAGAATAACCTCACCACTATGTATAAGAACTAAGTTATTTCTTTCTTTTTGACATCACTCCACAATATAAGTATGAAACATTGTACAATAGTCAACTATTGTTATAGTAATGCTGTATAACCTGCCACATCAAAACTCAGTGGGTTACAATACCAGCCTTTATTTTTCTTGCTCACAGCACTGATGCATGCTGTGGGTTGGTGGTGCTTGGCTGCAGGCTTCTGTCTGGGTGCAGGCTTTGGACTGGTCCGGTTCTCCCTCTCCCTTCTTGTGCCAGATGTTATGTCTGTCTCACACATGACTATGAATTGTCCTGGTTACCATGAATGGGGAGGCAGGAATACATGATGTGTCCTGAGGCTTTAGGTTCAAACTGATGTGTCTTTGTTTTTACAAATATTGTTGTGGCAAACAATATGATTGCTGCAAAGCTCAACATCAGTGCTGCCCGAGGAGGAAGAGTGTTAAAATAAGCTGAATAATCCCAACTGTCACATCATTACTGGTTTAATTCACATTGTTTTATTACTAAGGACCAAGATTTGAAGGCACTATATTTATGTGTGTGTATGTGTGCGTGTGTGTGTGAATAGTTCATCCCATGATTTCTTTTTCCTATTGATTGGTATGGTACATATTCTAAGGTAGGAAATTCTTGAAAAAATTGCCAGTTGTATTCATTTATTGACTATTTATTAATTGAGTTATTTATTTTATTTGCTATTTTACTTATTTGTTGAAATAATTATTTCTTATCCCACTACATTTTCTGCAAGTTTATTTTATTAAAAACAATCCCATACATGTTTTTATTATTAAAGTTGCTTCCATTTTCATTGTGGCAAAGTACATCATCATAATTTGAAAACGTATACTACATAGGCTTACTATAAACATATATATTTTCTATTATTGTATGACAATTTACTTTTAGATCTAATACTTATTTAATTGGTTTACTCCAACCCTTTATATCCTTATGTATATTCTATTTAGTCGATTTTTTTTTTTTTTTACATTCTGATAGAAGAGTGCAGTACTATTGGTTTGTTCTTATTGCAGGGACAAGTTAAGATTGCCTTTCTCCACTAACTTAAAATTAGACATACCCACCTCACTGACTTTGAGAACAAAATATGAGAGACATTCAGTATTAACCACTTTGGGGTGAAAATTTAATTGCTAAAACTTGACTCCTGTATTCTTTTGAACATGGTGATTTGAAAGCATTTAAGCATGCAGGAGCGTCCTTCAGCCTGGGTCCCCATGAGACTACAATGAGCAGAAGCCCCTGCCAAACCCTTTTGAAAAGATGATATGAGAACGGAAAACAATCTTTGTGGTTTTAAGCCACTACATTTTTGAGGTTATTAGCTAACACGGCAACACACATTGTTGATCACTGAAATCACATTTGGATTTTAAAATATTGGTATCTAATCAAATTTATTTTTAAAAAGTTTAAAGAATAATGTAAGGCAGCATTGAAACATATTTTCCTACTTTGATTTTTGTTGTTGTTACTTCTCCTTGAATTCTAACAGGTTTTGTTTTATATACTTTTATGCCAAAGTTTATGCAGGTTAATACTTCAATTTATATTTATTGAAATCTACTGCTACTTTGGCCAGGCATTTTTTAACCGAGAGTGTTAAGATATGAAAAAAGAATGCAACTGTATCACGGAAGACTTCTTATAGATAAATTATTTCTTGATGAACTCTAAGTACATTTAATTTTAGCAATTCTTATTCTGGGGTTTTTCCAAAGAATAACATTTGATATGGAGTTACTATGGCTAGTTTCCTGAGAGAGGGTCCTCCTTAACACTGTTTTAGTTCAATTACTACAGAAAATGATTCTAATGGATGTTTTGCAGTTGTAATAATTACTATTTTCACTTCCCAAACTTTGTTCAGAAACAGTATTGTCTCAAGGCATGTCCATGACTTTATCAACAGTTAAGTTGTTGTTTTTTTAACAACAGTTTAAAAAATTGGCATTAAGTATGATGGTTTATTTATGCAGGCCTTCTCAGAGTTTCAGTATGTTAAAATGTATTTCATTTTCTGAATTTATTTTGCTATGGATTTCTGTTGCACATAATACCTATTAACATTTGAGACATGCAGATGTTCTGTAGGACACAGTTTAAGACAAACAATTCTTCTCCATTATAAATTATTCCATAATATCTTAAAGTTGGCCAAGATCATAGGAATAAAGTATGTTCATAGAATATTAAAAAAAAACATTTTGATGTTTATACAGATGAAATTAATTTACTATAGTAGAATTAGACATAAGTAATCAACAAGACTTTGTTACCTACTATGTTTGCAGTACTATGTTAGAGAAAGTAGTCTTAGATGCAACTCCAAAACATTTTTAAAATAAGAAGGTAGGAGTCTTGTTTCAGAGAGATGTATCTATTAAACCCAAATATTAAAATGCATGGGTCAAGATGAAACCTAGCTGACTAAAAAGTATGAGGAAACAATTCTTTGGTCCAAAAAGTGCTGATTTTCTATGCCTGTTTCCCTCTGCCATAGAAAGTACTCCACACATATGGTAACTGAAATACTAAAATACATCTGTACTTAATACGTTTGTGGTGTACATCAGCAATGTTTTTCTGTTATTGTTGTTGAGGGCTCATGTTTGTGAAAATATGCTCACTGGTGTCTGACAGTAATTTAATAGAGCATGACAGTCTACTAAGCTGTTTAAAAAAGTTAACATAGATTATAAGAAAATACAAGTTGCCTTAGAAGAAGAGAAATTGAGAGAAGTCAATTTACTGCTGAAATTGACCCATATGTGGCTATTAAGAGCTTATTCAAGGTGATCACAATGTACTTTGACATTTCCAGCACTTTTTAAGAAATTTTTACTTTCTGGCACACTTCTTGTAAGTCGTTTCAAGCTTGTCCTATTTTCCCTGCTCCATCCCAAGCAGCCTTCATTCCTTTAATTGAACATGTGCTCATTGCTATTACTTGGTTATTATATGTAGGGATACTAGACATTTATCTGTAGTATATATTACAAATTCTCTCTCCCAACAAGGATGCTATTCTTGGAAAGCATTTGCAAATTTAAGTAAATTTTTTTTTTTATCATACTCCTATCTGATCTCCCCAGATGGAACTATTCTTTAGAAAATTGCTAGTTCAATATCCCTCGGGTATTCTCTAATGCAGAAAACAAAGAGTCATATTATTGTAAAGACAAAACAACTGCCAGGTACAAATAAATAGCTTTATGATTTTTATGGATGGCATTAACATTCTTGATACCTACGTAGAATGAGAGTGTATTTAACCTAAACTGATTAATAAGATGCTAATGAGTCCAATGGTCCAGTTTTGTCCGGTTTATTCAGATTTGTATCAACTTCCTCAAGACAAAATAAAAACCAAAGACAAATAGGCATTGTTAAATAATATACGTATCCCATTTTAAAGAATAGTACTGAGAAAAAGTAAATAAAATCACTTAATAAATTATTTTCTGAATTGACTTTTTAAAATAAGTTACATGAGTCTTTAGATCCAAAAACGTTTTTATAAAAACTTTTCATTAAAACTTTAAAATTTTTCCCGTATTTATTCAATGATTTAAAAGAGGAGTGACATCTGATTCTAATTTTAAGACATCTAATGAGATGTGAGAAGCAATAGCGGGTAATGAATAGTAAAGACAACTGGGGTTCCCTTTAAAACTTGAGATGGAGTCACATTTCCGACCTCCAGGAGCCCTCAGGCCTGTCTTGTGGCTGCTTGGTGTGCCAAAGCAGGCACAATCAGAAATGTTTGAACAAAACCCTGGTGACCAGCCTTTCTAGCCAACCAAGCACAACAAGAATTTGGTCCCAACTATCCCAAAGTCACGTCTGCAAGCCTTTTATGATGCCCTACCTAACCTGTCTGAACTAAATCTGAATGATGAGGGAACTTCTACCCCAGTCACCACCAGCCTGTAAGAAGAGATTGAGGTGAGGCAGACTGAAGACCACCCTCCTGTCACTCAGAACAATCCCTGGATGTCTGACATTCACAGGCCAAGAAGAGGCTCTTTTCTTGGAAGATGCCAGACCTGTCAGTGCTAAGCCAAACCAGAGAGCTGCAGGATGAACTGAGCCACTTGCACAGCCAATTTTCTAAAGAAATGACAATGGATGCCACAACTAATGCCAGATTTCTTATTCCCAAGGAATTTAAATACTTCCTCTACCTTGTTATGGATCTTCTTCCTACAACTTTCAATACCATTAGCAAATTCAGTGAAGTGCCCTAGATAGTCACGCCTGGGCTCCTACCAGTCTTCATGCTTTTTATAGGCCAGTCCCGCTGAATGTTGCAAATCAGAATCAATCCTCCTGCATCTCTACAGAAGAGAAATTCTCTCTCTTACTCTCCCTCTCCCTTTGTCTCCTTTCTCTCACTCCAAAGCCAGCAGATTTGAAGATGTCATGGATTTTCTAAAGGTTTTTCACCAGATTAAAGACTCAAGATTTGGAATGGAGTCTATTGAAAGAAGAGATTTCCACCCTCATGTCTAAGGTCTTAAAAGGAGTTTTACTCACACCAGGAAATTTTTCAGTTGCTTGGCTCCTCAAACACACTTTTCTTTTTTCTTTTTGCAACTTAATTTGAAATTTTCTTTTGCCATAGACTTGATTACAGGCTAGAGCTTGACCTGAAACAGACTACCTAAGATGCATGTTTACTCTTATCTCATACCTTAGCAAAAGGCTAAAACCAATGTTTTCAGCTAATACTTTTGCTGTAGGTAATTGTATTGCTTAGATTGTTTTAGCCTAAATGATGAAAAAAAAAGTTTCTGGTTTTTCCTTGCCCTTGAATAAAATTAGGTCTTAAATAAATGACTTGTGATCTGGCCTTCAACCCAGTATCTGGCCTCTCTAGGAACTTTTGCACAGCTGTCATTCATTCTCAGGTGCTGCCTTGTAGCAAAGCAGACTGAGGAAGGAATGCTAATTGCATGTACGTGTTCAAGTTCACAGGTACACCAACAGAGAAAACTTGATGCTATAGCATCATAATCCTGCAGGATTACTCAGAAATCATATTCCCTTTTTCTGCCCAGCCCCAAGATGAGGGTCCGGCTTATTTATCAGCAGATGCCTGGGCTGCACCAGGACCATTTTTCCTAAATATACTTTCTAATACTCTAAAACCAAATCTACCTTCCTTGGCTCTGGGACCTCATCAGTTCCATTATATTGAAATGTCTCTTCCATGAGCTGTGTCCCATGGATTAATAAACATTCAAGAATAGTTAGGAAATCACTATAAAAGAGGATTTGCTACAAGATCTTAGAACATAATATAAAGTCTGTGTTATTAAATCACTATGCTATTTGCAAGTCAAGAATTAGATTCACACACATAAGAGAACTCAGCATATAATAAAAGTGGCATATCAATCACCAGGGCAAAAATGAACATTTTAAGAAAAGGTGCTATGAAAACATAGTAGCCATTTAGTAAAAAAGATAAAAAAGATTTATATCTCATGCCCTACCTTAGAAATAAACTTCAAAATGATTAGGGATCTCAATGCAAAGAATGTGTATTAGTTAGGGCTCTCTAAAGAAGCAGAATCACCAGGGAACACTCACAAATATAAAATTTATAAAAGTGTCTCACATGACTGCAGGAATGCAGAGTCAAAAATCCGCAGGGCAGGCTGTGAAGCCGATGATTCCGATGGAGGGTCTGGACAAACTCCACAGGAGAGGCTGGACAGCCGAAACAGGAAGAGCCTGTCTCTTCTGAATCCTCCTTATAAGGCTTTCAGTGATTAGATTAAGCATCACTCATTGCAGAAGACATGACCCTTTAGCTGATTACAAATGCAATCAGCTGTGGGTGCAGCTGACATGATCATGATTTAATTCTATAAAATGTCCTCATCGCAACAGACAAGCCAGCACTTGCCCAACCACCACTTGGCCAAGTTGCAATGTGAATCTGACCATGACAGAATGAAACTATATAAGGACTAGTATTTAGAACCTGTATATTGAAAACTCTTTCTAACTATGATTCAAAATCCAGATTCAATAAAAGGATTGATATTTTTAACTATTTAATAAAAATATTAATCTTAATAAAATAATAAAATTTGTCATGGCAAAAAACACCTTGAGAAAAAGCAAAAATAAATGACAAACTGGGAGAGAGAATTTGTAATATATGCTACAGATAAATGTCTAGTATCCCTACATATAATAACCAAGTAATAGCAATGAGCACATGTTCAATTAAAGGAATGAAGGCTGCTTGGGATGGAGCAGGGAAAATAGGACAAGCTTGAAACGACTTACAAGAAGTGTGCCAGAAAGCAAAAATTTCATAAAACGACTTACAAGAAGTGTGCCAGAAAGCAAAAATTTCATAAAAAGTGCTGGAAATGTCAAAGTACATTGTGATCACCTTGAATAAGCTCTTAATAGCCACATATGGGTCAATTTCAGCAGTAAAATAATGATAGTAACTTGTGATAACCCTTAGAATACAATGAGACTACATCAGTCTTAATTGACATAAGAAAACAAATGAATCAACAAATGAATGACTCAATAATAAATAAGGGCATATGGAAAACCACATTATATAGTAGCTTAATAATTAATGAATTTAAATACAAGGATAAGAGTTGGAAAATCACCTTTTATTTTCCTCACAGTAATAAATGATGCTGGCACCAGATACTCATAGGTGAAAATATGAGGAGGAACAGGATATTTTCATAGCATCTAAGTGCCTGTTTTGATTTGGTAAAGCTGACAAAATGGAATATACCAGAAATGGATTGGCTTTTAACGATGGGGATTTATTAACTTACAAGTTTACAATTCTAAGGCCATGAAATTGTCCAAATTAAGGCATCAACAGGATGATTAACTTCTCCTTGAAGAAAGGCTGCTGGCAACCCAGGACACCTCTGTCACAAGGAAAGGCACATGGCCGATATCTGCTGGTCCTTCCTTCCCTGGCTTCACTGCTTTCAGCATTTGGCCTCAGAGGCTTCCTCTCTCAGCTTCTCTGAGCTTTTTCTGTCTTTTATCTTCTAGTAAAGGACTTCAGTAAGAGGATTAACACCCACCTTGTATAAGATGGGTCAAATCTCAATTGAAATAACCTAATCAAAAGGTCCCACCCACAATAGATGTACACCCACAGGAATGGATTAAAAAATATGATCTTTTCTGGGGTTCATAGCAGTCTCAAGCCATCAGTATCTTCCCACAATTATTTATTAAATGCAAGGAGGATATAAATATTTTAAAGTGGAGAAACCTGGCAGATAACACCTTATCCAAATGATTAAAGCTGCCATTACCAATACCAAGTTAAAACTGTGTGCCTCTTGCTGAGATGTGCTGAGAAAGACATAACATCCCTCAGTGGTGTTGCTCCCAGAATGCATAATTAGAATCTAATCATGAGGAAATACAAGACAAGTTGAGGTACATTCTACAAAATAACTGGATGTATACATATTCAATCCTGAAATGTTTAGGTATAAAGAGCCATAATGTCTGAAAAATTACTCTAAAATATTCAGAAAAAATATACAGGCAAATTGAAGGGGGAACAGGGGAGAGAGAGAGAGAAATAAATGGAGTAAAACATTAACAACTGGAGAATCTCAGTAAACAATATAACGATATTTTTGTACTAGTCTTACAAATTTCCTTAAATTAGAAATGATATAAAAATAAAAGTTACAAAAACTATGGACCTAACTATAGGAAATTAATCATGACTTAAAAATAGAAATGCTTACTATCCCAGAGCACAAGTGTATGTGTGAATATACATGTAATTTTACATTTGAATAGCTCATTATATTTTCGGGGCTTTCATGTGCAATATTATCTTTGTAACGCAAAGTAAATAACTTACTTAGAGAAAAAAAAATTTCTTATGTGAGATATAACTAACCTGAGTTTCTAAGAATATTTTGAACCAATATCAAGATTACATTGAAGAATTTAATATCAGATATCTTGACACCAAACAATTTTTACTTTCCTCATGGTCATCATTTTTGGATGAGAATTCTCAAGGGAGATTCTCTGTCACTCAGCTCCAAGGCACAGTTAAACTTTCTTAAGTTGCTTACTTTCTCCTTTGACATGGCAGACCTTTTTTCCTGTTATTAATGTCAAATTTGGAGTTTTGTTTTGTACTCATGGGTGTCGGATATAAAATCCCACCTTTTGTGTTGTTCAACCGTTGCCCTTTTCCTTAAAGGTGACCCAGTAAATGCAAAGCTTAGCTTACTGAGAATTATTAGCAGCTTGCTCAAACACTCACCTCTCAAGATTTGGACTTTCTTATTGTACTGGGCCTTTAAGAATTACCCTTCTTTCCTGACAGCTCAACAATGAATTTAAAATATTTTCATGAAACTGTTTGATCACCAGCATTTTAAAAGGTTTGGTAATAGAGAGTTTTCAGAAACGTTAATTTGACACGTAGCCTGAAATGGAATATTCTGTTTGTTTTTGTTGTTGCTGCTATTGTTACCCCAGGGGAATAAAGCTGGGGTGAGGTGGGGGTGGGGTGGGGGGTGGAGGGGTGGGGGGTGGTGTCGTGCTGTAATGGTCAGTTGTGGCTCAGTGTATCTGACAATTTATTAAAAGGACATAAGTAAACATGCCACAGTTTCTTTTTAAATAGTCTTTACCCACACTGAGATATAATTAGATTGATTGTAGCTATCAGAAAAATGCAGAAAATGTCCTATTTGTTTTCATTTAACTTCATTAAAATGTTTTAGGATCTGTCTTAAATGCAGTAGTATAAAATGTATTTTATGTTTGTAATTTGAAAAAATCTACATAAACATCGCCAGAGCAGGCTAATACAGTAAACAAGAGCTTTTATAAGTTAAGGAGAGAGAGAACAATTAAATAGTAACTTAGCCAATGCTTATGAAAATATTTTCTACAGAAAATTAAATATGTGGAATTTATAAATATGTGGAATACTATTCTTAATTTCATTATTAGTAATTTTATACCTTTCTCTGGGAATGAAAAGTGACTTAGTACACCTTAATTCTACCAAGGCTTAAAGAAAATCACTCTCATATATTGTCAGTGCTAATGGCAGTAGTTAGTATCTGGAAAACAATTTGTCATCCTTTATAAATTAAAAAATTCAAATATCTTTCAACAAGGAAAAGCCTTTCCTAGGAAATCTACCACTCTTAGAAACAAAGGTACTGGTAGGTGGGCATAAAGGTTACAAGGATGTTTATTACAACATTCTTTTTATTAGCAAAAACTACAAGAATTAGGATGTCCAGAGAATGTGAGAAATTGAAAAAATTATGGTTTAATCTGAAAACTGGAATATTATGCAGCCATTAAAAAGAATGATTGTGAAATCTACCAGTTAATATAGAAATTTTCATAATTGCTGCTGAAAAACCTGGTTACAATAAAATTTGCTCAAATAAATTCCCATTTTAAAGGGGAAAAAAGTTGAGCTTTATATATGTAATTTTTATCTATTCGTACTGACATTTTCACATACATGCATGCATGGAATGTATATATGGTATGTAAATGCATATCTATATATTTGTGCAAAATTATTTAGGTTTGGAGTGTAATATATGGAAATGTGCTTAATAGGTGGTTCAAAACATTTACATTGGCAAAGGAGGGGGGAGTTAGGGGAAACTGGGAAAGGTAGGAAGTTAAAAATTCTCTGTTGCTTAATAGAAATGCTTGTGCAGTCACATAATATATGGAAATGTGCTTAAAAATCTCCCAAATGTGTACTATATTAAACATTGCTTTAAATAAGTCATCCTAAAATTTTCAATGCTATACTTAAAAAGCCTTTTTTTTCCAACTTTGTTGGTGTGCTGTTCCTCCACAGAGGACTAAACATTGACTCTTAGGCATGGACTAGACCTTGGTCTACAAATAGATTTGACTGTTTGCAGTTTTAAAATCCAAATGGTGTCTAGATGACTTCTATCCTAGCTTCCCAGACTGTTCAAAACAAATACCATGAAATGGGTCAGGTTAAACAATGGGTACTTATTTGTCCTCAGTTTTGAGGTGGGAATATGTCCAAACCTCATCATCATCAAGGCAATGCTTTCATCCTGAAGACTGGCTGCCAATGACTCATGCTAGGCATATGGTGACATCGCCTGGTCTCTCCCTTCTCACTTGAGACTTGTAGTTTTCAGCTTACTTCTTTGGCAGCTTCCTCTCCCTATGTCTGAATTTCATTCTCTTATAAGCAACTCCAGGAATATGATTAAGACTCATCCTGATTGAGGTGAGCCATGCCTTACTGAAGTAGCTTCATTAAAAGGTCCTATTTACAATGGGTTCATACTCACAGGAATGGATTAGATTTAAGAGCATGGTTTTGTGTAGTACACAAAACTTAGACCACCACAACCTCTTTATCTAATAACCTTGTAAGATGTGATAAATACCCATCAACTATCCATTTCAAGGTGCAACGTAAGAACATTGTAGAATTCAATTTAATTCAGATATTATTAGAAATAGTGTAAGTATAATTGAGTTAATCCTCTCCGCTATGTGCTTCTCAGCTCGTATCACCGTTACTACAGGGCCTCTCTCCTCCCTGCTTAACTTGCCAGGGCTATTATGACAAATACCACACAGTGGGTTGGCTTAACCAACAGAAACTTATTGTCTAACATCAAGTTATTGGGAAGGCTTGTTTTCTCCTGGAGCCTGTAGTTTTCCAGCAATTCTCTCTGACCATTGTTTGTCCTTACCTCTCTCATTGTCTTTTCCCAATGACTTATGGACCATTTTTTCACCTTCAGATAAACTAACAAACTACTAAATTGCAAATAGGGACATGGCTTGATATTCACAAAGTGTAGATAGGGATGTGGGGCGGGGGGAGTGATATTTACAAACTGTGGAGAATCTTCTTGTCCCCAGGACATCCAATCTTGATTATGGTTCTGCCAGAACAGTCCTCCACATATAGAAACTACTTATAATTATTAGCGAGTGTGTAAATAAACATAAAACAAACTTTAATTAGCTTGCCTCTGGGGAAATCTTCATAATTGGACTATTAGATCTTTAGATGACTAAAATGGGAAGTTAAAGAATGTATAAAGCATAATAATGTAAGCATAAAGATATATAATTATTGCTTTTGTTTAAATTAAGAAAATAGTAGTGAAGCATGTGCAATAAATTTTAACGGTAATAACCACAAATATTAAGAAAATATAACTATGATTTTATGGAAAGATTATGTTTATTTTGTTCTTAATTTGATATGCTTCAAAATAATTAAATTTCTCAACAACTTAGTTATATAAAATAATGGCATTCTCCAAAGAGGCTATATAAATTAAGCACCAACGCTTATTCAAACAGTCTCAATAGTATAAAGTATTTCCAATTTACGATTTCATCAATTTATCAGATAGGATACTTAACCAAATGGATTCAATACTAACAGTGCCCTTGGGGAAAGTGACATGTGTGTGTTATACCATAGCACTTCAGAATTAACAATAAGTAATGGGCTGACAGAGATGACCATCAAAGAAAAACATATGTAATTAACTTTAGCAATGTAGAGAGGATACATGAGTCTGGGAAATAAGCCAAGATAAAGGTATAGTAAGTATGTTTTTTTTTAATGAGGGTAAGACCTAGAAGGCAAAAGAAAATTTTCATGCCAAAGATGCATGATGGTGCTCTTAACTTAAACACTATTTAAATAAAATAGAAAATTTGCATAGGAAAAAAAACATTATAGTTGGCTGCCAATCAGATCAATCAAACCAAACTGATTTGAATTTCCTAATACATATATGATTTCTCTCCTTATTTTGTACTGTCACTTATGATGTCACTGACACCAAAACAAAGAAATTTACCTACTATTCTTTAGGCAATTTCATTCAATGAGTTAATTCAAGCATTATACCAAAAGACTTTACATTTTAATATGTAAAAGTGCCTATAATACACACCTCTAGGGCAAGATGCTTCCTGGTAAGTGAAGAGAAGGGCAGTTAATTTAGACACGAAGAGTCTATGGACATAGTTAGGAGACTGGAGGACCAGAAAGAAGTTAGAAACTTATAGATAAATGAAGAATTTGTACTTCAAAGAACCAAGAAGCTGAAGACAGAATATTGAGAGGGCAAAAGCAAGGCAAGAGAAAGGATGCCACAAAGATGTAAGAAGTGCATGTGAAATATAGGACTTGCCCTCAAAAAAAGTTTGGAAAGAAGTGACTATGAGGAGCTCAGCGGGAGGGCACATTCATCAGTAATTTTCTCATAATACACACACACACATTAGCACATCACACACTCACATTAGCACATCACACACTCATTTTAAAAGTAGGCTACCATGATAACATGTAAGAACAATGTCTATGTTATTAAAGACACTTACCTTACTGTAACTCCAGAACTTTGAATTAAGGGAAATATTAGAAGAAAAGAAATAGTACTAGCTGGATTTTGAAGGATCAGGTAAAAGCCGACCTCTAAAGGAAGTATATTTATTTGGTTTTTAGCTTAGCATAACTTCAATTTTGCATAAATTTTTCTTCAGTTAGCCTGAAAATTTACTTAATGAACTATTATTAGTGCTATAAATAGGTTTCAATGACAGTTTCTGCTAGTCACCTACTGGCTGATTGAGATTAGGAAAAGGGGAGTATTAGGTAGTTGTATTTTATGAATTTGTAATCCTAACCCTTCTGACTTATCTTGAATGTGTATATCACTTAGGCACTGCTGAATCATTTTAGTGAAGGGAAAGAAATGGCAATTATTTTCAGTTATATTATTTTATAGGCTTATATTTGATCATACTTTGGGAATTACAGTTTCCCAGTTTTACATGCTTTTATTTATTGAATTAGCACTTAAAACTAAAGCTGTTGTAATTAAATTGACCATGAACTTGAACTGATAGATTATTTGGAAATTACATTTTCTAATATAATTATTAAATAGACAAAATATATGTGTACTCCACTGATAATTACAGTCAGCTCTTTTTATCCATAGGCTATATGCCCAACTTACAAATCAGATCTATTGCTCCTCCTACTGACTGCTTCATTTTGGCCATTTATTTGTTTATTCAATAACCCATAATTGTGAAGACTTTTCTCACTTTTACAATGGTTATAACAAAAGTGTTTGCAAAAACACAGCAAATATGATATTTTATACATTGGTGTTTTTCTTGGGTATACCTATCAAAGTTTTTAAAACCAATTAGTTAGTCAAAAAAAAAAAAAGCGATCCTCATCTGGCTTCAAACATTCTACAACTATAATATCTGGCTATATTTATAATTAGAAAATTGCATTCATTTTCTATATCCATATGAACTTACTATCCTTGTAGTGGGGTTAGTGTTAAGTTAGGACTAACAGAAGGGTTGGCTTTAAAAAACCTGAATATCTCTAAAGATAATTATTAATAGACTATATGTGAGGGAATGATTGCATGGAACCCGGTCTCTGGCATGGCAGGCGAGAACTCTGCCTACTGAGCCACCGTGGCCCACACAAATGATTGCTTTTAATTCTTTGGAATTGTATATTCAGATAGCTGGGACATTTGTATTAAAAGTTCTTATCAATAAATATGATTAACATTATTATTTTAAAGGCTAGACTCTAGGTATAATGGATTTTTTGGAGAAGAATTGATGGTTCAGATGTGGCAAATCAAGAGCTCAGCAACATAGAGCAGATGAAAAGAAAGCACCTGAAGTCTGACCGGGAATGTGGACTTCAGATCATTGTTGCCAAGCAAGCCAATTTGGTTGGTGCTCCCCGGGGTTGGATAAGAGTAACAAAATCCATTCAGTAGAGGATTTCTTTCTCAGGAATTATGTGAAGGAACCACCATTTTCTGAGATTCTTTGGTGGCATTAGGTCGACCATAGCCTGCATTAAGGTCCAGGATGGGCTCACTGGAGGATTTGGGGTCTCAATAAGGATTAAGGCCTAGGAATTAACCAACACAGCAAGTAAAAATAGGACAAGTGAGCTACAATACAGGTTGTTGGGAAAAAAAAGTGCTTCTTCAACAGGAGCACTGGTTGCTTGTTGACATTAAAGGAGACATGACGAATAATGTAGAGATCAATAGTTAACATAGGACTCACAGCCATTAGACCTCAAAAATATTTTCATTATGTTTAAAGAGAACAAAAAATAGATGCCAAGGCCAACTCAGTATGAATGGAGGATCTTTGACTTCTGTCTACTTTTTCAGCTGGGCATGGAAAATTAAAAATCCCCAGGTTTAAACTACAGCAAAGTCATTCCAAGGTTTTGCCTTAATTGAGACAGACATATTAGCGAACTTCCTTTAGTTTTCTTTTCTTCAGTTATCCTAAGATAGGGTATGTCTTATCAACAAGCCTTGCAGGAGAAACAAAAGAAAACAAAAACTAAGCAAACCACATCCTGACAGCATCCTCAATAACATAATCTTTTTGGTAAATAAACCCCCCAAAAATAATTCCCAGGATGCTAAAGCTCTGGGGCTAATTTCTGAAAGAGCTTAGCAGCATTTTTAATTTGTTTGCTTATTTCCTAATGGAAGTGCCTGCTTTCCTATTGATTTTTTAACCTTCTCTGACTGTACTCTCAAATGTCTAGGTAATCTGCTGTATAATCCATAGGTCTATACTCATAGACTTATCTGAAATAATCCATCAGAAAGGATGTATTGAACACAAACTATGTATCTTGTATTCTAGAAAATAAGAAACAAGTTAGGGATACATTCTTTGCTCTAAAAAGATAAGCCATTATTTCAACATAGTCAATAAGAAGACTGAACAGGTGTGAAAAGGAAATATATTATCTGATAAAGAATATGATTTCTCTAACATGCTTGAAGAGAGAATTGAAATGTTAGTGCTAAATTTGGCATAATTTTTTTGAGTATAGAACATTTTGCTACTCCATGTTTACTATTGTTTTTGAGTTTATCGAATTAATTGTTCTAAAATGTATTTCTTTCTGTTTATCTTTCCAAACTGCCTTTTGGGTCACCCTGATTTGTACATTATCCTTAAACTAATTTTTTTTTAGTTAACTTCATATAAGTTAGTCCTTCTATTTGTGGACTGTTTTGGATTGAATTATGTCTACTAAAAACCGGGTTGAAATTCTAACCCAGAGTACCTTAGAGTGAGAAAAATAGGAGGTACAGATGTAATTAGTTGAGATGAGATCATAATAGAGAAGGGTGGCCATTTAATCTGGTATTTTGATAAGAAGAAGAGAAGAAACAGAGAGACAGAGAAGCACAGGGGAAAAAACATGAGAAGATGGAGACAGAGATTGAGTTATGTGGATACAAACCTTGGAACACTGAGGACTGCCTGCCACCATAAGGAAACTTCCCTGGAGCTACTGGAGAGAACAGAGCCCTACTGACACTTTGATTTGGGGATTCTAGCTTCCATAAGTGTGAAAGAATATTTCTGTTGTTTTAAAACACTAAGTGCATGATAATTTGTTTGGGCAGCCTCCGGAAACTAATATGGAGACCAAGTGATACTGGCACCCTTGATGGAATAAATAATCATATTTTCTGACCCTAGTATAATTGTTTACATCTGTGTTCTTTAGTGTTTTGTGTTAAATAAGAGGATATGATTATCTTTAATCCTAATACCTAGCAGGCTTTACAAATACAAATTTTGCTTTAACTAAGTGGAACTAATTTCAGTTTCAGGTTGTCTGCTTAGCTATGTACATTGGAGACACGGAATAAGCAGATACCACGTGCACAGTAACACCACGGACAAGGCAGAATCTGTGATCACTGCTGTCTCTTAATCATCTTGTCCTCCCTATCAAACCTAGTGGTATCATTCTTTCCTCGTTTTTCCAAGCGGGATGATCAAATCCTTCGCTTAGTCCGCTGCTAAGGGCTGCTTATTCCCCTATGGAATCTAGGCTCAAAATGGACAAATCCTTCATTTTCCATGGTTAAGTTAGTTTTCACATGTAACTTTGTTGTGAAATTATAAAAACAAAATAAAATCTCAGTCAAGAAAATACAATAGCTTGTGTTAACCAGCAAAAAACCAATAATGCTATTTTTTGGTACTATAACTAAATTCAAGCCACAGTTATCTGCCACAAATATTCCAGGAAAGTTATAGATTCAAAATTCCATTTATCACATCACTGTGCTGACTGGAAGCATATAACTCCATAAAAGCAGGGTGGACCTGCTTTTCTATTATTGGCTAATCACTTAATAATACCAGTTAGCATCTGGCCTAATTGCTCACTTCCTTTCTGACTCTTGGTTGGATCTCAACTTATGTGTTTGTTGAATGTGTGTTTTCTAGATGTGCATTCTAGAAAATAAGTGTATATAGATATATATTTTAGAATATATATATATATGTAGTCACACATTATTTAAGTACACCTAATGCAAATATATTTACTATACTGTTAGTATAAACACATGTGTATAATTCTTTGCTAAATTATGAATCTAAGCTTGTGAGTTAAAGCTGTTATCCAGTGGTAAATCTGAGTGTAGGAAGTTTTTTTTTTTTTTTTTTAAGAGAGAGGGAGGAAGGGAAGGAAAGACAGAGAAGGAAGGAAAGATGGAAGGAAGAAAGGGAAACATCTTTAAACATTTTCTTGTTTTATTATATTTTGTTTGTTTGCTTGTTTTTTACATGGGCTGGGGCCGGGAATCGAACCGGGGTCCTCCGGCATGGCAGGCAAGCACTCTTGCCCGCTGAGCCACCGCGGCCCGCCCAGGAAGTTTTATATCTGCTAAAAATATAGGCTCTGAGAGCAGCAAGAGTATTCTTTAGAGGTTTGCATTTTCATTGTTTCTATATACAGAACACTTAACACAATTGGTTTTTATTATATGTTTAATGAAGAGTTGTTCCTATGGAATAAGAATGCTCTCATCAGTTTGCTATTCCTAATCTACTGCTTAACCATACATTTTTCACAGTTCTTTGGAGCTGTGAGCTGATGGCAGACTTTAAAGTACTGTGGGTATGTTCTTCCAATTTTGGGAAATGCTTTTGGAAAGAGAACTGGTGCTCTGGCCTTAAGAATAATTGAACATTCTCCCTCATGTACTTTCATCTGTTCAGCATAAATACATGCTTTCAGAACATAATCTACAGAGCTTTGTCGATAGTTGACATTATTCTGGGTGACTTGAAACTATCTCAACAATTTAACAATTTCTGGAGTGCTTATGACAGTCACAGCTGCAAATCAATCTGAGGTTATGTTTTATTGACATTGCAGCTGTGCTACAGGCATCCCCTTATTCAGAAGTTCATTCATTTGTTCATTAAGAATGAATGAAATGATTAGTTAGTATCCGTTAAGTCCAGGGAATGGGGCTAGAAGGAAAGAATAGGCACATTTACAACCTTGCCCATATGAAGTGTGAATTCTACTGGAGGATTGGTGATAACTTCAGCCATAGCAACTATGTCGCAGATTATAAGAAATTACATTCTGATCAATATGACAGTATATGTCATAATAATCAATCTCCTTTGGGAGTTAAGGAAGACATCTATCAGGAAATGATATATGGACTGATTTTTCAATGAATGAATGAGAATTTAATTCAGTGAAAAATTAAAGAACATTCTAGGCAAAAATAAAAGCATACATGCTAGCAAAGTGTTAGGAGCAGTCGACATTTAATGAACTGAACTAAGTCTTGTGCATCTGAAATCAGAGAATAAGAGGGAAGAATGGAAAGAGATGAAATTGCAGGTATTTTGTAGGATTGAGCTTATGATAGACTTTATAGACTATGCTCAGTTTTTTGGCTTTTATTTCAAGGATTATAGGAAGGCAACAGAAGAGTTTAAGGTTAATGAATGGGTGGGTGGGTAAATGTAGGTGAGATATGGCTTGATTAGCTTTTCATTTGGAAAAGGCCACATTGACTACATTGTGAAGAGGGAAAGCTGAACGAGAGAGAGAGAGATCAGCTAGTGGACTACTGCTGAAGGACAGGATAGAAATGCTAGAAAGAATTAGATTTAAAGTAAAGATATTGGAGAAGAGACATTAAAAAAGACTTTAATGAAGTAATATCTGCAAATATTGTTGATAAATTGGATTTGGAAGGTGTTCTAGTTTGCTAGCTGCCAGAATGCTATATGTCAGAAAAGGAAAGGCTTTTTAGAAGGGGAATTGAATAAATTGCAAGTTTACAGTTCTAAGACTGTAAGAATGTCCAAATTAAAGCAAGTCTATAAAAAATGTCTAAATTAAGCCACCAACAATAGATTACCTTCACTTAAGAAAGGCTGATAAAGTTCAGGATTTCTCTCTCAACTGGAAAGGCACATGGCGAACAAGGCAGCTTCTGTTACCTTTCTCTCCAGGCTTCTTGTTTCATGAAGCTCCCCCGGGGATGCTTTCCTTCTTCCTCTCCAAAGGTCTCTGGCTACTCAAGCTATCTAGCTCTTACCAAAATGTTCCCTCTTAAAGGGCTCCAGTAAGCAACCCCACCTTGAATGGGTGAAGACATATCTCCATGGAAACCATCTTATCAAAAGTAACCACCTACAATTGGGTGGGTCACATCTCAATAGATAATTTAAAAACTCCCACCCTGTAAAACTGAATGAGGATTAAAGGACCTGGCTTTTTTGGGGTCCACAAATTCAAACCAGCACAGGAGGGGATGGAAGAAAATGATAATGACAAAATTTATTTCCAGGTTTCTGACTTGTGTTATCAATTTCCTGGTCATGTCATTTTGTTAAGATAGCAAATACTTGAGGAGTTATAGATTAAAATCATGAGTTCTGTTTCAGATATATTTAATTTCAGGGTTGTATGCCATATCCAACAGATGGATTGGATGTGCAGTTAGATTCATGTGGCAAGACATGAGTTCAAGAAGGCTCAATCACAGAAGACACTGGAAAAGTAGCCAGAAATATATGTAAAACAACAAGACAATGTAGTATAATAGAAAACATGTGTGGTAGTTAGGTTCAGGTGTCAGTTTGGCCAGGTGAAGGTGCCTAGTTCTGTTGTTGTGGACATGAGAATGTGAGGCTCATCTGTCACTGATTGCATCCGTGGATGGCTAGGGGAATGAGTGCATCACTGCAATGAGTGATGTTTAGTTTGATTGGCTGGATGTTTAAATGAGTGCAGCACAGCCCAAGCAGCTCAGCATACCTCATCTCAGCACTCGCAGCTCAGCCCAGACCTTTGGAGCTGTAGAAAGGAATCACCCTGGGGAAAGCTCTGGAGAGAAGGCCACCAGAAATCACCTGGTGCCTTCCCACATAAGAGAGAACCTCAGATGCAAGTTATCTGCCTTTCCTCTGAAGAACTGTAAGTTTTTAACTAAATAAATCCCCCTTTATTAGAAGCCAAGCCATCACTGGTATATTGCATTCCGGCAGCTTTAGCAAACTAAAACACAAGGTAAAAGAATTGTTTCCAAAAGAAGAGCTGTTCATCACTGCCCTCCCCTCTGCATGGGAAATGACACCCAGGGGTGTTAATCTCCCTGGCAATATGGGACAGAAATCCTGGGATAAACTGGGATGCAGCATCATGGAATTGAGAAAGCCTTCTTGATCAAAAAGTGGAAGAGAGAAATGAGACAAAATAAATTTTAGTGGCTGAGGGATTTCAAACAAAGTCAAGAGGTTATTCTGGAGGCTATCCTCATGTATTATATAGATATGCCTTTTTAGTTTATGGTGTATTGGAGTGGCTAGAGGGAAGTAACTGTAACTGTTGAGCTGTGTTCCAGTAGTCTCAATTCTTGAAGATGATTGTAAAACAATATAGCTTTTACAATGTGACTGTGTGATTGTGAAAACTTTGTGTCTGATGCTCCTCTTATCCAGGGTATGGATAGATGAGTAAAAAAAAATATTGATCAAAATAAATAAATAGCTCTTTGTCTGCCGGCCCGCCGCATGGCGCCCACGCCCCACAGCAGCTGACCCGCCCACCCTTCTCTCCCCTCTTTGTCCACCACCCTCACCTTTCCTCCTCCAGAACAGCTACTAGGGGAGTGGAGACAATACAGAGCAGCTCCTGGAGTCACGACGGAGATCAAAGGGACGGCGTACCCCATCCTGGAACAGCTGACTGTCTGTGAGAACCAGCTCCGGTGAGATCAACGAGGGGCGCGGGCTTTCCTGGGCGGGACGGCAAGTGGCCGGATCCCTCCCTTCCTCCTTCCCAGGCCAGCTGGCAGAATTGGGCAGGTGGCCCCCTTGGGCCGCGGCGGCTGGCGCCCCCACCACGCGAGGCCCCCCAGACCAACTGAGAGAGTTGGGACGGAAATCCCCAGACTGTGGAGAACGGTGACCAGGGGGTCCCTTCCAAACACGTGACTGCCCGGTCCGGCTGGGAACAGTGCACTCTCCCGGGCTGCGACAGCTGGTGCCCTTCTGCCATGTTTGGCGCCCTAGGCCGACTAGGAAATTCAGTTGGGCGCTCTCCTGTGCTGCGGTGGCCGGCGACCCTCCCCGCGTTCGGACCCCCAGGCCGGCTGGCACTCTTCCAAGACGCTTCGGCTGCCGAACCTCCCCTACGGCGAGAGTTTTCCAGAGTTAAAGGACCCACAGCAACTTTTACTGGTGGATCCCGTAGACAAACGTGTGCCACGAGCGCCACCTACTGGGTAGGATAAGAAAAACAGAACCCAGAGATTTCACAGAAAAATCTTTCAACCTGTGGGGTCCACCACCCAGGAAAATCTGACTAAATGCCCAGACGCCAGCAGAAGATAACGGATCATGCTCAGAAAATTGAAAATATGGCCCAGTCAAAGGAACAAACCAATAGTTCAAATGAGATACAGGAGCTGAAACAACTAAAGTTGAATATACGAACAGAAATGGAAAACCTCTTCAAAAACGAAATCGATAAATTGAGGGAGGAAATGAAGAAGACATGGGCTGATCAAAAAGAAGAAATAGAAAAACTGAAAAAACAAATCACAGAGCTTATGGAAGTGAAGGATAAAGGAGAAAAGATGGGAAAAACAATGGATACCTACAATGATAGATTTAAAGAGACAGAAGATAGAATTAGTGATTTGGAGGATGGAACATCTGAATTCCAAAAAGAAACAGAAACTATCGGGAAAAGAATGGAAAAATTTGAACAGGGTATCAGGGAACTCAAGGACAATATGAACCGCACAAATATATGTGTTGTGGGTGTCCCAGAAGGAGAAGAGAAGGGAAAAGGAGGAGAAAAACTAATGGAAGAAATTATCACTGAAATTTCCCAACTCTTATGAAAGACCTAAAATTACAGATCCAAGAAGTGCAGCGCACCCCAAAGAGATTAGACACAAATAGGCATTCCCCAAGACACTTATTAGTTAGAATGTCAGAGGTCAAAGAGAAAGAGAGGATCTTGAAAGCAGCGAGAGAGAAGCAATCCATCACATACAAGGGAAACCCAATAAGACTATGTGTAGATTTCTCAGCAGAAACCATGGAAGCTAGAAGACAGTGGAATGATATATTTAAGTTACTAAAAGAAAAAAACTGCCAACCAAGACTCCTATATCCAGCAAAATTGTCCTTCAAAAATGAGGGAGAAATTAAAACATTCTCAGACAAAAAGTCACTGAGAGAATTTGTGACCAAGAGACCAGCTCTGCAAGAAATACTAAAGGGAGTACTAGAGTCAGATACAAAAAGACAGAAGAGAGAGACATGGAGAAGAGTGTAGAAAGAAGGAAAGTCAGATATGATATATATAATACAAAAGGCAAAATGGTAGAGGAAAATATTATCCAAACAGTAATAACTCTAAATGTTAATGGACTGAATTCACCAATCAAAAGACATAGACTGGCAGAATGGATTAAAAAACAGGATTCTTCTATATGCTGTCTACAGGAAACACATCTTAGACCCAAAGATAAATATACGTTGAAAGTAAAAGGTTGGGAAAAGATATTTCATGCAAATAACAGCCAGAAAAGAGCAGGAGTGGCTATACTAATATCCAACAAATTAGACTTCAAATGTAAAACAGTTAAAAGGGACAAAGAAGGACACTATATACTAATAAAAGGAACAATTAAACAAGAAGACATAACAATCATAAATATTTACGCACCGAACCAGAATGCCCCCAAAATACGTGAGGAATACACTCCAAACACTGGAAAGGGAAATAGACACATATACCATAATAGTTGGAGACTTCAATTCACCACTCTCATCAATGGACAGAACATCTAGACAGAGGATCAATAAAGAAATAGAGAATCTGAATATTGCTATAAATGAGCTAGACTTAACAGACATTTATAGGACATTACATCCCACAACATCAGGATACACCTTTTTTTCAAGTGCTCATGGATCATTCTCAAAGACTGACCATATGCTGGGTCACAAAGCAACTCTCAACAAATTTAAAAAGATTGAGATCATACACAACACTTTCTTGGATCATAAAGGAATGAAGTTGGAAATCAATAATAGGCAGAGTGCCAGAAAATTCACAAATACGTGGAGGCTCAACAACACACTCTTAAACAACAAGTGGGTCAAAGAAGAAATTGCAAGAGAAATTAGTAAATGCCTAGAGGCAAATGAAAATGAAGACACAACATATCAAAACTTATGGGACGCAGCAAAGGCAGTGCTAAGAGGGAAATTTATTGCCCTAAATGCCTTTATCAGAAAAGAAGAAAAGGCAAAAATGCAGGAATTAACTGTCCACTTGGAAGAACTGGAGAAAGAACAGCAAACTAATCCCAAAGCAAGCAAAAGGAAAGAAATAACAAAGATTAGAGCACAAATAAATGAAATTGAAAACATGAAAACAATAGAGAAAATCAATAAGACCAGAAGTTGGTTCTATGAGAAAATCAATAAGATTGATGGGCCCTTAGCAAGATTGACAAAAAGAAGAAGAGAGAGGATGCAAATAAATAAGATCAGAAATGGAAGAGGAGACATAACTACTGACCTCACAGAAATAAAGGAAGTAATAACAGGATACTATGAACAACTTTACGCTAATAAACACAACAATTTAGATGAAATGGATGGGTTCCTGGAAAGACATAAACAACCAACTTTGACTCAAGAAGAAATAGATGACCTCAACAAACCAATCACAAGTAAAGAGATTGAATTAGTCATTCAAAAGCTCCCTAAAAAGAAATGTCCAGGACCAGATGGCTTCACATCTGAATTCTATCAAACATTCCAGAAAGAATTAGTACCAACTCTCCTCAAACTCTTCAAAATAATCGAAGTGGAGGGAAAACTACCTAATTCATTCTATGAAGCCAACATCACCCTCATACCAAAACCAGGCAAAGATATTACAAAAAAAGAAAACTACAGACCAATCTCTCTAATGAATATAGATGCAAAAATCCTCAATAAAATTCTAGCAAATCAAATCCAACAACACATTAAAAGAATTATACATCATGACCAAGTAGGATTCATCCCAGGTATGCAAGGATGGTTCAACATAAGAAAATCAATTAATGTAATACACCATATCAACAAATCAAAGCAGAAAAATCACATGATCATCTCAATCGATGCAGAGAAGGCATTTGACAAGATTCAACAACCTTTCCTGTTGAAAACACTTCAAAGGATAGGAATACAAGGGAACTTCCTTAAAATGATAGAGGGAATATATGAAAAACCCACAGCTAATATCATCCTCAATGGGGAAAAATTGAAAACTTTCCCCCTAAGATCAGGAACAAGACAAGGATGTCCACTATCACCACTATTATTCAACATTGTGTTGGAAGTTCTAGCCAAAGCAATTAGACAAGAAAAAGAAATACAAGGCATCAAAATTGGAAAGGAAGAAGTAAAACTATCACTATTTGCAGACGATATGATACTATACATCGAAAACCCAGAAAAATTCACAACAAAACTACTAGAGCTAATAAATGAGTACAGCAAAGTAGCAGGCTGCAAGATCAACATTCGAAAATCTGTAGTGTTTCTATACACTAGCAACGAACAAGCTGAGGGGGAAATCAAGAAACGAATCCCATTTACAATCACAACTAAAAGAATAAAATACCTAGGAATAAATTTAACAAAACAGACAAAAAACCTATATAAAGAAAACTACAAAAATCTGCTAAAAGAAATCACAGAAGACCTAAATAGATGGAAGGGCATACCATGTTCATGGATTGGAAGACTAAATATAATGAAGATGTCAATCCTACCTAAACTGATCTACAGATTCAATGCAATACCAATCAAAATTCCAACAACTTATTTTTCAGAATTAGAAAAACCAATAAGCAAATTTATCTGGAAGGGCAGGTTGCCCCATATTGCTAAAAACATCTTGAGGAAAAAAAACGAAGCTGGAGGTCTCACGATGCTGGACTTTAAGGCATATTATGAAGCCACAGTGGTCAAAACAGCATGGTATTGGCATAAAGATAGATATATCGACCAATGGAATCGAATAGAGTGCTCAGATATAGACCCTCTCATCTACGGACATTTGATCTTTGATAAGGCAGTCAAGCCAACTCACCTGGGACAGAACAGTCTCTTCAATAAATGGTGCCTAGAGAACTGGATATCCATATGTAAAAGAATGAAAGAAGACCCGCATCTCACACCTTATACAAAAGTTAACTCAAAATGGATCAAAGATCTAAACATTAGGTCTAAGACCATAAAACAATTAGAGGAAAATATAGGGAGATATCTTATGAATCTTACAACTGGAGGTGGTTTTATGGACCTTAAACCTAAAGCAAGAGCACTGAAGAAAGAAAGAAAGAAATGGGAGCTCCTCAAAATTAAACACTTTTGTGCATCAAAGAACTTCATCAAGAAAGTAGAAAGACAGCCTACACAATGGGAGATAATATTTGGAAATGACATATCAGATAAAGGTCTAGTATCCAGAATATATAAAGAGATTGTTCAACTCAACAACAAAAAGACAGCCAACCCAATTACAAAATGGGAAAAAGACTTGAACAGACATCTACCAGAAGAGGAAATACGGATGGCCAAGAGGCACATGAAGAGATGCTCAATGTCCCCGGCCATTAGAGAAATGCAAATCAAAACCACAATGAGATATCATCTCACACCCACCAGAATGGCCATTATCAACAAAACAGAAAATGACAAGTGCTGGAGAGGATGCGGAGAAAGAGGCACACTTATCCACTGTTGGTGGGAATGTCAAAGGGTGCAACCACTGTGGAAGGCAGTTTGGCGGTTCCTCAAAAAGCTGAATATAGAATTGCCATACGACCCAGCAATACCATTGCTAGGTATCTACTCAAAGGACTTAAGGGCAAAGACACAAACGGACATTTGCACACCAATGTTCATAGCAGCGTTATTTACAATTGCAAAGAGATGGAAACAGCCAAAATCTCCATCAACAGAAGAGTGGCTAAACAAACTGTGGTATATACATACGGTGGAATATTATGCAGCTTTAAGACAAGATAAACTTATGAAGCATGTAATAACATGGATGGACCTAGAGAACATTATGCTTAGTGAGTCCAGCCAAAAACTAAAGGACAAATACTGTATGGTCCCACTGATGTGAACGGACATTCGAGAATAAACTTGAAATATGTCATTGGTAACAGAGTCCAGCAGGAGTAGAAACAGGGTAAGATAATGGGTAATTGGAGCGGAAGGGATACAGACTGTGCAACAGGACTAGATACAAAAACTCAAAAATGGACAGCACAATAATACCTAATTGTAAAGTAATCATGTTAAAACACTGAATGAAGCTGCATGTGAAAAAATAAATAAATAAATAAATAAATAAATAGTGGAGGGGGATATGGAGTAAACTAGAGTAGGTAGATTGAAATACTACTGGTCAATGAGAGGGAGGGATAAGGGGTATGGGATATATGAGTTTTTTTTCTTTTTATATCTTTTTCTGGAGTAATGTAAATGTTCTAAAAATTATCATGGTGATGAATGCACAACTATGTGACTCAATTGTGAGCCACTGATTGTACACCATGTATAGACCATATATATGTGAAGATTTGTCAATAAAAATATTTTTTTTAAAGAGAAGAGTTGTTCAAAAGTATTGGCTGTCCCCAAAAGGCCAAGTAAGATGAGGACTATTAACCATCTATTAGCTTTTGTGACACAGAAACCATATTTTTTTACTTCAGTAAGAGCCATTTCATTAGAGAAATAAGAGCAAATACCCTGATGAGAGGAGGTTCAGAAGCTCCTGGAGGTTAAGAAAAGGAGACAGTGATGTAAGAGATCTTGTTAAACAGGTTTGATGGTGAAGAGGATCAAAGAGATAACACATTAGCTAGAAGAAGAATTGATGTTAAACTATCATTTTCACATATCACAGTGTAGCAGCTGGAAGCAACTTGGTTTGATAGGGGTGTACCAGAGATTGCTGGGATTTTTTTTTTATTTTTGACAGCACAGAAAACAAGGAAGTTACTCTGCTTTTCATGAGGTCCAATAAAAATAAGATATAAACAGGAAGAAGAGATTTAGGCAAGATGTTAGAATATGTCCTTGAGTATAACACTGGTATTTTGGAGCAGTTTAATCTGTTTCCTTATTTCTAAAGACAGCAATCCTCACAGTTTTGCCTGGATGTGGTCCTGCTCAGAGGAACAGAAATTGAACAGATAATTATCTTTATAACATTCCTTCTATTTCTATGATTCTAAATGCCAAGATGACTGTATATTATTTTCTGATATCAGAAAAGGGGACTTTTCTCGCTAGAATGGATGTCCTGATTATACACAGGTTTTGATTAAATTCTGCTACAGATCATAAAAGAAATTTAGAGACAATAACATTTTGCAGAATTGAAACTCATTCACCCTAAGATATTACACCTAAGTATCTCTGGGCAAAATGCTTTACAGGAAAGGATTATTATGCCTGTGTTCAGAAAAAACATTCATATATGCTAACATGCCCGCATCTGAAATGAAGGAATAACCTTTCTAAATGTGTGATTTCTCAATACCTCACATGTGAAAACATTGAAATAAAATCATACACTTTTATTTCAATGTGAGAGCTCACCTGAGGCTTTTAAAAATATGTTCATGGAATATAATACAGAAAATGTTATCATCTTCCCATATATAAAGCTAATCACACATCCCTAGGTCAATGCTGGTCCAAAATATATGCCTGAAGAACCACATCACAAAGGGGTAGAACTTATAGCAACTATATATTTTTCCACATCAAATTAAAATCTTAGGAGACAAGAATCAGAAGCAAAGCATTTATTTTTACCCTACATATCATAATTATAGAATGAGATATATGACATAGAGTGGCTATTATAACTTTCATAAAATACCAAATGTTAGTTTTCTCAAGCACCATTAAGATAAGACATTCTAGGGAATGAAACTGTTTCTGATGAAAATAAAAACTTGTAATCATTCACTTCAACATGTTACTTAGCATGCTGCAAGTAACATAAAGAGGAAGTTTTTGAGCTTCCTGTGACTACCAATTCACCTTGTGTGATTTTGTCAGTTTAGCATTAGTTTCCCATGATTAAATCTAAATAAGTACACTTGCATTTATTATTTAATGTGCGTGCTGTATTGATAGGTAATAAATATTTTCCTGGGTTATTCTGAGGCTAATTTACATATGTTATCAGGTAATTTCAGCCTATCAATTTAAAACCAAAAGATAGCTAATTTTATGAAAAGCAATACAACAGACAAGTATGTGATTCTTAAAATTGAGCAAGAACAGTCATGTTTTATAAATGAGTTACCCTCAGGCACCTTTAAATTATGCAATAGTCCTTTTTTTTTTCTTAGGAAATTCAAGGATTTAAAGACCTTGGCAACAGAATAATGGTGCTATACACCTATTGTAACATGTAACTTAACTTGACATCATAAAATATATTTCTAGAGAAATAAAATACCTTCTTAAGAATTAACCACGTAGCAGTTCTTTAGATGTATATACCTTATGGGATGTCTATTCATCTGACAAGACAGTTACACTTAAGCAAAATAAATTAATTGACAAGAAATAAATATAGCATTTAAGAAACTTAAAATATCTAAAGTTCATGCTAAAACATCTTAAATGAGCTTTTAATTTTTCCTTTATTATCCAAATTATTTTATTCTTAATTTTTTGGCTTTTGAAAAATTGATTTAAGACATTGATTCTTTTTTTTACTATACATATTGTTCAATTCAAACTACGACATTCAGAGATTCACAGGTAGTCATTTCTAAGTATTTGGAACACTTTTTATTAATGGTTTAATTTAAACTAGTGAACAAACTAGTCTGAGCCAATTTTTTTTTTTACGATACCAAGCCAGATGAGTGATAATCAGTTAGTACTGCTGTATCTGTATAATCAATATGGTTTCTCTCCAAAAATATTTTTCAGTCTACCAAATTACAAAATCTTTACTTTCTATTTTAATAAGTTTAGAATTTATCCTGCCATAACATAAAATTGAGCTTACATACTTGAATCTGTTAATCTATCTGGCAGACTAGGTATATGTAAAGTCGTCTTTCTTCCCTTGCCAGTGCCAGTTCAATTTCTTTTGACAAATATAAGCAATTTTTTCAACAGTGTGCCTATATGTTCTTCTATATCAATTAATTTCAATTCATTATTTTCTCATAGTGTTAAAAAGTAAACATTGCTATGTTTAAAATTGATGTGTTTAAGTGACAGGTTTAAGGCTTTGCTGCTTATCTACTCCTTGATTAATTTCTTTAAAATTATTTTAAATAACACTGAAAATTTAAAGACTTCTCTGAAACTTCTGAGTCTGCAGTATGGATCCACACTTCTTACCAAGAACTTGTCCTCCCTGCAGGCAAAAGGACACTAGAAGTTTTTCTTCTGCAAAGAAATAGATACTCACCTAGTGCCCTCTGGAACTGCCTGCCCCTCCTCTGCTGGACATCAGTCTATAACCAAAGTAAAACACATCTAATCAATCCAGGGGTATTTGGAGATTTATGAACGTGGAAAGGAACTGCACCCTCAAAGAAGTGGCAAAATCTAAGCAACATCTACTGGTACTATCTATGTGGCTGGATTGATTCTATAGGTGCTTGATTAAGTGTGACTGGATTGATTCTGTAGGTGCTTGATTAAGAGGGCCAGAAAATAAACTCCATCAAGGAGAGTTTATGAATTTAAGAGAACTCCTCTGTAATTGAACTCCTTGGCCAGAATCTGAGAGAATAATGTGAGCTTGAAGTTAAAGTGAACCTTAGAATCTTGAAATGTAAGCAATGGCTTACATTCAACAAGGTTAAATGCCTTGGCAAGGAAGAGGAAAGGATTAAAAGCTTATGGAAATGGATATGCTGGAATAAGTAGATATATTACGTGAGATCAGAAGCCTCTCCAGAGAATTATATTCCATGGAAAAGTACAGAGAACGCAACATTCTTCAAGACCAACAGAAATATGCTAGCGAAAGAGGCACCATCATCATTTACAAGTTCAATAGTGACTTTACTACAAATAGAACCTATCTTGCTGATTATAATGGATATGATAGGGTCTTTGAAGCAGTGGAAGTGTAGAACACTTAGCTACCAAAAGCCATTGCTGGGACATAGGGATCATAATGGATGAGATGTCAGATTGATGGCATGCAGAGAGTTATGGAAATGATTAGTAATGCATGGCATTCCTAGGAACAAAATACACGTGTATTAAACAAGAGCACTTCTAAGAGTGAAACATTGGATGAGCAGGAGGCTGACAGCAATTGCCCTCATAAAAAGTTCACAATCCCTTGACCAGTTTCTGAAACTGATCTAGTTTTCTGACTCCAAACTCACTGATTGAGAGGTGACTGGTTCCCCACAGATGTCATCCCCAAGGATGACACAAGGATGACAGTATACACTTTAAAGAATTTCCTGAGTCTTTTCCCCAAAGAGATCTATGGCCCTTAATTGATTTTACACTGGGGTAAAGTTAAATGCCCATATATTTTGAGTACTGTTGGACACAATTTCTGAGTAGAAAATGATACCTGAAGGTCCAAAATACCATTGTGGCTCCTCTCTATAGGGTATATGGAGACCTGGCTGAGTCTGACTTTCAGTATGTCTTTGAACTTACCTAACTATCATTTTTCTATTCCTTGGACTGGGATGGACATACTTGATATTTGATGTAATTCTCATGTTGGGCTCTTGGCTTATGGTGTAAAAGCTGTCACAGTGAGGAAGACCAGATGGAGAAGTCTAAAAGTACTTCTCAGCCAAGACAGTAAACAAACAAAACAGTATTATGATGATGGGGAGAAGATGACTGTGATAGTGCCAGTCTTCAAATTCTAAAGGATTCAGAATTGGTCCTTATCACATCTCCCTTTAATTCTAATTCTGGTTCCTAAAGTAAGTAGATGGATCTTAGTTAATGACATGGGCACATTAACCTTCTAGCATTCTTTTTTCTTGGTGGGGGGGGGAGGTGGTGAGGTGCTTGGATAAGGAATCAAATCTGGGTCTGTCATATGGCAGGCAAGTATTCTACCACTGATTCACCTGTGCACCCATTTCTAGCATTCTTGATCACAGCTGTTATACCACATGTGATAATTTAGCCAAAGAAGATTAATAAAGCCCTAAATATATGGTGTGTTGCCACTGAGTTATGAAATGCATCTCTTTCTATTCCAATCAGGAAAGAGGATTGTGGTGACTTGAAACTGCATGTACCCCAGAAAATCATGTTCTTAAAGTTAATCCATTCCTGTAAGTATGAACCTATTGTAAATAGGTTTTCTGAAGTTACTTCAGTCAAAGTATGGCTCAGGGTGGTCTTAATCCTTTTACCAGATGAAGAGAGAGGTAGAGAAA
Organism: Tamandua tetradactyla; assembly: GCF_023851605.1. Lineage (NCBI taxonomy): Eukaryota > Metazoa > Chordata > Mammalia > Pilosa > Myrmecophagidae > Tamandua > Tamandua tetradactyla. Next base: position 67,306,306 of record NC_135336.1, on the reverse strand, counting down.
GCCATGGAAACAAGCATCTGAAAGCAACAAGATCTGGAAGGGAAGGGTGAGACCAGTGGATGCTGACGTGTTCTTTGCTGTGTGACAGAAGAGTCCAGGATTATCACTACCTGGTCTTCAAGAAGGAGGCATCTTTGATGATGCCTTAATTTTCACAGCCACAAAACTCCAAGTTTGTAGGCTAATAAATTCCTTGTACCAACCCAGAGGGTACAAGGATAGTTCAGTGGTAGAATTCTTGTCTGCCATGTAAGAGACATGAGTTCTATTCTTGTTACATGCATTTCCAAAAAAACAAACAAATAAGCAAAGCAAATAAAAAGCAAGCAAAAATCTAACAAATGGTCCTGCAATAATGGGATATTGACATGGAAAAATAATGAAATGTGACCCCGCCATATAGCACACACAAAAAATATTCCAAAAAAAAAAATCCAACCCATTTCATTATCTATTGCTTTCAGCAGCTTAGCAAACTAAAACAGGAATTGTAAGCAATACACATTTGAAATAAAATACATTTTTGTAATCCTTCAGGGCTGTGTTAACCTTCCCATCCTCTGTATTAATATAACCCAAACATATGTGGCTGGACCATCTGTATATCCTACAGAACATCACATAGACTCATAACATCAAAAGCATCATGCTATCAGACAGATGGAATAAAAGGTGGTCATCATACTGGAGGTCTTGGTAAGGCACATGTAGTCCCTTACCAAAAGTGTGGAGTAAAGATTTGGGGAATGCCCCATCAGTAAAATTTTGATAGTTTGTGGTCAGGGAGCTGACAGAGCATCTCCTTCAATGTAAAAAGCAAGTTGTTCCACCTTGTATTCCCTACCACAAAGAAGGAAACACAAAGCTTGGCAGATCTCTTTGGCTTCTAAGGACATCACATTCACAACCAGGAATACTATTCTTGTCTTTATTCTGGATTCCAAGGAAGACTGACAGCTGTAAGTGGGTCCTGAAGCAGGAAAGGGTTCTGCAGTAGGACCAGGCTATGGCACAATCTATTTGGGTTTGCTAATACTGCAGAATGCAATGTACTAGACATGGATTGGTTTTTACAAAAGGGATTTATTAGGTTACTAAATGTACAGTTCTAAGGCCATGAAAATGTCCAAATTAAGGCATTAACAGTAGGATACATTCACTCAAGATAGGCAGATCATGTCTGGGGTTTCTCAGTCACATGAGAAGGCACATGGAAACCTCTGCTGGCACTTCTCTCCTGGGTTGTGACTCCTTCTATCCTGGGTTCTTTTCTTTTACTAAGTGTCTGTGGGTCCTCTCTTAACTTTTCTGGGGCAACTCTGGATTCCAGTTCTTAGTTTTGCAATTCCCAGGGTATTTTCTGTACCCAAGCATCTAAGCTTTCTCCAAAATATCTCCCTCTTAAAGGATTCCAGTAAGTGGATTAAGATCCCCCTTTGAATGTGTGGGCCCACATCTCCAGATAGGTGTGATCCCACAAGATTGGATTAGAAGAATATTACTTTTTTGGGTACATAAAAGTTTCAAACCAGCACACAAACCATCTTAGTTTGCCACGTCTGCTATGACAAATACCAAAATCTGGTTGGCTTAAGCAGTATTGATTTATTGTCTTATGAATTTGGAGGCTAGAAATCCAATGTTAATGTATTGGAAGGTTTTGTTTTCCTCTGGACTCTGTAGCATTCCAACAATCCTCTCTTATATAGCAATCTCTCTCTCCTTTTGTCTGCCCTTCTGATTTCTGATGACTTCTGGCTTGTACTGACTTACTTTGTCTGAATTTTATTTGCTTATAAGGACTCCAGTCATATGTATTAAGGCCCACCCTGATTCAATCTTGGTTCAACTAAATAGGATTTTGGAAGGTCCTATAAACAAATGAGTCCACACTTTAAAGATATCTTCAAAGGTCCTATATATAAATGGGTTCACACACACAGGAATATTGATCAAGGCTTGAAAATGTCTTCTATGGCGGACATTATTCAATCCCCCAACAAAAGCAGTCTTACCGCTTGGGCTATAGACTCTAGCAGACTTTGTAGGGTCCAGTGTGAAATTTAGAGTAGGTACAATTAGGAGAATCACAATTTCAGAAGTTCTGGAACAAAGCCACACTATCTACAGCATAGAAAAACACACCTCTGAAAGGCAGCTCTCACTGCGATCTGGTAGACAGAAAATGTTGATCTACCAGATACTAGATGAACCATGCATTTGTAACTACCCTTAATGTGTTGGATTATTTGGGACTCAAAAATCATAAAAGTCAAATGATACAGCGGTCACTCATTGTTAGTTAGAAATGATATATCTGGGAGGAAGCACAAACAAGACCAGAGGGCACAAACAAACTGCCTTAGCTGTTAACTCAGATTCCCCTTCAACCACCATGGTTCAATCTTGCTTCAACTAAATAGGATTTTTCCCTCAGCAGACACACATGATTCTGTGGAGGATTCTTAATAACTGGCATAAGGAGGAAGAAAAATGTATACCTTAAGGGTAAACGTGGTCTATAGAAAGAATCCCAAAATGGATGGAAGCTGCATTGCAGGTAGCTCTCATTCAGAGCCAGCCTGAAAAGACAAAATGAGGAAAAATCTTTCTAATGGACAGAGATTTTGATGATCTATCTGGTCATTTACTTTGTGTGGAAGGAGAAGTAGCCTGGGTTTAGAAATTGTTGGGTTGACAGATTAGGAAATTAGAAGGAAAAGAAATCTTGGAAGATCAGAGACAAAGAGGTCCATAGTAGAGACATATGGATAGATATATTGTAGGTATGAAGTGTGAGTCTAAAGTGTGGTATGAAGTGTGAAAATCTTTGTGACCTACAAAGAAAAGTCCATCAGAGAAGATACATTAAAGAGCCAAGTAGACGAAATTATTCAGTCCATTGATGTTAGGCCAGTATATTCCAGAATTGACCCTTGAACTAACCCAGTGGCCACATGAATGAAGTGGTTACAAAGGAAGAGGTATAGGCAATGCATAAGCTCAACTGCATGGGCTCCCTATTACCATCTAACCACTGCTGCTTCAGAATGTGAAAGCTATAAAAGAGAATAGCTGTAAAGCACTTTTCCTTAAAGAAACAAACTGGCTACTTGGTTACAAATTTGATACATTCCTTCCCTCTGTTGTGGAAATGCCACTTTTTTCCCCCTAGAAATAAATACTTATTTTAGGCTTGAGTTTTTCTCTCTTGTCTTCAGGACCTCCAACATCACCATTCAGGGCTTAACCAAATTCCTGACTTATGGGCAAGGAATCTTTCTAAACACAGCATCTATCCAGGGGAACAACCTCACAGCAAAAGAGACATGAGAATGGACCCATCACTGTGTGTTCTACTGATTTTTTTATCATTCTGCACTACCCAGAAGTTCCCAGCATTATAATGGCTTGCTGAAGGTGAGGCTAAAGGAATAGCTTGAGAGCAAAGCTATATGAAGATGAGATGCCATCTTCCAAGATTAGGATTCAATCAAAGACCACTCTCTGACACTATGTCCCCCAAAGGAAGAATGGATTCAGGAACCACTTGCCATTATTTTCATGACCCATTAGGGATTTTGTTCATCCCATTCCCTGCACATGGACTCTCAGGGTTAGAGGTCCTGGTTCTGGTCTTGACAGGAGCAAAGAAAGGGTCTCAAGTTATAAAAGCAAGGACTGCTACCTGGGCCATGTAAGGGCATGAAAAAGAGTCACTGTCTTTTTCAGGTGTAATAGAACCTGATTAGTAGGAGAATGTAGGGGTGGTGTTTCACAGGGGGGACATGGAGGAATATGTGCGGAATTTAGGTGATTCTTGGTACTCCTCTGAAGCTTTGTGACTACAAAGTAGCAAGTGAATTATTTCCATCTTGAATAATGGAAGGTTTACCAAGACTCAGACACTTCAGGAATGAGCTTTTTGTTTGTCCTATCAGGTAAACCACCATGACCATCAGAAGTGGTAATTGAGTATGAGGAGGGAGAAAAAAAAATCAGTTATGTCCCTGAGACAAACTTGAAATATTAGGTCTCTTTTTCCCCCTTCTAATTTTTCCATCAGGAGAAGATTCCTATAGGAACTGTGAAGGATCTTCTCCCCAAACCATCATGAAGAAGTGATCAGTACAGCATACTGGCTAGACAGTGATAGAGAAATGCTGCTCAGCCCTCCCCATTCCCCATTCAAGAAAGAAAGCCATGCCCAGTTTTGAGGAGTGTGTTTCACTGACAGCTTCCAGCTCTTAGCTCCATTAGGATCCACTTCAGTTTTTGAGCTGAGGCACACTCTACTGGGACGGTGCCCAGCCAAACACTGACCAATGCAATGTTAGATGAGAGCGTGCTCTTCTCAGGGAAAGCGCCAATCAGTGACTGAGCAAGATGTTAATACAAGGGCATCACCATTTCCACCTAATTACGGAATCCCCTAAAGCACAAACTTTGCTCTGTTTGGCTGGCCGAGACCTTACCAGAGTCTGATATCTTCCCCCACCCAGTTCTGCTACCTTCTTTTAATGGATTGAATCATGTCCCCCACAAAGACATGTTCAAGTCTTAATTCCCAGTCCTGTGGATGTGAACATATTTGTAAATAGCGTCTTTGGAGACATTATTAGTTGAAAACAGGCCACATTGAATCAAAGTGGGCCGTGATTCGTTATGACTCGAGCCCTTATAAGCAAACGAAATTTGGAAATAGGCAGGAGGAGACAGATGGGAAGAGAGATGGCCATGCGAGAAAGGCAGAGATTAAAGTATATACAGCTGGCAAGCCACTGCCAGAATGCTACACACTTCAGAGAAAGCATGGTCTCGCCAACACTTGATTTTGGACTTCTAACCTCCAAAACTGTGAGATAAAGTCCTGTTGTTTGGACCAACCAGTATGTGGTACTTTGATACTGTAGCACTGGAAAACAAAGATAATCCTCTTTTCTTTCACAGGTATTAATACTCAATTCAACTTTTGCTGTGCCTACTCTGTCTCGGTGCTTGCTTTTGAAGAACTATAACAAAAAGGACCTGAGGAATCTATGTAATATTCACAGATTTATAGTATTCATGGATTCACAGATTTATTCCTGTTGCCTAAGAGAACATCTAGAAGATGGTTGTTCTTAAGTAAATCTTTGTTACATAATTTAATGGCATGTTGAATATAAGATTTCTGATAAAAAGGAGTAAAGTTACTCTCTATTGCTCCTTTGTCCCTTATGGTACAATCTTAAGCCCAGAGAAAACATGATATTGGAGAGGAATAAATGAAGCTAAGGCACCCATACTTTTTTTTTTTTTTAATCTTTAAACTAAATAATGTATACTGAATATAAATTTTTAAAATTCAAATAAGCCAACACAAATTCTGCCATTGGCAGTGTTTAATATAATTTTACATGTTCCATAACAATGTCTTTGGATCATGTAAGTTTGTTGTTGGTGGTGGTGATGCATGTAATTTTTTTTTTTAAATATTGATTCTGTGAACTTTTCCAAGTAAAGTTAGATTTATATATACGGTTGTTGCACTATATATAGGATGCACTCACAGAATGCAATAATGCCAAGGGTACTCACAGACTCTGATGGTCTTAAAAATTTCTCTCATGTCTCTTTATCTTCAACCTCATAAACCCAATGCTATTAATACATTCAAATCTGGTGATAGTTTTGCTGCTGAGCAATGGACTCACTGCCCAGAGCACACAGAAACTCATATCATGACATCAGGATTTTAAGAAAAGAGTTTTTTTTTGTGAGGTTGACCAGCAAAGAGACAGGAGGCAAGCTCAAATCTGTATCCCCCATCTAAGAACTAATGGAGATTTATAGGAAGGAAATAAAGGGTGGTGAGTTCAGGGATGGAGATTCTGGTTGGCATATTCTGATGGGTTGTTTATAAGACTGTTTGAATATGGCAGAAATATGCCAAGAGCCACATTTTATCTTCCTTTTGAAGGATGCCTCACATTTTATTTCCTTTCAATGGCCCCTCATCCCCATAATCCTGGTTTCAAGAAAATGATTTTTGTTCCTAGTGTCTCAGGGTCATTCAAGGGGCAAGAGCACAATGTATCTGTGTCTGCAAATGTTCTGTCAATGGCTGAGTTTGCCTGTAAGATAAATTCAGGAAAGAATTTTAGTAATGGGAGAGTAAGTAATTCTGACAAGCAGCAGGTTTGACCTGAATCTTGGTTTTTATTTAGGGCTAGGGCTCCTGGCTATCTCACCCATAGTTTCAGTTTATCTAGATGATAAACTGAATGCATGCCTTGATTCTGAAAAACAAGGGGAAATCTTGGAGTTCTACTATCCCTCTCATATCACAAAAAAAAGTTTTCCAAATTAGCTAGGAAACAAAAAAACCCAGGTTTGGTGAACAGATATGTAAGTTTTGATCAAAGTGGTGAGAAACAAGAGGCAAGGTGAAGTGTGGGCTTGGAAAGGATGATCTTGGTCTCACAGGCCTCCACTTACAAAGCCAGGTATCAAATGTACCCCAGAAACTGTTAATGCATCCTCCTTTTGTATGTATTTGAAAGACATACTTGTTTAGAATGTCTCATTGAAATGGTTTGAGGTTCATTACAGAGCCATGAACAGGAAATGAAAGAAATCCTGTGTTAATAGGAAATAAGGGAAAAGATCACTATTTATTCTCTTTTTTAATCCTCTTTCATTGAAACACATAAATTTCAAGTTTTCTATTAAAATATTTACTTGGTATAGGAATATAGAACTAGTATGAGTTCAAGCACTTTCAGGATATATAGTCTCTCATTCAAGGGGAGAAAATTTGTATAGAGAGAAAGGGGAGACCAGAAGGAAAAATATATATACATTAATTTTACTATATGCCAGAATTTATTACTTTCAGAACTAAAGTGTATTTAAAGGAAATGTTTCTTCCTAGAGCAAAATTAAGATCACACTAAAAAAAAAAATGTAGCCAATATTTAGGAATAAATTATTTGAAGGGCAATTTTCTAATACTACACAAAAATTGTGAGTATAGAAATAAAAACAGAGAATGTATGAGAAATGCCATTTGCTTTGAGGAGGAAATGGATCTTTCTCAATTTTCATTGCCTTTTAAATCTACTCTCCAGCTAGGCAGACTAAACAGAAAACACTTCTACTTCATCTTGTCAAAGATTTGATCTATCTCGAATAAATGTTCCATTCAATAAAATTATATGTTTGAACTGAAAGTTCACTATTTTTGTGCCCTGTGATTTCTTTCCATACACAGTAAAAAAAAAAAAAAAAAGAAATGAAAAGGTTCACAATAGCCTTTATTTGCTTTTATAGGGTTTTATCTCTGGATTTTCAAGTTAGAACTTTAATGCAATAAAATCTGTAGAATAAATTATGAAGATAGAAATAATCAGATAGAATTTGAGTGTGAAGGGACATAGTGGGCATTCTAAAGATTGTATCATATGTAATGAACAGGCTTCCTCAAGGCATTCTGTTGAAGTTTAACTAAATTGCTCTGGAAATTTGTATAGTAAATTCCCCAGAAACATTTGTTATATTTCAGATATGAGAGAATGACAGAAGATTATGCTTATTGTTGCATAGTGTAAGTACGAACAAGAATATGGTGATGTTTTTTTATACTGGAAGGTTTGTATAAAATTTGTGTCAGGATTTTTGTTTTTTAATGATGGCTTTAAGCTCAGAAATTTATTAATTTAATGAATAATTGCTTTGTTGATCCTTCTCTTTGAAAAAGGCTTATTTCTAATTGTATATGTTTGTGTATTTCCAGTGGGTATTTAAAAGGTTATTAATTGTATTTGTTACTTCCATAGCTGAAGATTTTCACATATTGTTTTTTGACATTTAAGATTTGTTTTTAGGGATCAATTATACCATAACACTTTAGTTGCTATCCACTTCAATGTCTATTTGGAAAAGATAATGGGAAAATCTTGGTGAAAAACAAAGGTTGTCAACTTGCCAATGGCACACAGGGTCCAGGAACAGACCCAGATATATAAAATCCACTGACAGTTGACAAAGGTGACACTGCAGTTTAGTGAGGAAAGAATAGTTATTTTAATAAATATTGCAATGCAAATTGGAATTCCATAAGGAAAATAATGCATATTAACCCTGAATTCTCATCATATGAAAAAATTGACTCCAGACAGATTGTAGATCTAAATGTAAAACATACGAGTTTGGAGGAAAACAAGTTTTTTACCAGCACGTTTACCAACGTTTACCAATACAGGGCTATCCCACTCTCCCACCCCCATTCACTTTTCACCGCACCTGTATTAGTTTGTTAAATGCAACCAGATTGCAATATACCAGAAATGGAACATCTTTTAAAAGGGGAATTTATTAAGTTGCAAATCTATGGTTCTAAGGTCATAAAAATGTCCAAACTAAGGCATCCAGATAAAGATACCTTGACTCAAGAAAGGCTGATGGGTACAGAATACCTTTGTCAGCTGGGAAGATACTTGACCGGCATCTGTTGGGGAATTTGGTTTTGGTTTCAGTTTCAAACAGCTTCCCTGGAAGCATTTACCTTATGCGTCTCCAAGTGCGTGGGTCTTGTGTTGGCTCTGTCGACTCTGAACTCTCCAAAATGTTTCCTCTTTTAAAGGACTCTAACGAACTGATTAAGAACCAACTGGAATGGGTCTCTTTTTTACTTCTTACTACTTACTGTCACTCATGGAAAAAAATTTGAATTGTTTTAATAGTTTATGAAGCCCCTATGTGATGTGGCTTTTGGTTATCTCTTTGACTTCTCCTTAAAGAATTTTGCATTTTGTTCCCTATGGCCTACATGTTTCTTTTTTCTGTTCCTCCCACATGACAAGGTTATTCCTACCTTTGCAATTAAAAAAAATATATTTCTGTATCCTTCCATAAATGTCCATGAAAGTAGGGATTGTGTCTATTTGTTCACTAATGAATCCCTCAAAGCTACAATATCTGGCTTATATTTGTTGCTCAAAAAATTTGTGTACCTAAAACAATTAATGAACAAACCTGTTTGATCTGACTTCTTCTCTACCTTGTCAACGACTCTGCTGGATGTTTTCTTATCTAATAGACATGTCTTTCTAAACATGTTACTCCATTTTTTCACTTAGTATCCAATTAGCTCCTTGAAATTCTCCTCTTTTTGGTGAGATCACTTGTTCCTGGTTTTGCTTCAATCCTCCTAAATATTTTTTGCAGGATCCTGGTTATCTCTGCATATCTACATTTTGAATGCCACAGAACTGGATCATTTTCATCTATTCTATCCTCACTCTATGGTTAGGGACTACGAAATTTCCATCACCAGCCTGAACCTATCCATGTTTACCACACATAGAAATAGAGTGGCTTCTTACTATCTCTATAACTAAAATGGTGTCTGGTATCACAAAATATATGTTGAAACCTTAATCCCTGTTACCTCAGAATATAACCTTATTTGGAGAATTTGGACTTAGGCAAGTTAAATTGAAGTTATACTGGATTTAGAGTGGGTCCTTAGTCCAGTACAACTGATGTGATTAGAAGGGGGAAAGAAACCCAGGGTGACAGAGGATAGCCATGTGCCAAAGGTGGCAGAGATTGAGTTTATGCCAGAAACCATGTTGAGAAATGAGGACAGAAGAGTAGATCCTTTCCTATAGACTTAGGGGGAAACACAAAATGTTGGCACCTTGATATCAAACTTTCTACCTTCCAGAACTGTGAGACAATAAAGTTCTATTGTTTCAAGCCTCCCAGTTTGTGGTACTTCGTTAACAATAGCCCTAGGAAAACAAGGCAGTGACTTTCCTCCTCAAGCCTGTTTTAGCCACGTATTCCACTTGTCAATGAATAGTGTCCTTAGCCATCCCTTTACTTAAGCTAAACATAGAGTTATCCTCCTTGATTATTCTTTCCCTCTCCCCTATATCAGCCTACCTCAGAGGAATATATTGTCAACTGTCCTTTACTCTCTGGCTTTAAGGTCAGCCCCCTAATTTGAATCATAATCCCCTCTCACCTAACCTACAATATAGCTGCCTAAATCTGCCTCCAAAATGGTTTGCCTACCTCCTCTTCTGCTCTTCCCTAATATAGTCTCCACAAAATAAAGATCCCACCAATTTCCTATGTAAATAAACAAATGCTACCTTATTGCAACTTTATTGATCTTAGAATTAAAAAAAGAGAAACATTCTAAATCTAAATACCTTACTAAGAGTAAATGACCCTGCAGCATCTGCCTCCAGCCTAGTTACAATATTACTGGTTATTTTCTGTTTTCTCTCCTGAAATGTAAATCCTATCAATGCCAGAACCTTGACTTTTTGCTCACCGGTGAACTAGTAGGATATGGTACAGTGGAATGCTTAGCTGATGTTCCATAAATATTTTGAACAATTGACTATAATGGTCCTCGGTGAAGTACTGGTGGATTACCACCTTGCTCCTCAAAGACCAGTACCATTGGTGTTATCTAGGTTTGAAGAATTTTCATCTTAACAAAATCCTCAGTGGTTTGTAAGCACATTTAAGTTCGAGAAGCTCTAGTTTAATACAAAAAGATTTCCTTTAAATGATTAGAAACTTAGAATCCAAGAATTTTTTATGCAAGTAAAGTTAATCAGAAAACGCTCTTGAAAATGAAGAATGTTAAGAAGTACATTAAAAGGGGGCAAAAGGACCAAGTGAATAAAGAGTGGGTAGGAGAATGGAGTGCTTTAAGAAAAGCTTGTAGGTCAGAGCTAGTGAGCCATCAAGAGAATCAAAACTATGCAAAGGATTCTGTCATCAATGGTAGCACCACAGGACTAAGCATATGTACCAGGTTAAATGAAAAACAATTTTAAATGATGCCAACAATTAAGAATTGAGATTTCTTCACAGACATAAAGAGCCACAGCAATCCCAAAGATCCACAAAATAGATTATTTAATTTCACATGTGGAATGTTTTATAAAGTAATGCTGTGAAAATTGAGGAAAGGGAAGTTGACCATAGCTTTATTCTAGATATGATTCAACTTGTGCCTCCACCCTAGTTTTCACAATATATTAAGATAACTGATTCTATGAAATGAAAGAGTTCTTTCTCCTACCATCTTTCTAAAACACAATCCAATTTCCTTGAAAAAAAACTTGAACTGGTACTATAAGGTGGCATTGGAATGGACTCGTGTGTGTACATTTTAATTGGCTATTAAAAGTGATGAGTTTAAGTAAGCTACATACTTTGTGAGAGCAGGAACAGCAGCAGGAATTTCAGGGGATTTGGTTGAGTTTTTTGCCTGTGTGATAAAAAAATAAAAATTTAAGATCCAGCATTTTAATTTACTAAAAAATATAAAGGATAAAAATGAAGTAAAAGCTTAAATATAACAAAGCTACTCAATGACTATGTGACATTTTTCTGACAAACTTTATTATGAAAATACTTTTCCTTGGCAAACAGTCTACCTGGTTTCATAAAGAATTCCCATGTGGACTTTGTCAGTAGCAGCATAGGATAATGAAGAATTTTTTGCTGAAAACTTCATACAGAATGCTAAATTAATTTCTCACAGCAAAACAAAAAACATATGTATCAGGTTTCAAATATTCAAAAATATCCCATGAATTTAATTCAAGTTGTTAAGTCATACATGTCCAGATTCTTCTGACTTTGAAGTCAGAATAAATCAAATAGAATAAGGGAAAATATGCTTCAGATCATTTTTGCATAAATCCTGTCTCAATTTAAATGTATAGCTTTGAATAATCTGAATGGTGAATAATGCAACCTCCAAAACATTTGTAGTTTTAGTAATGTAAATTAAATGAAAACAAATGAACGAACTTGGACATAAAAAGCAAACTTGGAATCCCCTTTTCACGTGGGTACATACACATTCTGACCAGTTAGGATTTAGGCATGTACCTCAGCCACAGTGAGGTTCTCAACATAATCTAAACGCAACAGTTCTTTTTTTATTTCTTATATCGACATGTTTTTTGCACACACTATTTTCTCAGCTTAGGACAAAACCCTTATATCCATGGTTCCCTTGACATGCTTGACAAACTCCAAACAAACCTTAAGTGTGCCTTTTCTGACATAGATTTCCTATTATTTTAACTGATCATGTCAGAAATCCTTTTTATAATACCAGATCACCAAAGTCAGGACCACATCTAATTCATCTCTATACCCCAAGTTTAGCATGATGATTCATGCCAATCTAAGCCCACCATTGCTTCCTAAATGAATAGGTATGTGTGCTCATTTTTAATCTAATAAAATGATGCTTCACTGTGATTGTGCATTTTAGGTTTTAGATGACAGTTCAATACCAAAGCAGAATGTTTACATTCCCACGTGTACCAGTCAGGATAAGCTAACATATGACGTGATATAAAAAGCAAAAGCCTTGATGACTTAAGATAATGAGGGTTCCTTGTCACCCCTGCTTTATGTCTGTCAGGTGTTTGGAGGGGTCTCTGCTCCTTGTGGTCAGTAAAGGAGTTAAAAGGAGAAGTAGCCATTGTCTTCAAAGTTGCCTATTGTTGTGCCAGAGTGAGAAAGAATGATGAATTACATATTAACTGTAAGGGCTTCCCCCAGAGTGATTCATATCACTTCTTACAGTTTATTGGTCAAAACAAACCACAAGGCCAACTTGATTCCAAATAAAGAGGAGCACTTCTATCATGTGCCTGAAGAGAAAAACTGGGAATATTTGGCAAAGAGCACTAATGGTCATCATGTGCCAGAACTTTTTCAAGGGCAATAGAGTCAGAACACAGTGATTTTTCACCATCTCCCAGCCTTTCAAAAGAGTGCGTGTTGGGGAACTGGGAGCTGGAATCGGTGTGGGTGTGGGGCTCAGTTGCTTGATAAAATGCTTACAAAGATTTTAATGTTAGAAGAGTTTTAACCCAGGTGACTATTTCATAGCCAATTTTAGATGAGGTACAGTATATATTTGAGTAACATGAAAAACAGCTTAGGAAATGACAAATGTTCTGTGATGTTTTACATGCTCTGAGTTATAATTGAATATATGTATATGTATATATAAATGCATAGCATCTTCACCCAATTTCAAACAAAAGAAGGAAATACAGAATCCTGAGCATTTTCTCTTACTGCTGATATACATTGATCACATTCAAGTTTTTCTTATATAGACAATATATCACGCATGGCCAGTTTTACCAGATTCCTAAGTTCATTGTTAAAGATCTATTCGAAAATTCATGTTCTTCTTTTGTGCAAATTTAGAACTATGAGATCTAAGAGTTAAATAGCCCTGTGGTCTCACTTCACAATTTTCTGCAAAGTAAATACACACAAGTAGATCATAGAGAAAGATATATATTTTTTCAAATATTATTTGTACCAAGAAGAGAATATTGAATTCAGATTTTTAGCATCAAACCCAATGGAAAGTATTAATTGTTAAAAGTAATCATTATTAATTTATCCATAAAATTGTTAAATATTGCCATAAACTTATTTCATTTTTTAAGCCAAACAATTGTTTCTTTGAGTGGTTGCAATTTGAGATGGCATAGGATTCTGAAGTTTGGAGCTGTCCTTATTTTAAAGTATACCTGTGTTTCTAAATGCCTTGTCAAAGTGAATTATATTCTGGAAAAGAATTCCTGGGGCATGTACAGGTCAAATCCCTTCTACAAGCAGCATTGCAATAAAAAGTTCACCATAACAAAAAATTTATATAAGTGCTGGCTGGCAGCCCACGTTAACAGAGTCCTGTTTATCTAATGAGAATGAATCCCCTGCACTAAGTAACAGTATCAAGATGTTTTCATCTTCAAAGGTTATAACATTTTTCCATTGTCAAGGGATTTATTCTTTGTTGTGAGTTCTTTGCTTCTTGTGATTCCATCAAGATGCTGTTTACTTTTTTCTCTTTCTTTAAGAAGCATGGGTGAGATACTTGATTCCCAGAGTGAGCAATTTTTCTTTTCTTTATAACATTCAGATTCTACAGATCTAGGAACTGCATGGAAGAGGGGTGCACATAGTATCTGTGATCTCAGGGAGTGGAAAGGGGCTCTGTAATGCTGAGATTTTATAAAACATTTTCCTGAACTCTGAGCTTCAGGTTTTTGCTTTCTCAAGATCAGAAAATATTAACAATGTGGAGCCAGACCCTAATGTTAAGAAGATGGTTTCTTTGTTAATATGATGAGGTGATTAATAGGATGCTATTTTGAGGTATTATCATTTCTCCCCTGAGGATTCTCCTCTTCCTCTGTCAATGTGACCACTGCACTTTCATGCACCTTGGTTTTGGGGGGCTCGTTGCTTCAAGAAAGTATTTTGGTGGTACAAAAAGGAGAGATTTACTGTCTCTAGTTCCGAAAGCATAGGCCCTTAGAAATATAAAGAGATTTTACAACTGGAGGAAAATAATTGAAAGCAATAAGACAGAAGCTTCCATCATCTCTTGCCACACCATCTCACCCCCAAACTTTCACTTCGCCTTGGCTTGGGTCACTCTCACCTGACTACCATCCCCAGTACATGCACATGCAATATGTCAAGAAAAAAGAGGATATGCCTCAGGCAGCCAGTGGAATGGTGGTGGTATGAAAGTAAAGCCTCTGCACCCTTTAATTCAGAGTTGTTTGAAGTATGGGGATAAGAACGACAAGGGTTGTATGGAACACAAATCAAAATGGAGAATATAACATATGGTCTTTTTATATATGGGCTTAGTGAAAACATTCTCTGAAAAGTCTCTGTGGATAGCAATTTAAAGATAATTGAGTGGTCTAATAAAAGGAGTGTACTGATAAAATGCTTAATTTCTAGAGCATCGATCTGGGGATGAGAGGACAGGGCAGATAAATTTAGAAGGAACCTAATTGTTCACCAGACTGAGAACCCAGAAATCATAATGAAGATAGAGAACAAATTCATTGAGAGAGCAGGCATGGGTAAAATGGAAGAGGGCAGAAAGTGGTGATGTAAGAGGGACCTCCTTTACATGAAACCTTGGAAGTTAATTTATCAGATAGAGTGATTGCTGAGATTCCCGGAATCGAGTAGTTTGGAGGTCAGTGAATTAAAGGAGATGTAATATTTTGTGATCCAGTATTTTTAACAAGCAGTTTTAGAGTAACTGATTTTGGAAGGTAGGTTGGTGGGGGTGGGGCATGCTGTGTTACCAATATAGAGTTTATGTGAGGAATTATTGAATTAAATAGATGTGGGCTCTACAAGGGACACTCCTAGTAGCTTATCCAATATTCATGTTCCAATTCTTCCATTCTGTGAGAACCATGATTTTTATCTTGTGGGGCAATATTCCCAGTTATATGTATTAACAGCCAAGCTTTCCTTACAGCTAGGGGGTAGCCATCTGACATAGTCCTGGAAATAGTTTGATGGGTATTCCTGGGAAGGTTTCTTTAGACAGAGAACTGTTTTCGCTGGCCCAGTCCTTTTTCTTTTGTCCTTTGCTCTTGTCTCTAAACTGTCTGAAATAATGATGCCATATCTGGATGAACAGAAGTCAACTTTTGAACATCAAGATGAAGGCCTCCAATCTCTGAATGGAGATTTAGAAGGAGCCGGGTTCTGATGGCTTAGAAACACCAACTTATAATCAGCTCCAGTGAACTACTTTGGATCTTCTTGTTATGTACCAAAATTAGTCCCTATGTGATAAAACCCTGAAAATCAGGTTTCTGACTGGAATAGGATCCAGTTGGAATGTTGTCATTGTGGAAAAATTATGCCTTAAAGAATAAAACTCTCTTTCCTCAGATGACTAATTTGACCTAATAGTGAATTTGCTGATTAAAAAGAACAATAGTTGGCTGGTGTCCTGCCATTTCAAATCTGCCTCTCTAAGGGTTCAGACGTATTCATAATCAAGAGAATGTTGGAATTCATTTACATTAATCCATACAGGGCTATTCAGTACTATTAAAATGCTATTATACTGTAAAATTGATCTTCAAGTCAATTTGGACAGAGGAAAAACTTGCAGGGTCAAAGTTTGAATAAATTAGACAATGAAAGCTAGCATATGTTCTCAAAAATCTGAAAATTGATTGCAAAGCCACAGTTAATTTAATTATTTGGTTTTACTGCCTTGGTATAACAGAATGAGAATTATAATAAAATTAGTCTAGAGTATAGCCTACTGAAAATTTAAGGAAAAGCTGTGCATAACTTGGTTATCTACTTAAAATATAATTGCTTTGTTATAAAAAAATAAATTTTAATGTTAATGATCCATTTACCTCATAATATCTATTGCTATTGTGGAATCTAATGAAACCCACTTGCTACGTTTTCATTATCTCTCATATTTTGAGAGGTAAATGGACAGGAAGCAATATGTAGGTATTGGCATCTCTAGAATATTTTAAATAAATATAGATAAGATAATCAGAAATATATGATGGTTCTATATAATACATGTAGTCATATCTGACATTTTACTTGAGTATTGCTATATAAACTGTAGAAAGCCATTGCTTATGTATTATTTGAAGTTTTTCATGTAGGACATCATCGGCCAGAGGGTCTAAAAATTGAGACTTGTCTTATATAAGCTAAGATAGTTTTGAAAGAGAAAATCAAACTTCCTATCCTATACACATTTCAGACTACCAATTTGTAATTTCATGATATACATATGCGTACACACACACACACACACACACATATGAATCCATTGTTTATTGTAAAAAAATCTCTGTTTACAAATTAAAGGACATTAGCTAAATAACTGTGACAGATATTTAAAAAGTTCAGTATGATTTATTTCTATTAAACTGGTTTGACAACCACCAAGCATTATCTAATTTAAAGTCCTTAGAATTGACAGTTAAATAAAACTAACAGTGCTAAAGGCACTTTTTTATAAAATATACCTTTTTGCCAAGATAAAAATCTTTCATTACCAATTTGATTTCTTATTTATTCTAATAAGACTAGACTATTTTCAATGAAATGTAATCCTGTATCTCAGAGATAATCACTGTTAGAATTTTGATATAAATAGTTGTGGTTTTCATGCATAAACATATTATAATATGAGCTACAAAATATAATTTTTTAATTCACACTGTACTTTGTCATACAGTAATTATTTCTATTGTAGTTATTAAAGAAAAAAAGCCTTAATATCTCATTGAATTTAATTGTTAGAATGCACTTTATGACTATGTACTCTTCAATCCTTTGTAGCATCTTTTAAAAGTCTTCCTGGTATTATATAAGTATCATAACATCTCTTAAAAGTCTTCTTAGTTTCACTCCAGTATTTTAAGTGAAAGGAGCCCATTTTGTATTAAGGCTTTCACTCTTTTGCAATAGATTTACTTCCTTGACAATTGTTGGCAATAATTTTGTTATGTACAATAGGACAGGGTAGTATATGGTCTCCTCAGGGCAGGTCAATCTTAGATACAAGCTAAATATTTATCATTTCATCAGCAATTCCATGTATGTGTAAGTATTTTATCTCTGCTTCTGGTTGTTCTCCTTTGATACATCAAAAGACTCTGTAACACAGTTGTTATGCCTAGGAGCTCTGGACTCAAACAGACTGGGTTTGAATCCTGCCTCATTCATTGCTAACTTAACTGATTTAATGTTTCCATATGCTTGTTTCTAAATCTGTATGCACCTATTTCACTTGGATGTCATGAAGACTAAATGACTTAATACATGTTTTTGGAACAGTGGCTGTTGCTAAGTATGCAATACCTCTTATCTATGGTTGAATGATCTCATCTACTCATCTAGTATCATTATTTGCACTGCTGCCTTTATGCTGATACTATATTTGAAGTCCAGAACTTTAGCAAGCTTCAGAGACACATACCCAACTCTTGTAGATATCTGAATCTGAACTTTCTGTAGATACTCAAACTTGACATTGTCTTCCATCCTTCCACATATGCTTGCATGACACCCAACTCTCCTGTCACCTTGGTAGAGTACTAGGAATAAAATGATTCCTTCTTTTTCCTCTGTTCATCCCTTTCTCTGTTTTCTCTTCTGATCACCCCACATTCAACTGATTCTTCAATTCTGCTTCCATAATACTTCTCGAATCCATATCATCATTTCATCTCCATTTTAAGTGGAATTTAGTCTCATGTTTTTTCTCTAAATGATACCTCTGCTTCTGGTTTTCGTTAAGGGCCACAGCAATCTTAAAACAGGGGTAAACAGAAAATTACAGATCAAAGGTGATGGAATGCTAAGCTATATTAAGAAGATTAAAGGATAAGTGTTTGGGCACAGGAGAAGTTTAATGAGAAATCTGAGTTGTGGTATTGCATATGTAACTATCCTAATGTTGCAGTAATTGATGGATAGTCAGATGTTAGTGTATTAAAATACTATTTTTCAAACCTGGAAAATTTTGTGCAGCAACTGTTTATTTTTTTCAAATTGTAGATTGGTGGAGCCAGGCTCTTATAAGCTTTAATTACCATAGACATTTTTGATGACTCTAAAATGTGTTATCTCTGTCCCCTCCTATCTAAATGTTTACATTTCTAATTGGATTTCTAATGAGCTAGCAAATTTCACATGGGCAAAACAGGACTTAATATTTTTCACCAAATCTGTTCTTCCATTTTATTAAAAATATCACCATTCGTCAAGTGCTTAGGCCAAAATGTCCATGCGGCCACTCTTGCCTTCTCTCTCCCCTCCCACATCCAATCTATCTTTTTTGCATTGTTTTCAGAATATATTCAGAATACAATCATTTCTAAATACCTCCATGCCTGTCATCCGAGTCTGTGCCTCCTTTACCTCTCTCTTATTTTACTGAAAAAGCACCATAAGGGGAGCTTTTACTTGTCTTCTGGCCCCTTATATTTGTTCTCCACAACCATAATGCTTGCTTAAACTTTCTAATGTTTTCCATTTAAAAATGCAATCCCTGGTCTTTAACACTGCCCAACCTGATCTAGTCCCTGCTACCACTCCTACTTTATTCCCTCTCACTTTCCCTGTTTTTCTTTGAAGAAACCAAGCATGCTCTCCTCAGAACATTGGCACTTCTGGTTCCTTTGATAACAATACTTTAACATATGATTTACATGGCTTGATCCTTCCATTTGTTCCAAATGTCACCCCTCCAGAAGAATTTTACCTGATCACTCATTAAAAAAAAAATCAGACTCTGATTCTACTTTACCAATATTTTATATTTAATAACATTTTCATTTGTTATTATTGGTCTCCCCTAGTAGAACAAGAATGACACAAAACCTAAAACTTAGCCTGTATTATTCACCGCTGTGTGTTCACAGCACCTAACTTACTGCCCAGGATGTAATGCACAAAAATATCTATAGAGCAAAGACAGTAGGTGGGACTTTGCTGTCTTATGAATGTTTTGTTTATTTTTAAAAATACATGGGACAATTTTGGCAGTGCTTAAAGGTATTCATCTTTGAGCGGTAAATGTATATATGTTCACTATATTGTTTCCTATGTTATCTGTGTATTTGAAATATTTTCTTACTGAGTAAGGACTGACTGCATGATGTGCACAAAGGATAATACTATGATATCAGAATTTTGAGAAAATGATAGGCAAGGAGTCAGGAGGCAAGGCTCAAATCTCTCTTATGATCTGAGAGTTAAGGGAGATTTTATAAGAATGGGAAGTGAGATGTGGGGACAGAATTGTGGAGGATTGACCTATCATAGTCCAATTGATTGATTATAGATGTCCAGAGTGGATTTTAGGCCAGATCTTCTTTTATTGAAGGATCACTTGCATTTGACTTGCTTCTTTTATCTTCCTGTCCTCATAATATTGGTTTCAAGGGAGGTAACTTTTGTTCCTGTGTCTCAAAGGTCAACTAAAGGACAAGAGTCAGTGTTTTCTGCACATGCTTAGGTTTTATGACCTCTAGTTAAATAAGCTCAGAATAAAAGATCACAGAAACACAGGACATCCCTGCAAACTGGTTTTGCCTTGCCTGTAGTTTTGATTTCATTATTGAAGAAACTTCTCTAAATGCCTAGAGTATGTTTAGAATTCAGTAAAATATTGGGAGAGAAAACACCATAATCTTAGAGGAAAAAAAGGTGAATAAAATAAAATTTTCTATTTTGTACCTGAAGAACAAGTTGATATTTGAAATGTTTGTAAAGAACGCCTGACTGTGACTTCTAGTGATCGCATATAGCATATTATTTCAGACATCCTTTCTTTGATGGATATAATTTCTATCTTGTTCACAGCTTTACACCTTATTCTTAAGGGATACCACAAGGTGGCATGAAATATTTTTGTTTTATGTCATGAATTTTCATATTTAAGTATTTCTTGGTCTTCATACAAAATGTAATATTGTGGTGGATTGAGTTATGTACCTCAAGAAAAAACACGTTCTTAATCTTAATCCATGACCCAGTTGGGGTGAAACCATTGTGTACAAGACTTTTGAAGATGCTATTTTTAGTTAAGGTGTGGCTAACTAAACTAGGATGGGCTTTAATCTGGATTATTGAATTCTTATAAAGAGAAAGCTAAGGGAGAAGCTGGAAACCAAAGTCAGCAGAAACTGGGAGAGCAGAGAGAAAAGAGAAGACATGGCATATGACAGGAAAGCCAAGGAGCCCCAAGGATCACTGGCAGCTAGCATCAGAACACTTCATTCTTTGGGCAGAAGGCAAGCTTTGCTGATATCTAGATTTTGCATTTCTTCTAAAGATCTCAAAAATCATGAGCTAATAAATCCCTATTGTAAAGCCAATTCATTGTGTGGTATTTGTGATAGCAACCTGTCAAATTAAGACAATGTTCTTATTACTATTTACTTACAAAACTAATTATGAATTTATCTTTATCTTTTGTCAAATACTGGTAACTTGAATTTCTAGTTGTTTGTCCTTCTACATAATTTTGAATGAAGCCTGAGACAGAGGCCATACTCATTTGTGTCTCTTAGTGAACTCAACTGATATTACTTGCCTTCTTTGTGACGAATTGCCTGTCTCCTGGTAAACATCAAACTAACTGGCACCAATGCTCTTTGTGTCTAGGGAAAAGCTGCAAACTGAATAAACATTAACTGACCTAAGTAATAAACAGAAAATATCACCACCTTGATTTTTTTCCCTCTTGGGAAATATGCAATAAATAAGTGTAGTTTAAAAGTCAAATGTGATTTGGAAATTACTAAAATTTCAGAGCTGTTTATTGAGTAACTTGAGGTTTCCAATTGAGAAAATTGAAAGGCTCAAAATAAGTCATCACATTTAATTTTCACTAGACACACGTTTCTTTCCACAATAAGTACTATTAAGCAACTGATTAAGGTCAACTATTTCTAAAAAAGTATTTAACAGATATTTTGATGGAATAAATGTCTTAGCTATTTTAGATTTTTCATATCTAAATATTTAGGGATAAGTAAAGAAAGTTTTCTATTCATTTTATAGACATTGATTTATTATAAACTATATTTCCATTCTCCCCATGTTCTTGTCCCATGAAGGAAAACAACCTTAGTGCCAATTACCATGTTCATTATGACCTTGATATTTGCAAATTCAGTTATTCAATATTTCAGTTTTTGAGGGACAGCAATTTCATCCTTAGAAATTCCAAAGTACTTTCTGAGAGATGATTTTTTTTGCATATAAGAATAGTTCTAAAATATTAAAATTAATCCCTAGGTTAGTGCTTTCCAAAGTCCTTTCAGATGGCCCCTGAAATAGTAAGTATGGCCAAAGCTGCAGAATGCATACCCATTCACAGGAAAATATGTTCTATAGTACTTAATTAAAGGCTTTCAGAAGACATGTAATTAAAGCACATACACACACATACACACACACACACACACACACACAGCAGATTGACCAAACATACATTCATAAAGCTCTTTCTTACTAATACAGCAAAACCCATCTTCAGGTCAATGGAAACAACAGGAAGGACTGTACAGCTGATCTGACTCTGAAAGCATCAGATCCATTCTGTCTGTCTTTCACTAAAAGTACATTTAAGGGTGGGCCATGGTGGCTCAGGAGGCAGAGTTCTCACCTGCCATGCCAGGGACCCAGCTTCGATTCCCAGTGCCTGCCCGTGCAAAAAAAAAAAAAAAAAAAAAAAATTACATTTAAGGGGTATTCTTTGGGAATTGTCATGGAGTACTTTGTCTCACAAACACTGCCAAGATTTTCCACACTGGGAAAGCTAGGAGGAGACCAAATTATCTCTTGGGATTGCTCTGGGGATCTACTTTACCATGCCTTTATTAAAGAAAACTGTTCAACATCACCATCAATGTGCTCTACCACTTCCTCATGTTACTGGATGATCTTACTAGGTGCCGGGCACAGGGGTGATGTTTAAGGTTCGCTGCTTCACTTAATGAACAGTGCTGTAAGACAGGCATCATCCACATTTCCATTGAACAGATGAAGGGAAATTAAGAAACTGTCCCAGGGATGTACAATTAATAAGTGGGAACCTTAAAACTATGTACCTCACAACCTCTGTGATTTTATTCCTCAAATATTAGTCCTAACTTAAGTATCTTATATTTTATGTTAGGAATTAGAAAATCTCTAATTCTTTCTGCTTCAACTGACAAACTTTTGGGCTACTGATTAACCTGTGTCAACTATTTACAAAATACCAAGTACTTTGTTAAAAAAATAGACATGGTTTAGTTTCACACATACATTCATTTATATAGAAAAATTAGAAGATGCAAATAAACAAAACTTTGGAAGGAACAATTATTTGAGGTAAATTATCTTAAGAAATAATCAAGGCATAACTTGAGTTACAATTTAATTTATTTTTCCAATTTTTTTTTCTAAAAATATGCATGCATACATATATGAATATACCAGAAGAATATTTGATAATTGCATGTTACTAATATTTCATATTTCTGTATCAGTAAATATAAATCTGCCATTGTTTTAATAGCTGAACAGTTGTTTTTGATATTGATATAGAATATTTATCATATAACCACTCTTTAATTCCTAGATAGCTAAACCTTTTCAATTTATGATATATATGTAAATATGCATATATAAGTGAATACATGCATACATATATATATATGTGTGTTTACCTTCATGCACATAATTGTAAAGCTTTGCTTATTTCTTTGTTTGAGGTACAGCTGGCTCCCACGTCACCTTGCTCTTTCTGTGCTCTCCTAAGCTCCAGTGAGCCTCTTACCTCGAAGTTCTCAGGCTTAAGTCAGAGTCAAATGTCAGTACTACTGTCCCCAACCACAGGAAATACATATTAAACTTTCCTAGAAGTACATGTAGAGATTTCTACACTTTGCCTGTGGTGGTAAAGGAAAAGTATCTCCCTTTCCCCCATTGTATGTGACAGAATGTGGGATAGGTGGTGAGGCATTAGAACAATTCACAACACACCGAAGTTTCTTTGGAAAATAGTTCTGCTATACAGAGTCTTCAGTTTCATTCATAAATCTTGGAGATGGGTGATGGGTGATGCAGACAGAACCACTGCTACAGTAGTTTAACACAGGCTGCAAAGATGATTTAGCATCTTGCTCTATGATATATGGTACTTGGCAGCTATTGTATTATGTTCATCATTAAACCTTTGCTGCAAAACAAGGAGAGGAAGGAGAAAAATACTCTTAGCCAGGTAGTTCAGAGCTATTGGAAGCTAATTATGTTCTTTATCCCCAAATACCTAAGAAATGATATTTATAATGAAAAAGTCTTTTTGCTTGCTCTTTTCTCTATATATATTTAGGGTGCTTTGGTTGCAAGTACCAGAGAGAATTTTTTATTGACTAATACATATTGAATTAATTGGATGGATAAGATGGCTCAAAATGTTAACAAGAACAAAATAATACAAATTTTAAAACTAAGAACCAGATTTGCAACAGACACTGCTGAGGGTGATCAAGGATGTCT
The DNA here is from genome assembly GCF_023851605.1 of Tamandua tetradactyla. NCBI lineage: Eukaryota > Metazoa > Chordata > Mammalia > Pilosa > Myrmecophagidae > Tamandua > Tamandua tetradactyla. The sequence continues at coordinate 67,282,381 of NC_135336.1, read as the reverse complement.
GTCCTCTGTGAGCCACTGATGGTGACTGGGAGAGTAATATAAGAATGCAGTGTAAGGTGGTGTTACCAGGCAAAGGCCATAGATTCTTTTGCTGAGTGTGCTCAATGATGAATTCTTGAACCACTGGGGTTCCAAGAAAGGCAAGAGTTTATTACTAGGCATGTAGTAGGAGAGCAGAAGGCCTAGTGACCCAAAATCTGTCTCCTGGAACTGCAGTATTTCAGATAGTTTTATTAGAGAAAAGATGGGCAGGGTTTAGGATTAGGAGCACAGTGGCCCCAGATGATGTAATTAGAGGTGATCCGATTATCGAGCATGTGCAGATTGATTACATGCTTAGTCACAAAATTTATTTTTAAAAAATGGCAGAATGAGGTATGAAGTCTAAGCTACTGCACATGTCAGGCAGGCCCACTTTGGTTAGTTCCAGTCTAAGTCATTGAGATAACTTTGGACATGGGGTGGGCTAGCTCTGGGCAGAGCCAAGACCCTTCATTAATAAACATTATGGGCTGTATTTAGTGATTATACAACTCTAAAGTTGAAAAACTGGATAACTAGGTACACATGAAGGTTCATCATAAGGTTTTTACAATCACAGGGGCATAAGATAAGGGCTATACAATCATTATCAGAGAACAAGACAGCTGGATTATAATTTAGAGATTTCAGAAATTGCCCTGTGTCTACTCCAATATACCAGAAAGCAAAAAGCAGTATTTATATGATGATTCAGTAATCAAAATCATCCCTCGAATCCTAATTTCTTGGTTGTAGTGGTTCCAGGTATTCCTTTGACTAACTTTCATAGTGAAAGAGAAGAGTGACCTGCTTTACCTTCCCACTTTCTACAGGGTAAATAGTCCAGGAGAGATGATACTCCAGGAAAGAAAAAAAAATCAAGTGCTGTTACAAATGAGATACGGAGCTAGCAGGCCAGAAATAACAAAAGTCAACTACACACACAGATATATTTATTTTTCTGCAGTTTAAAATGAAGAAAACATTGATATGTTAAAAAATTCTGAGGATATCAGTGCCAGTAAAACTCTATGAAATGGTAGAATTTGTTAGATTTTATAAAGCATAACTAATCAATTTATAGTAATTTATTCACATGTAATGTTGATGAAAATCTCACTGTGAAATATTTTATTATTCAAAAGCAGTGTAGAAAATAGAGTGTTTAATGGAAAACATATACTTTGATTCTACTGCCAATTTGGACTTAAAGCCTAAAAACAATAATTTAATTGAAAAATATAGTAGAAATATTCAGAAATATAAATAACCTAAGAGGCAAAATATCTGGAAGAAATCTGTTACAGATTTCTGTGCTTAGAGTTAGTTCATTGTTCCCAAGTGAAGTGTCATTTTAGTAGTTGGAAAGGCATCATGAATTACAAGTGAAAATGATCAACTCTAACATTTTCATCTATATTATGTGTCAATCAGAATCTCTCATGATGATGAATTAATGTTGATCAAACTTGATGAGCTAAAGGATACAAATAACTTTGGGGAACCTTATTCTTGTGGCAGTACTACACAGGTGACTAGAGGCCTTGGATCACTATAGAATATTATAGAAACTTAAAAGGGTAGAGCACAAATATTGATGTACAATACCCTTTCAGGTATAGATTAGTGACCTGAGAATTATTGTTTCCTTCATCACTTTACTGTTATATTACCCTAGGGCACTAATGAGCCCTTAGGTAATATAAAGAAAATTAAACCAATTTATTCTAGATGGAATGTTGCAAATGGCTCTGTTTTGTTCAATTATAATGAGAAAAATGTTTTTTCAACTACTAAATATGCTAATTCCACATTCACCCATCTGGAGTCCATCTTAGGACTCAATTAAATATGATCCCATTACTTAGAATGGATCAGGAGGGACTGGACTTTAAGTGGCAGGATGTGTGAATTCTTCTCCTGAGAAGGTAAAATCTCCAGTGTTTATTCTTTTATCAGTAGAACAACAAGAAGTCTGGGTATTAGTGAAAAGGGGAGACATAGTGATGGGATAGCTCCTAAAGTAGGCAATGTGTGGGTAAGCAGGTGATCCAAATGGCTAATTAGTTGGTACTTGATCAGTCATCATTTATTCTGTTGATTTAAGATTAAGTGGCAAGATTCTAACCATACTATTTGGAAGACAGTATAGCTAGAAATGTCAGAAACGTGTTTTTAAAAATAAAAATTAAAAAGAATTTGGGCACTAATAAAAAGCTGAAGAATGGCTCAATGACAGAAAACTGAATTTTGGGGGAAAGAGAGAAATTTCATTTCCTAAACTGGGGCTGAGAAATGGGGCTAAGCTAAATCAGGGTCAATTAGCATGAGGATAATAGTGCTGAGCCCTAAAAAAATGTTGGATTTGGATGGAAATTCTGCAGATACTTAAAAAGCTGTTGATGACTTGAGTAGATCCCTGTCTTCATACCTCAAGGGTTCTCTCCTGACTCTTATTGCCTACCTCTTAGAATTTTCATATGCTTTTCCCCCTATTTAAATGACCTATACACAAATATTTCTTCCTTCATTTGTCCCTTTAAATTCTTGACTCCTGTAGGGGTAATTTAATTAAAAAAAAAAAAAAAACACTTTTCCAAACCCAGAAACCCTCTCCCCAAAAGCAGAAGAGAAAGAATAACAATTACATTATAGAATGAATATTAAACCAGAATATGATATATCATAAGCAATCCACTAAAAGATTGCAAAGAAAGAAAGGGAGCGCACACTTTCTAAAGGGTTAAGGGGATACAACCCATTGCATATATATTCTCAAGACATTTTGGAAGTGGGTTTACAATTTGGGGCCAGAAGCCCCCTGAACAGTGAGCTAACCTTTTCCCAGGAAACTAGGAAATGTATTCCTTTATCACAATTCTAAGAAATGAATTTCTTCCTTGAGAAGACATTATTGTGTGGTGAAATTTGCAAGAGTCTCATTCAACCATTTACATCTTAAATTTACATAAAAAGGACAAAGAAAAATAGAATATGGTTGCAGTTTTTCTAAAGTAAATGCAGAAAGAGATGGGAGGGAAGAGGAAGCTCTTCCCTTATTATAATTTTTATTTATTTTATTTTATTGTTGTGTATGCTGTATGGTAGGGTCATATTTCATTATTTTTTTCATATGAGTTTCCAATTATTGCAGCATCATTCATTGAATTTTTGTTTGTCTGTTTTTTGGGGGGGCAGGGTGGGGGAAGTGCATGGATTGGGAATTGAACCCAGGTCTCCTACATGACAGATAAGAATTCTACCACTGAACTACCTTTGCACCCCCCTTCCCTTATTTTTAAAAATTCTTTTTCTATACTTTAAATTTTTATTTTTCCTTATATCTCCTTGGCTTTGTCAATTCCAATCTTAATTTAATGGCATATTAATTATATATATATATATATATATATATATATATATATAGAGAGAGAGAGAGAGAGAGAGAGAGAGAGAGAGAGATGGTTCAATAAAAGGTAGCAAATGATGGGGCTTACCCAGTTATTAGGCATTATCAGATTATGGCCTGTTTAGTTTTAAGGAAGTAGATTATGAGGTTAGGAAGAAGGCAAAGAGAAGCTAGTCAACTGGATAAAACAATGTAATAGAACCTATCACTGCAGCCACCAGTGTTTAATTTTCTGTGGTTGCAGCTTTAATCCTTAAGCAGCCTAAATTCTTTATGGTAGCAGTTATCAGAGTGATCTATTGACCCTTGGGAGCCCCTGAAACACTTTCAGAGAGTACCTAAGGTCAAAACTATTTACATTATAATGCAAGATATCATGCGCCTTTTTCTGCTCTTATTCTCTCACTAGGGTACAGAGGCTACATGATGAGTGATATCATAACAGATTGAATACAGAATCAGAAAGAAAAATACAATTGACATCTATTAATCCATACATTAAAACTATTTGTAAAAATATAAAATAATGTCTCACTACTCACTGAATAGAGGGGAAATAGAACTATTTTTAAACAGCAATTTATTCATGTTAACATGTTGGGGGTTATTGTTATTTTTAAATTTATGCATAAACCAATTTTTTTTTAGCTTTAATTTTTAATCAGTGGATATTGATCAATGCAATCAAAGTATACAGAAACTCTTTGGTCAATAATTTTTAGGAATATAAAGATACCCTGAGGCTACAACTGTTGAGTATCACTACTCCGTGGAGCATAGCTGCCTAAAGATTTGTAGAACCTTAAAGAAGATTAGAGAAGTCCTGTGTATCTGTTCAAAGAGATGTGTTCAAACCCCATTATTGAAGGGCTCAGGTCAGTGCAGCCCCAAGACAAGAGAACATGTCTAGCACAGAGTTATATGTAAATTTTATTAAAATCTACAAACAGGAAAAGATCTTTTCTCATGACAGCCATCCAGAAATGGAACTAATCACTCCACAAGAGATTGGGGGGTACAAGGGACAGCTTATAAGGATTCAGGGCAAGGACATTCCACAGGGTATGAGAACAGAGTTCCAGCAGAGTGTGAGTCTGATGACACAAGGGTTTGTAGATTTGTTATCAACAGTGATAGGGGAGCAGAATTTTAATGCTTTAGAAAATAAGTGATTTATGATATCATCTGCACATTCTTTCCTCCTTGAGGAGGTCTGTAGACCTTTTACTTCTGTTCTAATCTTAATATGGAAGGGGAGCTTGGGCCCTGGGACTCCACAAAGTGTAATAGACAAGTGTAATATTTATCAACACAATGCACAGATGAACACTTTAAATTTAAGAAGGTATATATTCAGGTCTACCAGTACACCGAACACAATTAACTTGTTTATATGCTTGGAAGTTTTCTATAGGACTCCCGTAAGAGTCCAAGCTTCCTCTCATGAGCAACTGACTGCTCCTGCTGTGTCTCTGTGTTGAAATGAGCATCTCATGCTCACACTGCTTGATGACATTAGGAATAAAACATCCAATTAAGAGCTTTTGCTTTTGCTTTATTCCCATGTTGACTGTGAAATCATATAATTATAATTTAACTTGCCTATAGGGAAGGAATATGCTGATCAGTAAATAGAAGTATTCAGTTCTCTTGATAGTTATGTTTTATTTAATAATAATTAGGTCTCACTTGGTCATCTTATAAATTGGACTCTTGTATGATTAGCCTGACTTAATTCCATGGAGACTGATTGGTTCAGGGTGTACAATCACATTTTTGAGGCTTCTAAGATGAATAATATATCCTAAAAGTGGTATTCCTGTCTAAAGAGGGAACTCTACTGGAAAACCACTCCATACATGCAGTAATGGTCTAAAATGTTTTATTCAACTTTGACTCACAAGAGACACTGAATGTCCAACTCCCTTTATAACAACCTATATCTACCTGCACATACTGTACACATTATGTTGAAAGATTTGTTCAGTATATAGATTTTAGCCAAGATTTTTATGTGTCTTACATATTATAGGGCAATATCCATTTGGCTTCATAGAAAAAATAAAATGCAACTGAGGAGTGAATTGCCCATTGATCTCCGTAAAAACACTTTTAGGCTGTTTGCGCATTAAGTGCTCTTAGATGCTTATTGAACTTTTGAGCTATAACTTCAGCTTTTACACTAACTCTTTACAGCCATGATTTCAACGAGGGAGATGAATGATTTAACTTAGGTGTCCAATGGGAAAAAACAAACAAACAAACATTAACCTTCTCAGGTAATTTGTGCTATTTACTTCACTACTGTGAATTATATAACAAAAAAATAATGTACTGTACACATACAAAGGACATTATATTTGACCTACCATAAATAGGGGATGTATATAGTTGTGTTTTCTGGAATGATGGATTTCTGCTGATGGCTGCATGCTTTTCACAGAGCTGTGCCTAGCCTACACATTTGTGGTTCACTGTGGTTTGCTGAGAAGTATGAGGTTTCAGTAAGCCCTGTGTTAATAAAATAAAATAAAAATCCTAAGGTTTTTATATTCACCATATCTTCACGTAATCAGCTGATACACAATGTTTACTTTCCTGTTTTGAAGTTGCTGTCATTTTATAATACATTTTCCTCTCTAAAACATTCATTTTGGCCACATTACATATTAACTTAAAAGTGGATTGGGCATCAGTGTGTTAATTCAGAATTGTCATAGTCCCCTAAGAATAATTCCATTTTCCCCTAATTAGTGTCTTGGAAGCAATGAAGCACATATTTGAAACAATTAGCAAGGGTCAACTATATATTCTGCAACTGTAGAATCAAGTTAGTTCATTCACTGCATACTAAAAAATTCTAATATCTATTGTTCACACAGAAACAAATTAATTAACCCAGAGAATTCTTGCCAAAATACTGTGAATATATATGAGTTGTCAGAGAAGGATTTTCCATTTCTCTATCATCTATATGAAAATAAAATAGCAGTGAAATCATTTTATCGCACAATGCACTTTCCTATGGTTTTCACCCACAGGAAATATTAAGGATTTACCAGGCAGAAAACTGTATAAAAGATGTGTCTCAGAATGACATAGTTATGCAACTTTTTATAACTATGGCTAACAGATTCAAGGGAGGATATCATTCAGCCTATTCTCAGAGGAAACAAGAAAAGGCTATACAACTAGAAAATCCTGAGGAGAATTAAAGTCAGTTAGCTATGACTTTCTGTCTTTCTGTCTCTACTTACTGCTTCAGACAATCTGTCCATGAGCAAAAATTAACTATTGAACTCAAAGGCAGTTTTAGGTCTTAGTATTTATTTTAATATATGTTACTTTTTTATTAGAGAAGCTATTGATTACAGAAAGATCATGCAGAAAATTGAGTTCCACATACCCTCTCCATAATTAACAATTTGCATTAGCATGACAGGTTTATTACAATTGATGAAAGAAAATTATTATATTTGTACTATCGACTATGGTCCACAATTTACATTATGGTTCACTGTGTTGTAAAGTACTGTGTTTTGGTTTTTTTTCTTTTTTTTTTTTTTTTTAGTTTAAGTACCATATAATCAACCTAAAATTTCCTGTTGAACCACTTTCAAATACATAACTCAGTGATGTTAATTATATTCAGAATGTTGTCTTTGAATGTGTAGCACTTTAGTTATTGGTACTATTTTTCAAAAGCATTTCTTCACTGTAAATTTACCTGCACTGAGATTGATATATACATGAGATGTACAGAGAAATACTCACATACGAACACTAAAATATCTCTAAACTTTACCTGTAGAAAAAAAAATACCTCAATGTGATGGAGTGAAATACAAAGCAGTTCAAGTTTAAAAAATATGTAAATATAAATTTACCCTTCTTTTCTAGATTAAATTAAAAATAAAAACAAACCCTTTTCTCTAACAGAGGTTATTTAGCCATGAAGATTGGTTAGTTTTTTTCGCCATATCCCTTATGCATAAATAGCAATTAACAGGAAAGCTAATTTGCTTTGAAATTATCATAAAACATAATATATTATTCAAATAATAGATATCCCAATTCTCAAAAATATGTATTTATCACCTACCATATTTCAAACAATAGGCTAAATGAAGAGACATACAACCGGGACCTGGACAGAATGAATCCTAGGATTCAAAACTTACCGCAGCCAATTATAATGAAGTGTAGACTATTCTGATTGGCAGAAAGCAAAACACAAGAGATGTTCAGAGAGGACAAAGAATGCTATTGATGTGGTTTAATGCTGTGTATACCCTGAGAAAAATGTTCTTAAATTTAATCTGTTCCTGTTGGTGTGAACCCATGATAAGTAGGATGTTTTGATGCCATTACTTCAGTTAAGGTGTGACCTACCTCAGTCAGGATGGGTCTTCATCCTATAACTGAGATCCATTATAGGAAAATAAAAACAAAGAGAGGGAGAGAAAGCCACAGGAGGCAGAAGGCTAGATATCCAGGGAACTTAGTAGAGAAGGGAAAGAACAGGAGAAGCCATCATGCACCTCACAATATGATCAAGGAGTCAGGAATGGCTGGCAGCTTGCTGCAGAATACCACAGTCTTTGGAGAGAAAGCATCACCTTGATGAGCTCTTTATTGGGTGCATAAATTCCCATTGTTTAACCCAGCCCATTTCATACTATTTGCTTAAGCAGACTAGGAAACTAAAACTTTTCTGTTTGGAAGATAAACTTCATAAAATATTTTATGAATCATTTATCCATATTTTAGACTATATATATATATGCATATCACATGATAATTTCCTAATTATGGAGAGTCATTTTTGTAATACTGTTTTTTTTCAAGTAACATGTCCTGGATGTCTTATACTTTGGCACCAAGGTCAGGACTTCATGTTTAGCTTGATTTACACAGGTATATGTGTACCCTTTGGTTATGTCCTTCATTACTCATTACACCTAATATTTTCAACCTCCTTGTCCACCAGAAAGAAGAAGAATATCTAGTAATACTGATAGGCTGTCATAATACTGCAATCTCAATTGAACTCAAGAAGATAACCAAGGAACTGAACTATCCCATCTTTCAGTCTTGGAACCCATCCTATCAGTAATTCCAATCAGTAGAGGATGTAAAACAATTGAAATTCTTTAACACTAACTTTATTTACCAATTTGTAATGCTTACAGGAATCATGTAAAGGGGAAAAGGACTAGATTTTCTCAAACATACATGCTTTGATTAACATAGTTTATACAGAGAATCAGCCCCCTCCAATCATTGTTGCCTGACTGGACATCTTTTTACCCCTACCTCTGTTAGTTCTGCTTGCTTTATCAAGAGAATCCCTTTGTGACACCTTTTTCCATACTCAAATTTGGCTTATTTACCTACTTCTTTAAATTATCATGAAAATAATATGGAAAGTGATTTGAGATCCTAGGTTACCTTGGTGGTTTCTGGCCAGCGATGATGATAATCTTAATTCTTAATGGATCTTATATAAATATGAGTAACAATACCATCCTTCCACGTTCACTATTATGTACAGTATCAGACACTTACTTTCCATTACATTGTATAGACAGTTTTAAACTGAAAGAGATGTTTTTCCACTGTCATTGTACTTTAGGTTTTATTTTTGGTATAAATCTGCTCTACATATATTTTAGAATGAATTTCACACTCATTTAATTTATTAGCATTCTCAGCGTCAGAATATTATTTTTAAATCAGTCACTTTAACAAAGGAAGTATGGGGGAAAAAACAGCAAAATGACTATGAATAAGCAATTATATCATGCAAGATTATAAAACTATCATAGGGCTTGGTTGTCTATTGTCAACACAACCTGGCTAAGGACTTTGAAACACTAAGTTTGAAAAATTGGTGGCAAGAATGTCTATAGAAAAGCTATATAAATGAAGACTATTTATATAGACTACTTGTGTCCCATATGAATACTTATCTAAGGACATTCACTTCAAAGGAGGCTTTTAATATCTCTGGACATCTGCCACCCTTTTTCTCAGTCCTGATTCCTGATCATTGGGCTGACATACAAAATGGTTATGCCAACAGGGAAGGTTATGCAAGTTGCTGACAATAGGGGTTAAACATCTGTCTGCTGAGTGCCCATGCTGCCAACAGCAGAGAATGACATGAATCCCCCACGTGACACAATTTTCCTGTTTGGTTAGCCAGCCACCTGGTCTTAAGTTTAAAATAGTGAACCACTACCATCATACCGGAGCTGAAATTTGTTCTCACTGAAGTACATAATTACTCTGATATGTATTTGCCTTTTCTGACCACTTTATTGTCTATGATGGTATCTGTGATGGTTAAGTTCTCATTCGTCAACTTAGCAAGGTTGGTGACCAGTTGTTTAAGCAAGGAAGTACTGTCCTGATTGTTGCTGTGAGGATACTTCATGAACTTAAATTATCAATAAATTGATTGTATCTATGGCTGATTACATCTACAGTCAACTGAGGATATTGTCTTCAAAAATGAGAGACGTTTCATCCAATCAGTTGAAGACTTTAAAAGAGAAATGATGATTTCAGCAGTCAGAAGAGAGTTTCCATCTCTACTTTAGTCAGCTAGCTTATCTTGAGAAATTCATTTAAAACCTTCATTGGAGTTCCCAGGTTTGTGGTCTTTCTTATGGAATTTGGACTTTCCCATCCACATAGTCATGCGAGACAGAAACAGAACTGAAGGGGCAGTAGTTTGTTCTAAATAGAATAGACCCATACAATGACATGATTTTCCATCCCTGAACACATTTTTCTGCCAAAACTACCATTTATGGACCTACAGAATGTCTTTTTCCACCATCACAGTATTCCACACAACATTGTTTTTGATAAAGGAAACATCTTTACAACAAATGAATTATGGGGATGAACACATGCTTATGGAATTCACTGGTCTTACCATGTTCCCCATAATCCTGTAGAGGCTGTATTAACAGAATGGCAGAATGGCAGATTGGCCTTTGAAGATTTAATTACAGCAACAACTAGTTGGCAATACTTTGCAGGGCTGGGGTAATACTCTCCAGGAGGGTGGATATGCTCTAAATCAGTATCCACTATATAGTGCGATTTCCCCTGAAGTCACGATTTAGGAATCCAGGAATCAAGATATGTGAAATTGAGTGGCACCACTTGCTATTTCCTCTAGTGATCCAGTAGAAACAAATTTGCCTTCTGTTCCTACAGTGTTAAGCTCTGTTGTATACAAGTCTTCATTACAAAATGGGGAGTGCTTCTACCAGGAGACACAAATTATTCTAATGGGCTGGAAGTTAGGACTGCCACCTGGCCACTATGGACTCTTCATGCCTCTGAATCAACGAGCAAAGAAGAGAATCACTATACTAGTTAGGGTTCTTGATCCTGACAGTCATGGAGAAAAAAGACTGCCATTACACAATGGAGGTGAAGAAGAGTTTGCTGGGAATTCAGAAGATCCCCTAGGGCATCTTTCATTACTTACCATGCCATGTGAGTTAAGTCAATGGAAAACTACAACAATTCAATCCAGGGGGGAGTACCAATGGCCCAGAAAATTCAGGAATGATGGTTTGCCTACCAAGTAAAGAATCATGGGCATCTGAGGTGTTTGCTGAGGGTAAAGGAAATATGGAATAGGTAGTAGAAGAAGGTTATAAATAAGAGCTGTATTTATAACATATGACCAGTTACAGAAATGAGGACTGTAATGGTTTTGAATACTTCTTCCTTGTTTTGTTATGCATATGTTCATATATATACATGAAGCAAATATCTTTGTTTTCTTCCCTAACTTATCCCTTTATCATATGACATAATTTGTATTAGCTTTATATATTTAAGTTACAAGATTTCAAGTTTAGAAATGAATATAAGCCAAGTATTGTTTAAGGAGATGTGTATGACTGCCAAGTTGACAAGGGGTGCACTGTGATGCTTAAGTTCATGTGCCAATTTGGCCAGGTTGTGGTGATCAGATGTTCGGTCAATCAAGAACTGGTCTGATTGTTACTGTGAGGATATTTCATGGACTTAAATCATCAATAAGTTATATGTATCTATGGCTGATTACATTTGAAGTCAAATGTGGAGATAGCCTTTAACAATTACAGAAGTCCCATCAAATGAAGTGAAGATTTTAAAATGAGAAGTGATGATTTCAGCAGTCAGAAGAGAGAATTTTCATTTCTATTTCAGTCAGACAGCTTATCTGGAGAATTCACTGAAAACTTTCATCAGCCTGCGGCCTGCCCTCTGGAATTTGGACTTTCCCATCCCCACAGTCATATGAGACAATTCTTATAAAAATCTCAAGTTATTTACATTATATCCATTGTGTTTTCCTAGAGAACCCTATTTTACTTTTCTAATGCTTCCAGAATGCAAAATACCAGAAATGGAATGGCATTTATTAATGGAATTTATTAAGTTACAAGTTTACATTTCTAAGACCATAAAAATGTCCAAACTAAAATATCCAGAGAAAGATAACCTTGAATCTGAAGAAAGGCCAATATCTGCCACATGGAAAGGCATGTAGCTAGCATCTGCTGGTTATTGTTCCCTGTTCCATTGTTTTTAGGTTCTGATCCAGTGGCTTTCTCTTCAGGCTTTTGTGGGTCCTGTCCTGACTTAGCTGCTCCAGGGCAAAACTCTGAGTTTCACCTCTTAGCTTAACATTTCATGGAAAGGCACACGGTGTTTGCTAGGTGCTGGTTGCTGTTTAACTTTTGTTGGTTCTCTCTGTTCCTGGCATCTCCTGGGGCTTCTGCATTTCCAAACATCTGCATCTAAGCATTCTCTAAGCATCTCCAAATGTCTGTGTCTAAGCTTTCCCTGTTGGCACTCCAAGCATCTCCCTTGGCATTCCAAGCGACTCCAAATGTCTACATTTATATTGACTTTGACCTGTTTCTCTCCCCATGAGCTCTTTTAGGGACTGCAATGAACTAGCTAAGACCCACCTTGAATGTGAGAAGTCACATCTCCAGCTAATCAAAAGGTCATGCCCACAATCAAGTGGCTCAACTTCATGGAAGCAATCTAATCAAAGGTTTCCTCCCTACAGTATTGTATCAGGATTAGAGGAACACAGATTTTCTGGGGTACATAAAAATTTCAGACTAACACACTGACTAACATACTATCTTACACAGCATTGCTTCTGATCACTGGGTTTATCATGTACCCTATCATTCCCAAGTCACAAATAATGCTGAAACAACCTATTTGATATTCTATTTCACCATCAGCTGGTAACAATACCTTTCAGTTTTATGTGCTAAATTAGCAACCAAAAGATGAAGCTTGCTATTTCTCCTATTGAAAGAATATATGAATACTGGAACAAAGAATTAGAAATCATGGTGGTCCCTCTTACTATTTCTTTTAACAAGCCCTTCATAAAATGTATGTTTTCATTGTGTTTGACAGGCCTGGAGGTGTTGATTTCCAATGGAGGAAAGTTTTGGCCAGGGGACAAAACACAAATTCCACTGAACTAGAATCAGAAGTTTCTTCTTGGTTACTCTTGCCTTTGTTCCTAGGGACATTTATCCTAATTATTCTAATTACCAATGGTAATTGATAATCATAATAATTATGACAAAAGGGACTCAGCAAAGAGTATGCCTAGAACTCCCTGGCATCCTTGTGGCATCTTTTGTTACTTCCAACTAGGATTAAAAACTAATAGAAAGCTATAATAATTTGGAAACAGAAGAATGAATAATGTTTTACCATTTGAAGAATGAAGGTTTGGGTTATCTTTCTGGCAAAAAGCAAATGGGATTTGAAGACTAGTAGTAGAAGAAAGGTGTAAATACCAGTCATTTCCAAATAAGTTGTAGATATGGGAACATAAAAGTATATTTTCTTGCTTGCTTTGATACATGAATATTGTATATACTAAGCAAATATTTGTTTCCTTTCTCTTGCATATACCATTTATTATAAGACGTATTTATAGTTGTCAACCCTAAACAACTTAGTATATAAATTATAGTATGTTAAATGTTACTAAGCAATGGGCTCACTGCCCAGTGTGTACAAGAAGTCAATACAATTAAATAAGGTTTTTGAGAAAAGAGTTTAATTTGAGGATTACAAGCAAGGAAACAACAGTCAAGTTCAAATATGTCTCCTCGAGCCAAGAACTAAGGGAGACTTATAGGATGGGAAGTAAAGGTGCTGAGGACAGTGGCAGGGATTCAGGTTGACATATTTAGCTGTTTATAGAATTATTTACATATGGCAGCAATAGGCTTGTGGACCAGATCTTCTTTGTTGAAGGACTCCTCACATTTTGTTTCCTATGTTTCCTCATCATTGTAATCCTGGTACCAAGGAGGGTAATTTTCCTTCCTGGGTTCCTCAAGGATCATCTGAAGGACAAGGGTCTATTTTCTGTACATGCTATGTTATATGACCTGCAGTTAAACAAGCTCAGAAGAAAAGGTTATAGGAGGAGCAGACATCCTCACAAAACAAGTTTTGGCATGCCCATGGTTTCAAAAATGGTGGTTAGCCTGTATCCTAGCAGCTGGGGTAGATAAGGAAAAAAGTCACTCCCAAATGGAAATTATATCTTATGGTACTTTAATATTTGGTTATATAAGGAAGAATACCTCAAATTCAGAGGAAACAAATGTCATGGCTTTTCTTCAGTAATGCATATGTGGATAAATGCTAAATTAAGGTAGGAGGGCACTGAACTCAACTGTTTATCATCAGCTTGACATTTTGCTAACTGATTCCAAGTCCTCTGCATTTCAGGAAGGAAATGAAAACTACATTTCCCAGAATCCTCTCAACCTCGTGGTCCTGGGTTAGAAAGTATGATAAGAAGTGCTTAGAGAAACTAGAAGAAAAGAGAGACAAACATATAGCAAGGCCGGCTAAAATTATTTCTACCTTAAATAATATTTTTAATAGATCTGGTTCAATGATTCATTTCTAATTTATAAGTATCTATAAACTATTCTACAAATGGAAAGCTATGCAAAAAACCTTGGTCCTGGACAATTTTTCTTTGAGAAATAGTTGTATCCAGGCATTTTGGGTCTAACTGATCATGCTGTTTTTGTAGAAAGACCAAAGTTCATTAATCCAGGTTGTCAAAGACTAGTTCAGTCTAATTCATATTGTATTTTAGTTGCTTTATTTATTTACTTGGTGTAAATTTTTGATTGAATGCAGCTATACTAAAAACTGTATTAATGTATAAGTGCATAACTGTAATGTGCAGGTGTATAATACAATGAATTTCCGCAATGTGAAGACACCTATGTAAATACCCCTAATATCAAAAAACAGAATATTAGCAGTGCCATAGAAACCATTCTTGTCCCCTTTCAGTCAACATCCCTGTCCAAAGGGGATCAATATCCTGACTTACTGTAGATTACTTTTGTCTGTTCTTGAGTGTATAGGAAAAGAATAGCATAGAATAGTAATCTATTCTATGCATTTGGCTTCTTTTATTCTACATTATAAGATTCATTCATATTCACTGTGTTTATTTCTAGGTCAAAATTCCTACTGCTGTATATTATTTCATTTTATGAATATGCCACAATTTCTGAGACCATTCTTCTGTTCTGGAAGTTTGTGTGTCCTGTTTATGCAAATCTTACTTTTGCAAACATTCGTTACTTGCCTTTTGGTGAACATAGTACTTGTGTTTTGCTGAGAAGATACCTAGAAATGGAACTGATAGAGCAGAGGAGATGCTTTGGCAGATATGATGAATAGATTTTAAAAGTAATTGTACCAAATCACATTTGGCATTGGAGTTGCAGGAAGATGGCTGAATAGGATAGATCGAGTTCAGCCCTGCTCCATGGAAAAGCTAGACAAGGAGTGGGAGGGCAACTGAGATGGTGATTTAAGAGGGCAGCTGAACTGGGAGAGCCTTCTGCACCACATAGGGCAGCCCTGGTTTGAAAAGCTGAAGAACTGAGAAGCAGCGAACTGGAGCCTAATGCGGAAGCACTGACTGGGATATGGGGACTTGGAAGTAAGCAAAGCTGTGTTCCTTGAACATACTACCATCAACAGTGCAGCCCGTTACCCGAGACTCACCCCAGACCCATGCACCTGAACCCCATTACCCACCCCCTCTCCCTGCACTCCAAGCACACCTGCCCAGCAACCCCCAGTGTGCATACCTACACCACACCCACACCCCAAGTGCAGCCCAATGCACTTTTCCTCCATCACTCCTGAGCACTACCTCCCTCTCCCTGCTCCCCGCAGGCTGTCACCAAGCATAAAGGCTATGGGAGCTAACCTTCATACTCAGGCTACCCACGCCTCCCACACATAGTGTTGCACAGCCTCACCCCCCCCCCACCGTGAGTTCTGCGTATCAGTTTACAGCACACCTAGACCCCCACACACGCATGGCCCTCAGTCCTGTTTCCCACCTCTGAGAAAGAACTCACTTGCACAACCAGGTCACATCTGGCCCCAGCCAATGAAGGCATAATACTGACCAGCTGCCATAGCTCTGTGCATGCAAACAAAGAGTCCCACACCCTAGATCAGCTCACACCAGGGTTACACCCCCAATCCTGTGCAACAGCACAGTTACAACCTCCCTGGCCACTGGGCACCCACATGCACAAGCACCAACATAACTTCCCCACCCTGCACCTATGCCTGCACTACCCTGGTGTGCCCTGGCCCATACCCTGCATCCTGCTACACATCCACTCCGCAAACACAAGGCTTTAGACTACTGAATGAAATCAACTCCCAAAGTAAATCAATCAAGTTATTTACATGCGATGAAAGTGATAGAAGATCACTAAACATATCAAAATGCAGAAAGATATATCCCAGCCTAATGACCAAATTAAAACACCAGAGGAGACACAGCACTGGAACAACTTATCAAAGATGCTTATATAACTCTACTTAATAAAATAAGTGGGATGGCTGATGACATAAAGATGATGAAGAAGACAGTAGAAGAACATACAGAGGAATTTGAAAGAATAAATAGAAAAAAAGAGCAGATATCACAAAGACTGAAGACTCTGTTGATGAAATAAAAAATATACGAGAGGCACACAACAGCAGATTTGAAGAAATAGAAGAAAGAATAAGCAATCTAGAGGACAGGATAACTGATTCTGAGCACTCAAAACAGCAAATGGCAAAAAAGATGGAAAATTTTGAATTGGATCTCAGGGAAATGATAGACAAAACAAAGCGCACAAATACAAGAATCATTGGTGTCCCAGAAAGAGAAGGGAAGAGTAAAGGGCTAGGAAGAGTAGTTGAGGATATAAGGGGGGCAAACTTCCCAACCCTCATAAAGGACGTAAATATACAAGTCAAAGAAGTTCAATGAACTCCAAACACAATAAATCCAAATAGGCCTTCCCCAAGACACATATTAATCAGCCTGTCAAATGTTGAAGAGAAGCAGAAAATTCTGAAAGCATCAAGAGAAAAAACAATCTATTACATACAAGGGAAACCACATAAGACTGAGTTTAGATTACTCAAATGGCACCATGGAGGTGAGAAGACAGTGATATTATATATTTAAGATCCTGAAAGAGAAAGACTTCCAGTCAAGAATTCTATATGCAGCTAAATTGTCCTTTAAAACTGAGAGAGAGATTAAATTTTTCACAGGCAAACA
This sequence comes from Tamandua tetradactyla, assembly GCF_023851605.1. Classification (NCBI taxonomy): domain Eukaryota; kingdom Metazoa; phylum Chordata; class Mammalia; order Pilosa; family Myrmecophagidae; genus Tamandua; species Tamandua tetradactyla. The sequence continues at coordinate 67,265,270 of NC_135336.1, read as the reverse complement.
AATCCTAGAAGAATTTGTCAGCAAGAGACCAGCCCTAAAAGAAATATTAAAGGGAGTTCTGCCAGTTGGAAAAAATAAAAAGACAGGAGAGGGAGGTCTAGAGGAGGACACAGAATTGAAGAGTACCAATAAGGGTAACTTAAAAGACAAAAAGAGAAAGAGGGAAAATAATGTATAGATCTGACAAATAAAATCCAAGAGATAAGATGGTGGACTCAAGAAACATATTTTAAGTAATAACTTTGAATGTTAACCAGCTAAACTTACCAATAAAAAGATACAGATTGGCAGAATGGATTAAGAAATATAATCCAGCTATATGCTGCTTACAAAAGACTCGTATTAGACACAAAGGATACAAATAAGTTGAAAGTGAAAGGATGGAGAAAGATTTTCCATGCAAATTGTAACTAAAAGAAAGGAGGAGTAGCTACAAAATAGACTTTAAATGTAAAGACATCATAAAGACAAAGAAAGGCACTATATATTAATTAAAAGGACAATTCACCAAGAAAATATAACATCCATAAATGTATATGCTCCCAATCAAGGAGCTCCAAAGTACATGAGACAGACATTGGCTAAACTGAAGGGAGTGATAGACGTTTCAACAATAATAGTAAGAGACTTCTATACACTACTCTCCTCTCTAGATAGAACAACCAGACAGAAGATCAACAAGGAAACAGAGAAATTAAACAACTTGATAAATGAATTAGACCTAACAGAAATATGTAAGTCATTGCACCCCCCAAAAACAAGAATATACATTTTTCTCTAGTGCTCATGGCACAGTCTCCAGGATAGATCGTATGCTGGGGCACAGAACAGGTCTTTATAAATTTAAAGACATTTAAATTATTCAAAGCATTTTCTCTGTTTACAATGGAATGAAGCTGGAGCTCATTAACCACCAAAGAATAAGGACATTCACAAATATATAGAGATTAAATAGCACACTCTTAAACAACTAGTGGGTCAAAGAAGAAATTGCTACAGAAATCAATAGCCATCTGGAGATGAATGAAAATGAGAATTAACTTATCATAACTTATGGGATGTGGCAAAGGCTGTCCTGAGAGGGAAATTTATTGCCCTAAATGCCTATATTGAAAAACAAGAAAGAGCAAAAATTGAGGACTTAACTGCTCACCTAGAGGAACTTGAGATAGAACAGCAAACTAATCCCAAAGCAAATAGAAGAAGAGAAATAACAAAGAATAAAGCTGAGTTAAATGAATGGGAGAACAAAGGAACAATAGAAAGAATCAGTAAAACCAAAAGTTGATTTTTTGAGAAAATCAGTAAAATTGATGGCCACTAGCAATACTGGCAAAGAAAAAATAGAAAGGATGCAAATAAACAAAATCAGAAATGAGAAGGTCTGTGTTACAACAGACCCTGAAGAAATAAAAGAAATCATAAGAGGACACTATGAACAACTATATGCCAACAAACTGGACAACTTAGATAAATGGTAACACCCAAACAAGCTTTATTGATTCAGATATAAATAGAAGATCTCAACAAACTAATCACAAATAAAAAGATTCAATCAGTCACCAAAAATCTTCCTACAAAGAAAAGCCTAGTGCTAAATGGTTTCACATGGGAATTTTATCAACCATGCCAAAGAACAAACACCAATACTGCTCAAACTTTTCCAAAACTTGAGGAAAAAGGAACACTACCATCTCATTTTCTGAAGCTAATATTTTAATACCAAAACCAGGTGAAGATGCTATAAAAAAGGAAAGCTACAGGCCAATCTCCCTAATGAAAATAGATGCAAAAATTTTCAGCAAAATAATAGCAAATTGAATCCAATAACACATTAAAAGCACTATACACCATGGCCAAATGAGGTTTATACAAGGTTGATTCAACTCAAGAAAAGCAATTAATGTAATACAGCACATTAACAAATGGAAAGGGAAAAATCATATAATCATCTCAATGCTGAAAAAGCATTAGACAAAATTCAAAATCTTTTTTCTGATAAGAACACTTCAAAAGATAGAGATCAAAGGTAACTTCCTCAATATGATAAAGTGCATATATGAAAAACCAATAGCCAGCATTGTACTCAATGGGGAAAGACTGAAAACTTTCCCCCTAAGAACAGGAATGAGACAAGGATGCCCACTGTCACCACTATTATTCAACATTGTGCTAGTAGTTCTTGCTAGAGCAATCAGGTAGGACAAAGAAATAAAAGGCATCCATATTGGAAAAGAAGAAATAAAACTTTCATTATTTGCAGATGATGTGATATCATACTTGGAAAATCCTGAGAAATCTACAACAAAGTTACTTGAGCTAATAAACAAATTCATGTACAAAAATCCGTAATGTTTCTTTACACAAGCAATGACCTAATGAGGAGTCAGTTAAGGAAAAAAATTCCATTCAAAATTGCAAATAAAAGAATCAAGGACTTAGAAATGAACTTAACTAGGAAAGTAAAGGACTTGTACAGAGAAAATGACATAATTGCTAAAAGAAATAAAAGAAGATCTAAATAGGTAGAAGAACATTCTGTGCTCATGGACAGGAAGGTTAAGATGTCAATTCTACCCAAATTGATCTACAGATTTAATGCAGTACCAATCAAAATTCCAACAACCTACTTTGAAGACTTGAAAAAGCTAGTTACCAAATTCACCTGGAAGGGAAAGGGATGCTGAATAGCTAAAAATATACTAAAAAAAAGGAGAAGAATGAAGTGGGAGGATTAGCATTTCTTGACTTTAAAATTTATTATAAAGCCACAATGGGCAAAACGGCATGGCACTGGCACAAAGATAGAAGTATTGGCGAATGGAATCTAAAGAGCACAAATAGACCACCAAATCTATTGTCAACTGATTTTTGACAAGCCCTCCAAATCCACTGAACTGGTACAAAATAGCCTTTTCAATAAATGGGCATAGGAGAACTGGATATCAATAGTCAAAGAATGAATGAGGACCCCTATCTTATGCCCTACACAAATATTAACTCAAAGTGGATCAAACACCTAAATATAAGAACTAGCACCAAAAAGCTTCTAGAAGAAAATATAGGAAAACTTCTTTAAGGCCTAGTAATAGGAGGTAGCTTCCTAAACCTTACACCCAAAGCACAAGCAACAAAAGAAAAAATAGACAAATGGGAACTCGTCAAAATCAAATGCTTCTGTACCTCAAAAGACCTTGTCAAAAAGGTGAAGAGGTAGCTAACTCAATGGGAGAAAATATTTGGAAATCACATATCAGACAAAGATTTGGTATCCTGTCTACACAAAGAAATCATACACCTCTACAACAAAATGAACTAAAGATATGAATGGACCTTTTTCCAAAGGGTAAATACAGATGTCTTAAAAGTCCATGAAGAGATGTTAATTTGCATTGACTATAAGGGAAATGTAGAGCAAGACTACAATGAGATACCGCCTCACACTTGAAAGAATGGCTGCTAGTGAACAAACAGCAAACTGTAAATGTTGGAGAGGATGTGGAGAATATGGGACACTTATGCACTGCTGGTGAGAACATATAATGGTTCAGCCAGTATGGAAGACAGTTTGGCAATTCCTTAGGAAACTAAATATTGAGTTACCCTATGACCCAGCAATAACACTACTTGGTATTTCTCCAGAAGAGCTGAAATTAATGACACAAACAGACATTTGCACACCATGTTCACAGCAGCATTATTCACTATTGCCAAAAGATGGAGACAAACTAAATACCCATCAACAGACGAGTGTGTTAACAAAACGTGGTGTATACATACGATAGAATATTGTGCAGCAGTAAGATGAAATGATGTCCTGAAGCACATGACAAGATGGATGAGCCTTGAGTACATAATGCTGAGTGAACTAAGGCAGACCCAAAAGGATAGATACTGTATAATTCCACTTTTATGACCATTGTAAAGGTAAAAGCAGAAGCTTATAATATAGAATATAGGGGACTTAGAGATACAAAGAATGTCGAGATGGGTGAATGGTTAGCTCATGAGGTTGAACTCCAATGTAAAGGAATAGACAGAAGTGAAGTTGGTTCTCTAGTGGGTCTATAAGTAATATTACCATGTTGAAGATGAACAAGATTGAAAGGAATGGTACAGACCTACATGTCCCACTGATTAACACTAGAAATATAGATTTGTTCTTGCAAAAACTACTTCAAAAGTATGATTCATATACAAAGAGTGTTTAAGTCCAGAGTACAGGGGGAAAACTTCTATTGCATGCTATGGGCTATGTTTAAAAGGAAAACATCAGCACTACCACAGCAATAGCAGGGGTAAATAATTGGGGGGTGGGGGGACAAGAGTTAAGAGGAGGTTTAGATTTCCTATTTGGTGAGGGTGTGTTAATTGGCTTTCTCTCTCTTGGGAACAATGAAAGTATCTAAAATTGAGAGTGTTGATGGACTGTGGACTTTGGGCACTATACATGATGCCTGATTAATGCAGGTGGTTGAAGGATGCACCGACTGAGAAGTACATTGGCAAACGGTGGTGTATACTTATGAACGAATGTTGTGCTGCTACAAAAATTGAATGAAGTTGTAAAGCAAGCAACGATGTGAATAAATGTGTGGGAGATATGATGAGGCAAAATAAGCCAGGAACAAAAATCAACAATGGTATGGTCTCCTTTAGAAAATGCATACTAGAAAACAGAGGCCCACATTGTAAACTTTTTTAGGACACACATTTAGTTCAGAGTGGTAATTATTATTTCTGGATTTCAAGAGGCTTTATATATATATTACCTGATGTTTAGAGATAATAGTTGATCTGGTTGGGGTTAAGGCAATTCAGAACATTGGGGTAAGGAAGACATTGTTCATATTTTAGATTCACACATACTCTTTCAGACTAAAGGAAAAAAATGTTTAATTTGTGTGGAATCAAAATTTTCTGTAGCATGTAATCTAACTCAACCTATCTGTATAGCTCATTTGAACAACTGAAACACAGGGAGTTCAGAATAAGAAAGAGGTTCTTTAATCCTGTATAGCTTAAAGTAATGCCTGGATACATCCTAGAATATATTAAGCAGATAATAAAAAAAAAAATTGACGAAGTCCCTTGAGGGATGGGAGAAAAATCATGATTACCATCAGGGAATCCCCTGATATTGTGTCAACCTTTAGGGACACCCAAATCAACAGGCCATGCCCTTGATCTTGAGGCTTACTCTTGTGAAGCTTATGTAGGTAGCAGAGAAACTTAGCCTACCCATAGATATGCCTAGGAATTACTTTCTGGAGGATCACTTTTGTTGTTCAGATGTGTCCTTACTCTCTCTAAGCCCTACTCTGAAAGTTAAATCATTGCCCTCACCCCTATGTGGAACATGACATCCAGGTTGAAAGTCTCCCTGGAGATGTGGGAGATGACTCCCAGGGATAAATCTGGCCCTGGCACTGTGGGATCATTAATTCCATCCTGACCAAAAGGTAGAAAAGAAATATAACTGATAAAGTTTATCAGTGGCAGGGAGAGTTCAAATAGAGTCAAGAGGCTACTATGAAGGTTACTCTAATGCAAGCTTTAGCTAGACATTGTTACCTATCATAACCAACCAAACCCCGGGCAGGACCATTCCAGCCAATCCTAAAGAACACTTAGGGCAATATATAAGATTCCACAGGAGTTCCATGCACTAGTATAACCTTCCAAAAACCTACAACCTCCAGATGGGTCCCTGGTCCAGATTAGTCCTGAAGTCTAGAAGGTCCAGCCTCTCCTGAACATCAGATAATTCCATCTCCTTACCCCATATTAGTGACAGACCCTTGCAACATGAAAAAGTTAGAATGGTCATGGCCCAAACACCCCTAAACAGAGGGATAGAAAGTTCAAAGGTGATGGTGGATCTATATGGAGAACATAGGGTTTAACAAATGAACATGAATGCTAAATCATTAAGTTGACATCTCTTTTAGTCTCCAGTATCTTTGAGTAGCTAAATGTAAAAAAACTAAAATTGTGGAATTGTAACCTATGTCAAACTCTGAAATATGTTCTACAACTACTTGTGGTGCTGTGCTTTGAAATTTATTGCTTTTTTGTACATATGTTGTTTTTCACAAAAAAGAAAGAAAAAAAGTCGATTGTGTTGATAAAAAAATATCTATCCCCTCTAGCCTCCTATATTCTGGAGAAGCTAGAAGGTAGAATCTGAGAGGATTGTGTGGTAGCCCATGACAGACTCTGGGATTTGTTCTGTAACTTGTTGAAAAGTTCTTTGAGAATTATTGCTTTTTTATTTCTTTGCTTTGTATATATGTTATACTATACAATAAAAAAGTTTTAAAAAAATTACATTTTCCATTTGAATGACCCTGAGAGTATCTCCTTAAATTTTGTGCCTAGCCATTTCATTTACTTTGCCGCTTCAAGCAATGTGTGAGATTGCAATTGTTTCATATGCTAGTCAACACATATTTTTTCTCCTTAAATTGTAGTCATCCTAGCGGGTTTGTAGTGTTATTACTTTTTTGGTTCTATTTGCATTTATTTGATGAGTGGGAGAAATTGCATAGTTTCATAGATTTATTGGTCATTTGGATAGCCTCTTTTGTGAGGTGATTTTTCAACTCTTGCCAATTTTTAAATTTTTCTGCCTTTCCTTATTTTAATTTCAGGTATTCTTTATATATGCTGGATGTAAATCTTTTATCTGACAAATGTGTAGTAAATATTTTTTCCCACTCTTAACTTACTTTTCACTTTATCTTCTCTTCCCTCTGTAACTAGCATCCAAGTTAAAATATATTTAAGATGTATTTGCCATCTCTGAGGTTCTATGAATATTATCCTACATTTTCTACTAAAAGCATCATTATTTTATTTTTTTAACTTGTCTGCCATTCATCTGAAAATGATGTTTGTAACAGTTAGAGGTATAAGTCAAGATATTTTTTTTTCTCTATGTGGTTTTTCAGCAGACTCAGCACCATTTCTTAAAACTATCACATTTTTTCACTGCTCTTTGGAGTAATTTTATCATAAATCACATAACCATATATGTTTGTAGACTGAACTATATTGTACTCCATTGATCAATTTATCAATTCTTACATCCAGATCATACTGATCTAGTTATTATAGCTTTATGATAGATCTTTAATTCAAGAATATTTCCTCCATCTTTGTGTTCTTTAAAATTCTCTCTGCTCGTCTTGATTTTCAGCATTGACATACAACTTTTAGTCTATATCTTTACCCCCACTGAAATTAAAAAATCATGGGATTTGAAGGTATTGTATTGAAAACACTTCCTTATTACACCTAAAGCAATACTGGTATGACTTTATACCCAGGCAAACTCTTGTTTTTAAGGCTATTATATATTTAAAGAAAGAATGTCAAATCCATCACCAATGAACTACTGCTAAAACCTTTAAATTCTTACTTGAAAGGTAATCTAGAGTAATTAGACTACAAGTCCTTATCACTGCTGCTCATTACGTATTTAAAGGTCAGTCAAGAATAATAGCATTTATGAAGTACTGCCTGAAGAATATCCATAATGCCCATACATTTAGTAAAGGGATTACATTCAGGCTTGTTCTCCTTTATCATGCCCAATTGATGGGCAGTCACTTCCTGGGACCACTTCTGAACCCAAGCAAAAGAAAGCAACAATCAATTAAAGATATCTGATATCTGTAATTGGGAAGCCATTAGGAAGGGAAATGAAGGTCATGTGGCTTCCATCCCAGATGTTTCTCAGGATTAGACTGTATTTTTGGAACTTCTTCCCTGAGCTCTTTTGTTTTCATTCCTAAAATATTTTTTTGTATGAATGTTACAGTGATGTTATGACATTGATACACATTAGAAGAAATGTCTCTAAAAATTATTGTAACATATACTTATGGTAAGTATGTTGTTTCATGAGAATAAATGAGAAAAATATTATTTTCAAGTTTCCTTGTGGGTTAGTTAACTTCCCGAAAAGTCTTGTTTTTATCTTATGGAGACTATTTTAGCTTGTACACTATCTGAATGCAATATATCAGAAACGGAATGGCTTTTAACAAGGGCATTTATTAAGTTGCAAGTTTACAGTTCTAAGGCTGTGAAAAAGTCCACATTAAGGCATCCAGATAAAGATACCTTAATTCCAAGGAAAGGGCTGATGAAGTTCAGGGTTACTCTCTCAGCTGGGAGCACACATGGTGACATCTGCTAGCTTTCTCCTAATTTCATAAGGCTTCTCTGGGGGCATTTTCCTTCTGCATCTCCAAAGGTCTCTGGCTGTGTGGATTCTTTGGTTCTGGTGGCTCTATGGGCTCTAAAGCTCTTTCCAAAATGGTTCCCTCTTAAAGGACTATAGTAAGCATACCCAATTTGAATGAGTGGAGACAAATCTCCATGGAAACCATCTAATCAAAAGTATTATCCACACTTGGGTGGGTCACTTCTCTACAGACACAATTAAAAGATCCCACCCAGCAATATTGAATTGGGATTGAAGAGCATGCCTTTTCTGGGGTACATAATAGCTTCATACTGGCGCAGAGTCCATGAATCATGTAAATAATTATGACTTTTCTTTAAACCATGATTAAAATGTTGGGGAAAAGAGATGGATTTTCTGTAGAAACTGGGTAGGTTTTTAAAGAATTAATTCATGTCTTAACTTTACTTTAGTCTTTACCGTATTTCTCTCCTCTCTTTTTTTTTCTTTCTGGCTTGCTGTATGGTCAGGACACATTTCATTTTTTTTCCATGTGAGTATCTCATTATTGCAGCACCATATGTTGAATTTGTGTTTGTTTGTTTGCTTGTTCATTTGTTTGTTTTTTGGGGGGAAGTGTGTGGGCCAGGAATTGAACCCAGGTCTCCCTCAGGGCAGGTGAGAATTCTACTACTGAACTACCCTTGCACCCCCTTCCCTTTTCATTTTTTATCTGCTATTTTCCTTCATTTTAATTTATTTTTGCCACTTTTGTTGTATTATTGCAAACTTTAAAGCTCTAAGTGGGAAATTATTAAGCATAAATAAATGAATCAATAAATAGAAGAAAATTGATAGGAAGAGAGACCTGGGGAAATGCTACATGAGAGTTGCAATATTCCAAATGGATTGCAATATAAAAAGGATGTGTGGGAAGATGTCTTAAATAATCTTTAAAAATAGAATCAACTGGATTATTAATAGAAAATAATGTAAAGAGAAAGGAGAACATTAAAAGGGAAAGAAAGAAATAGTAGCAAATATGTGATAGATGAGAAAATACTTTGTGCCAGATGCTGAGTAGCGAGCCAGTGAGCTTGGTTATTGTCTAGAGTAAACCAGGATATAGATAGCTCAGGATAAAAAAATGAATGTTGCAGCTGGTGAAAACAGTTTTATATATTTTGAGGACATTTATGAATTGAGATTTCATGCATATAATGGTAGCACAAAGATTTAAATTCTGTCTGAGTTCTAAATTCAAGTGTTTTTTTTAGAAGATCGAATTAATCAATCAGAAACCAGTAATGGAAGAGGCAGTGAACTGGGCAGTCTTACATGCTGCCTGCATTGATTCCGTGATGGCAGGACACGCAAAGCAATGAATAACATAAAGACAGTATCCCCTGATAATCATGAAAATCATTAAGCAAATTCTACAATGAAGTTGAGTGAGGACTTGGGGGCTATATCTTCTCGAAGCCAACAAGAATATACACACTCACCTACACACACAAAGAAAAGCCTAGTGAAGAGAGTATAGAAGAGAGAAAGAAAAATCTGCCTCATGAATTAGGACAGAAGAAGATGATGTCAACTTTATTATGGATTGAATTGAGTCCCCAAAAAGATATGTTGAAGTCCTAATTCTCAGTACCTCAGAATGTGATCTTAGTTGGAAGTAGGGTTGTTACAGATGGAATTAGGCAAGTTAAAATGAAGTCATAACAGAATAGGGTGAACCCTTAATCCAATAAGACAGCTGTTCTTATAAGAAGGGGAGAAGAGACACAGACACAAGGGGAAAAAATGGCCATGTGAAAAAGAAGGTAGAGATTGAGTCATGCCAGAAGTCGAGGTCCCCAAGGACTGCCAGCCACCACCAGAAGCCAGGAGAGAGGGATGGAATAGATTCTTTTCAATAGATACCAGACCAGTCTGCTGATTTCTGACACTTTACTGGCCTTCTGACACTACGATTTTGACCTTCAACTTCCACAACTGTGAGACAATAATTTGTTTTGTTTTAAGCAACTCGGTTTGTCATACTTTGTTAGGGCTGCCCTAGAAAACTAAAGCTGATCTGCACTAAGAACTAAGGACAAGTAAATTGAAGAACTGTTTGGTGGTGGAGATCTTTCCTGAGGCATGACTTGCAGCTTCTAACCTTGACCGTGCTGGTTCTTACAAGGAAATTTTTGAGTGGTGATCGAGAGCAGTGTGTTCTAACACATGCAAGCTACCATTGTTGAAATGAAAAAGTTCGTTTCAAAACTAAATAAGCCAATGTAATTCAAGTATCTATGGAAACCCTGGAAGGAAAAATCAAATCCTGCTTGGATATAAAATAGTTTTCTACCAACTGTACAAATGTGTTAAACTCTTGAGAAACTTCAATGGCACATATATTCACAAGTAAGTCTATGGAAAATGCTGTCTTCTTCCAATAAGTAACCTTCAGAATATTACCATAAGTTATTTCTTAGCCTGTATCACTTAAATTCTCTGAGAACTCAGTTTCTTCATTTGTAAAATAAAAATGTAACGATAGGATAATCACTAAGATGCCCTCAGGCTCTCAAATTGTATAATTTTATATTATGTAGGCAACTGGAGGTTGAGCTTTCTCACATTACTTCATGATAACCACAGGGCTATACATCTTAGGCAGCTAAAAATGTTTAATGCCAGAGTGAATTTACATTGGTTCAATTTAATAAAGAAACATTAAAACATATTTTCCACCAAAACAATTATCACAAAATATCTTTACAAACTATGTTCTCCAATTCTAATTGTTCTAAATGATAATAAATTATAATTTGTTTTAATAACAATGCATTAGAAGATGAAAAATGAATCTCACTCAGTGAAAATGGAATATTACTCAAAATGGCATCAGTATTTGTCCCAACACTGTTATTACTTTTATTCTTTAGTTGTTTGCCTGTAAAACAAATATGCCAGAGACTGCTGGACAAAGATGTCATAGAAATATGTGATTTTACCCACATAGACATTCATTGTCTAATGTTACATAGATGTTTAAAAATAAATGTACAATAGTAAGGGATTCCCTGTCTAAAGAAGGTTTATGGTAAAGAGAGGATAATTCATCTTATTCAAGGTATATGAAAGAAAATATAATCAAATTACTAGACTTATTGTTTCTGATTTTTTTTTTTTTTTTTGCATGGGCAGGCATCGGATCTCAAACCCGGGTTTCTGGCATGGTAGGCAAGAACTCTGCCTGCTGAGCCACCATGGCCCACCCTGTTTCTGAAATTTTTGAAACAACTTTCTGTCTTCAATATTACAATTAGTAGTTGGCAAAAATGTATACAGACATTGGATAGGATAATAAAATATAGAAGAAGGAGACTAAAGGTCAGTGAGAAAGGTTGAGACATGAAAACAGTTACTGTAGGATGTAGAGAAAATGTTTCTATGTTTCCGTATGGTTAGGGTATTCTGAGAAAACTTTTCTAGAAATTGGACTAAGGGATAAGCTTGGAGTTTAAAAGATGATAAAATAGATAGTGAGACCATCGGAGAGTTTCATCTTTCTAACGTTGCATGTTTACAAACCAAAAAAGGATGAAACCTAGAGTCATACAGATATTTTAGGACTTATAAACTTGGAGACACTTGCCTTACTGGACTCCTCCTCACCACTACCAACACCTCCCACCCCTGCCACAAACTTAGAGACATGTACTCCAGTGAGTGAGAGCTCACGGAACCCTTCCTAAGAAAAACTTGTATACATTAGGGAGAGTTTTTCTCCCTCTGTTAGTGGAGGAGGGAGAAACATGCATATTAGCTCCCTGTATAGGTTTGATTTACTCTTAAGTGTAATAATATTCAAAATAACCAATATCAATTTGTATTTAGCTGTAAATTTTTCTTTTGTCCAGTTAATCCAACTTTTCCCCAAAGAATGTGACCACAGTTCAGTTTATAAATTGCAATTAGAATTAGTTTCTCTCTCTCTTACTTAGATTGGTAAATTCTACCTAAACCTGGTAACTTCCAGTAGATAGAAAATCCATTGCCTTTTCTTTTCCAAGTCATAAGTTTGTATTTCTGCATCTCAATAATATAATTTGTTCAATGTGCATATCCAAATTCTTAGTTTCATCTGTTCATATGTTTCTACCTCATCAATATTCAACTTTGCTTCCCTTTATCTCCTGTGTAACACAACACCCACCAAATGTTTCAAATTACTTACATTGAGAAGTGTCTATTTCTTATTCATTTCCTCACCCTCTATTCAGCAGACTTTTTTATTTTTCAACATTCCCTTGACTGTTTGAACTTGTAATTTGAATGCTTTATAGATGTTTTGATTATTTACATTGTTGCATATCATTTCAATAGAAAAAAATCCTTTAAAAAAACTTGATTGTCCTATTGACTTTCGTTCTAATATTCCATATAGTTTTAGAGAGAGAGACTTTTTCAGGGGAAAAGGAAAAAAGCATATGTGGCAGATTGAATTATGTATCCCAACAGAAAATGTTCTTACTCTTAATCCATTTTCCTATGGGTATGAACTAATGTGTAAATAGGACCTTTTGAAGATATTTTATTAGTCAAAGTGTGGACCAACTGGATCAGGTGGGCCTTAATCCATATCACTGGACACCTTTATAAGCAGAAGAAATTTGCAGAGTCAGAGGAACCAAATGCTGGAAATCAGTGGAAACCAGGAGAGCAGACACAACGAAAGAGAGATTGCCTTGGGATGGGAGGCAGAGATGAAAGCCAAAGAATCTCAAGGATTGTGGCAAACCAGCATCAGAATCCCACAGACTGCCAGGGAAATCAAAGATATTATCGAGGGAAAAAAAAAGAATGGAATTTTAACAACAAGGTAAATTAATCTAAGGGGATAGAATTCAAAATAGTGCTTCATTTGGGGAAAGTAAAGGCAGACACCAGAAGGATTCTGTAATATTTGTAATATTCTGGATCTTGATCATGATGATAATTACACAGTTATATACACTTATAAAAATTTCATCAATTTCTGCCCTTTGAATATGTGACTTTAAGCAGATTGTACATCATTAATATGGTAAATAATAATGATAATAAAAGTAAAGCAAAATCTTTCTCTATGATCTCTCCAAAATCTAAAATTCTGGGATCCTATGAAGTCCCTTAATTATTCTCCTATTCTTATCCTTATCCTCATATGTATCTACAAACCATCCCTTGCTTTATCTGCTTCCCAGACAATATGAAGGAATAAACTATTCCCAACAATATTTTTGATCTTCTTATATTGAGGCTTTAACATCACTATTTCACAAAATATTGTTGAGAATAGTTTATTCCTTCAAATCATGGTACATTTAAATAAATTACAAGGTGTACTCCTACATTTAATTTCTTAATAAATCAGGAAAATTATCTATTTTATTTTCACCTTTACAATGAAAAAATGTTCTTAGAAATCACTCGTTACGTGTTGACATGTGATTTTTACAAAAAAATAAGAGGGAGAAACAAGCATTAAAATATACAAAGTTCTATATCTCTCATGATGTAAAGAAGCATAAAGATGGTTTTGTTTATTTCTTTTTTTTTTTCCTGTGATTTGTCATAGCACTCAGATCAATCCTCACAGGCAAATGCATGTTTTGATCTCATGTTATTTGAAGAGAGTGCCTTCTCCATAACAATGTGATAGCACATTTAAATTCTAGGGGATTTTATACCTCAGTAAACATCAATACAATACAAATGTTGATTTATTGGTTTTCTTTTATCTATGATCTTTTATTCATTGCACCATGTAGAGCAAATGTGAATTGTAGTCTTTGTTCCTCAAATGTGGAGAGAGGGTGCAGAATTTTTATATCAGCTATCCTTTATTAAAACAGGAAAAAAAAGGCAAAGACAAGCATTCAACATTTTTTTTTTTTTTTTTTGCATTTTAGTTCATGGTAAGTCCTTTCTACCACTTTAACAAACAAACAAGCAAACAAACAAAAACAATAGCCTAATAGCAATGATTTTCCCTTAAGAGTATGAATTCAATTTGGGGTTAAAGTAAAATAATTGAATATCTTTTCTTCTCAAAAAGGATTTTGATGAAATAAAAATTAAAAGCACAATTTAACAAAATGAAAATATGCAGTGTTGACAACCAGAAACCTGCTTTAAATTCTATTCACCTGAGCTATGATGGCATAATGAATAGTGGAGAAACAGAACATAGATACTAAAAAGCCAGTAGAGGTGGTATATGTTGAACAGACTGTATTACATGTGCAGATTAGAAATGCTTAATTTTAATTTCCAAATACGGCAAGTTACAGGCTTCACATAATCTCAGATTTGAAAAGCACCTTAATCTCATTAAAACCAATTGTTTCACTCTAAGCAGTCTTCAACATCTGTGTCGCCTGCAAAAAAAGCTGTTCATTCCACTGTTGGATGGTACTCGTTTTGCTTTTTTGTTGTGGTGGTTGTCATTTTGTTTTCTTGTTGGGTGTAACTATCTACCTGCAATTTCTGCCCAGTGGTCCTTTCCTAGTTCAGCTTTCTGGATTTCCAAAGACATGTAATCATAGGACAGCTCAGAAAATGCATGCAGACCCCTATCATGGCCTGTAAGTCTGCTCCCCTAGGCTGCTTATCCTCATCTCCTGTCTTCACATCATTCCTCTTTTTCAATTTCTTCCCCTTGTCCGTCTTTCCTTTCTTTTACTACTTCCCTCCTATCTTCTTGCTTTCAAGAAGCAAGAACCTATTATACACCAAATATAACTAGTATAATAACTAGAAACTATTATACAGCAAACATTCTAGTAGCCACTGGGATCAAAAAAATGAATACGATAGTAACCCTGTCTTCAAAGAGTTTTAGTTAACTGCTAGTGTCAGTAAACAAATGATTGAAACCCTATACGACTATTGCTATAATGAAAGAAACACATGGAGTATTAATAGATTCCATCCTTACCAATAATATTCTAGAGATGAATATTATACTGTTTATTTTCTAGTTATAAAGGTAAAAAATGCCCTTTGCAGATAGTTTGTTGAAAGAGCCTATTGCAATAATAATCAACAACAATAGTAATTATAGCGATTGTGAATGTTAATTACAATTTACTTTTGTCAGACAATTTACCAAGCAGTTTGCATTTAGTGTCTAGGTTAAAATTTACAGTAAGACTTTCATGTAAGCCCTAATACTTCCTCATTTTCAGGTGTAAAGAGTAAGGCAAAAAAGAGGTTAAATGATTTGCTTATTTGTATGCGTTTAGGACTGGGTAGTTGTATGATTGAACTAGGGTCATTTGCTTCTATAATGCCAAAAGCAACCACAATATCAATCAAATTGCATTGGTTGACATCTTCTGTTTTTGATCTATCACATTCATTCCCTTTCCTTTGATCACAGTACCCAGGTTTTTCATTCAGATATTCACCGAGAGCTGTGGGGCCGGTGCCATCACTTAACAGGTCTAGGTGTGGATACCAAGCCCTCCCTGGCACCTTGCTTCCCTTGGATATGTGAATGGATCGTAGATGAAACTTGACATCCCAATGTAGCCAAGGAGATATTGGATGAGGACTTCTGAGTAAGAAAAATTCCTCATTCTTCTGCAGAAAGCACTTTGAAGAAGCACAGATGTCTCCTGAAAGTGAACGAGGAAGAATGTGGCCCTTTGAATCTGTTGGAAGTCATCTTATGAACATGGAGACAACCTATTTTAGGTACATTGAAAGGTAAAAGCCGATCTGGCAAACTATGCTACAGTAGCAGTTCTTTTTTTCTCCTAGTCTTCTACTGAACTGTTCAGATATGTATCCCCAAATTCCTTTTACTATATCACCTTATTTGGATTGGATGTCTGTTATTTGAAATCAAAATATTAGAACTTGATACAATTCCAAAATAAAGGAACATTTTATTAGACTATTATGTCGATAGGCAAAACTGTGCTTCAGAATATTCTCTCCACATCTTTCCCTGAGGCTTATTGACTCAGTTAACCATGGCACAGAACTTTGTCACTTCTTCTCCAAAACTCATATGGATATTTAAAGTTAAATGTTGCTGAAAAAAATGGTAAGGAGATTATTTCAGGTGTAATAGAACTGACTTCATAAATAGGGAAGCAATGGATGTGATTATATTTTTCATAGTTCTTTCTAAAGAAATGAAAACTCAGTATAGTTCATTAAGCCAGTTGAATTCAACCCTCAGTGAATATTTTCATTATCTGGGGAACTTTAAAAATACATCTTTTGCCAAGCTTTACCTCAGGACTACTAAAATAGAATCACCCATTGGTGCACAAGAAGAAACCAAAAGTGATTTCCAGCCTTAGTTACGACCAACTGCTTTATAAAAGAACAAATGTGTGCAGAGACCATTTTGGTGGAACATATCAAAAAAGAGAATTTAAATTATCAAGTAGTTATTGCTGCATATTTCTTATTAGAAATAATTTTGCTCTGCAGAAAGATTAGTCTCCTTCTTCTAGAAGGGGATATAGAATATGTAGTCTTTTAGTGTTTTAAGAGAATATTTCTTTGCATCATAGACTTTCATAATGAACTTAAAAGACTTATGCAATGAACCATGAAGGAAAGTTTAAAAATGGCAGTGAGGATGGATTATATCCATTTATATTTTCCTTTAACCAATATTCATTAAGTATATTCTGTGTGTCTGCTCTGGGGACAAAAATTTGCATACATAAACACAACTCCTGTGCTCAAAGATTCACCATCTAGTTTTCTAACATGAATAAAGTCTTTAATAACACCAATAACAGACATAGCAATCCAGCAATTTAGAAATTAGTGGAAATTAAATGTGAAAACCTGTAGCTTTTAAAGTTTTCTAGTAGCACAGTCAATGTAGAATACCCAAAACAAACTGAAGAATTGCATGTTTAACAAATGTCCTTCGACTTCATAGACATGAACTGATTGATAATTAGAAAAATGTCACAATGGTTCCGTGTTGTTCCTGTAGGAATCTTTGCTGCATGGGTGACATGACACACATGCCACTGTATTGACATGATTAAGTGTCAAGGGAGTGACATTTCTGAGGCAATGCAAGGTTGAATTGCACTGAGTGAAAATAGGTTTCTCTTACCAGAGCTAGAAGGAGTGTATATGTATAACATTCATGATTGTGAATGATGAATAATTTAACAGAATCAGATATTTATTTTGAATAAGAGAAAAACTATTAACTTGGGGGAAAAGGGCAGGAAGTATATTATATTTCATTGCTTATTTTTAATGTTGACAGTATCATTTA
The DNA here is from genome assembly GCF_023851605.1 of Tamandua tetradactyla. NCBI lineage: Eukaryota > Metazoa > Chordata > Mammalia > Pilosa > Myrmecophagidae > Tamandua > Tamandua tetradactyla. Next base: position 67,247,772 of record NC_135336.1, on the reverse strand, counting down.
TGGGGATTTTGTAAATAAATATTGGATTGTTATAGGATCAAGCTAAATAGACCATTGTGAGTCAGGCATTTCCAAACAGACTTGCCTTATTTCAAAATTTAAGAATCTTGGTTAAACATTATTAGCTAACTCTTCTGTTTGTTTTAATATTAGGTAAAAATATTTTATTTTAGAAAATATTTTTATTTTAGAAAAAATATATTTCACGTATTTCATTCTAGAGAATACGTACTTTATTAAGAATGCATTTTCCCCACCTATCCACAATGTTAAAGAAAATATTATTGTAAAGTTGAAAACCTATAAAGCCTACAATTTACAAAAGAAACATTACCTGAATATATTAGCTTGTGTTTATGAAAAGAGAAGACCCTTTCCACACGTTTCCCTCTGTATCCAGAACATTGTGAAGTTATTTATCTAGGCAAGGTTCAATTAAATCTGCTACTTTCTGGAGTAAGAATGCATAAAAAATTTCTCAATTTTTAAAAACTTGGGTTCAATGTAATAGCTTTTAATTACCAATTGGAAACAACTTCTTTAAGTAACTAAAGATGATAATATAGTAAATTTTTGCCTAAGAAATAGATTGAAAGTAGATCTAAACATAGGCACTTGAGACCACCACAGAAGACAGAAGAAATGAATGTGGCTACAATGTCTTTTAATCTTCATTCATAAATTCCCTTATTGAGTAAATATTTATTGCATACCCACTATGTGCCAGGAAGTAAGAAAACTGCCATGAATAAGAATGACCATTTCCCCAGCCTGTATGAGGAATGTATTTCAGTGGAAAAGGCAACAATAGACACATAAAATTATGCAGCTATAAGTGTTAAGAAAAAATATATAACAACATATGGGGAAAGTGTGTGACAGGACTGTAGTTTTAGCAGTCACAGCATAGCAGACATAGAGCACTGAAAGAAATGGGGGAGTGATGTTGAAGGTGAAGCGTTCAATTACCTGAAAGGAAGCAGTTCCAGGTACACAAAACAAAACAAGTGCAATGGTTTTGAGGCAGAAAAGGAAGAGCCTACAGGGTGTGTCCCAGGGAACATCAAGGATTGGTTGTGGCTGAATAAAGAGTGAGAGAGTGGAAACGAATAAGGTCAGAGAGTTTATTCCAAAAGCTCTTTAAATTGAGTGTTCATTTTAATTTGAAATACTGGAGCATTTCTGAAGAAAATCGAAGAAAGGGCAATTGTTTAAAAGAGCAATTTTTTTTTTTAATAATGAAGAAATTCAGAGAGGGCAAACAAAAAATAATGGGTTACCATATTTTCATCTTTTAAAGTAATCAGACATTTGAGCCTGGTGAATGAGGACTTCCCCAATTATTGATCCCACAAAAACATTATCCAGTTTAATTTTCCTTCACAGTACTTAGTGCTGCCCCCCAAAAGTATATATATACATATTTATTTCTTTACCATTCAGTTTTATCTGTTTTGTCATTAGAATGTACACTTCATGAGAGAAAGGTTTTGTCTTCTTTAGCATTGTATTCTAAATGGCTAGTCTGGTGCTCAGTAAAAGTTTGATGGAAGAATGGAGGAATCTCAGCAGTTAAAAAGTAATTTTGGGGTGGTGCAAGGGTAGTTCAGTGGTAGAATTCTTGTCTGCCATGCAGGAGACCCGTACTCGATTCTTGGCCCATGCACTTCCCAAACAAACAAACAAAAAACAGCAAAAACAAACAAAAATTCAACAAATGGTGCTGTAATAACAGATGCTCACGTGGAAAAAGAATGAAATGCGACCCTGCCATACAGCATACGAAAAACAAAGTGATCTTGGTATGATGATGTGAGGAATATCATAGATAAAATGGAAGTTCTAATATAGTAGATGTTTGTTTATTTGCCCATAAGGGCTACAAGTCCGGAAGGACTGACTGGATCAATGTCTTTCTTATTTATGCAAAAAAAGCACTTAGTACAACGCTTTGCACTTGAAGAAAGGCACCGCTATAATCTAAAGAATTATTAGAATTTGTAGAACACCACAAATCAACTTAAAATTATTTTTATACTAGTAGAAAAAATAATTCTGTCTTAAAAACAAAAAAAAAAAATGAAAAAATAACCAACTGAACAAACATATTGAGTATAGATGAAATGCGACCCTGCCATACAGCATACGAAAAACAAAGTGATCTTGGTATGATGATGTGAGGAATATCATAGATAAAATGGAAGTTCTGGAAAATATATTGAATGGCAGAATTCAGAGAATCAACAAAGCATGAAATGAAGTCAGTGAAATTGGGCAAATAGGAAAATCTACTTTAACTTGATGATAAAAAATGAGAAAGATCAAATCCTTTTAAAATTTTTGTTAGTAATAATATTACTATTAATACATTAAAATAGCATATTTTACTATTAACATTAAATGCAACTGCATATGATCCCCATTAAGTAAGCTCTAGTTTTTCCTAGGAGAAAGCTGGCATAATTACTACCACAGTTATAGTACCATATTCTTTCTTTCTGCTATAACTATCTATTCATCTTAATATTTTTCAACATTCTTTTGCATATTTAATATAGCTAGTTGCCTAATATATTTTCTACATTTTATATTGCTTTATTATGAGAAAGATAAAAATAACTATATAAAATTTAAAATGAATTATATATTTTTAAAAGAGTGACTATCAGCAACCTATGAATTCCAACCTGAGTGAAATCTGTGTTATTAATTTTCAAGAGTAAAATGTTCCCTTGTGACTATTTAAGCCAGGCAAGATTTCATGTCTCTGGGGAATGCCACGCTGGAGGATTTGCATAATAATTGGTTTGACACACATGCCATGCTGTATAGAACTATGTACACACATGGTAATGAATATCATAGTTATGGTCCCTGAGATCACTATCAAAAATATGCTGAAACTGATTCTTTTTCATCCTGGGAGCCTCATAGGTAACTGTGTTGGCTAGTGAGCTGATTTAGGTAAGCTTTTAATCATATAATCACATTAGTAGAAATTATTAAACCTAAACTAATTGTGAAAATGTGGCATAGTTTTAAGTATCCTTATATATAAATTCAACTCTAATAAATGTAACAAAAATTTTTATATGGAAATAATATCATCTAACTTAATGGAGTTCTTAAGGAATTAAAAGATTTCTGAGTCACTTATTTACTTTGTTATTATTGGGAAATGGTCTGATGAGTGGTGAGCTGTAATTATTGTCATTTTTTAATATGTACAAATATTTAATATTGACAGAATAAATTCACAAAAAGTAAAATGTTTCTTAAACATCTCATTGTTTGCCATCTCAGCCATAAAATTCATATGACAAAATAAATACAATAACATTACTGCCAATCAGATCTTAAACATTAGACATGGCAGGCAATAGTTTAGCTTTAAAAGAGACTAGTAGATTTAAAGATTATTCTTGATAAATCTGAACAGATCAATAGGACAAAGGGACAACAGGCGCAAAGGATATTCAATTGAGAAGTATAGAAGTGTTTACTATTCTGAAGCTTCTCAAAAAAATTCTGTTATTAGGGTTTGTTCACTAGCAAAATAATTTCTAAGTAACTTGGCAATTTAGTAGTTTACAATTTCATATACACTTTGTGAATTTTCCTGAGCTCTTTTCACATTTAACTGTGTTTCCGTGCTAGCATCTTCCCCCACCACTACTCTGAGGAAGGGGGAGTTATTCACTTAAGACAAATTCTGTGAATTAACAGTCTTTAAAACTGACTATTTTTAGTTCCTGCCCTTTAGTAGGTGCTCAACAAATATTTGCTGAATATATGAGCAAATCTGGCTTTATCTGTTTTTATCTCGTAAGGTAAAGTTCCAGGATAATAGCCAAAGATGTTCATAGTTCTTTAAAAACTCTGATTCATTAGTAATTCCACTGATAATTATATACAGCAAGCATGAAATGTAAATACCCTGCAAAATACTATTAACCACAATGATTTTTCCAAATAGCCTTCAATGTACTTTACAGTATGAAGGCTGAATAATGCAATACAGTCTTAACAATTCATAACACTTAGAAAATATTTATATCTCACGGCACAGAGTTAAGTACGAAAAGGCTGACTTAAAAACAAAAAACTAAATGTAACATGCACTTTTTTGCTTTCCTGCTTCTTCAGCAGAGGAAACAGAACATGACAATGCTTCATTGATAATTTGGGTGATTTGGGGTCATTATCATGAAGTTCAATTCTTTTGGCCCTTCTATACTGTTATAGATAAAATGGTGACTGCAGAGTGATGGTGTGAATCCTATTTTAAGTTTTAATAGCCATGTATAATTAAGTGCAAGAAACATTGTAAAGATGAAATTATTCTGGATTCTTCTGAATTTTTGTTGTCTTTATTATTTGATTTTCAAGTTCCTGTAATTAGTTAAGGAACAAACTCAGAACCAGGGCTTGAGCATTTTGATTGAAGGGCAGGACATTTGAAGGACAGGACATTATGGGAGAAGGGGGTAGGCAAAACAAGATTGGAAGTGTGCTGTGTTCAGAAATAAGGAAAATATATAATCTCTTTTAAAATTCTCAATAGGTTTTATTTAATATATTACCAGCTGTTCACAAGACAGTAGAAATTTCTCAGAACACTGGTACCTGCACATGGTGCCAAATATTTTATTTAACAGATCTGGAACTAAAAATAAATGTAATTGTCATTCATTGTCTTTTGAAGATTTGACCATGAAATGAATCCATGCAAAGAAAACAAGGGAGACAAATGAGAATCTTATTTTACATTAAATGTAAAAGAGAACTTTTTTTTCATAGCATCAATCCGTAATTGTAATAGGAAAATTTTATATAGATAGGTAGATAATCAATAGATAGACACAGATATTCATAAACTCACAACAAATCTAAATACATAGAGAGCTACTTGGTAGAGACCCTTGTGTTTTAGGAATTATATACTTTAATTTTCTTCAAAAGAGATTTTATGAGTGGGCCACCATGGCTCAGTGGCAGAGTTCTCACCTGCCATGCCAGAGACTTGGGTTCAATTCCTGGGGTCTGCCCATGTTAAAAAATAAAAATAGAGATTTCACATATTTTATGTGACTCCTTGGAATCTTTTAGCTTATTTTCCATTTTAATTTCAAAGTGCCGAAAGATTTTAAAATAGGGGAGGCTATCTTCTGTCTCTCTCTCTCCCTGCTTTAGAACAGCATTTAAAAAGATGGATTACTCATGGCCAAAGCAAATACTATTGAAGATAACCAGAGTGGCTATGATGCAGTTTGTCTATTATTTTTGTCATCAGTGGAGAGAAATCATTTCTATAAGATTAACCCTTATGGCATTTGCATTAATGCCATTGTATTTATGCCATTTTTATTCCTTCCATTTATTTTTCCTATATAGTGACTAACTCCATGTTGATCTTTACCCACATCATGCCTCCCCTCTGGAAAATTAAGATGTGCTCTCATATATACAGAATGTCATCAGCTAGAAGATGACCCAGGGAGAATGCTAATCTTCCTTGCTACACCGAGGATCTCAATGATGTCTTACTCCACTCCCAGGTGTTACTGAGAGCAAATATGATATTTCAGAAGTGAGAGGGGAAGAAATGTTGCTAAACTATTTTCCACATTTAATGTTTTTTTTTCTTTAGGTTCCTACAGGAAGTTCCTAGTTATCATAGTTAAATAGTCAAGTTATTTAAATGATTTTGCTCACATTAAGTTTATTGTGATGAAGAAAAAACAAGCAAAGAAAACGAAAATTTAACAGGCCACTAAGTACACAGGTGCTGGCCTGACCTGCCATTCCTTTGGGTAGGCCACTCAAAGTCACTGGCATTCAGTTTTATGGCCCAAGATCCCTTAAAGGCCTTTTAGTTAGAAGAATTCTTTTACATTCCTAGAAGATACCATGAAACACTGAATCTCTTTTTCTCAAACATACCCTGCTCTTTAGCTCCAGGCCTTTAGTCATGTTATCCCTCCTTTCTGGAATACTTTTTAGCTAGCTATTGTGGAGGAGCCAACGACATCTACTCTTTCCTCGGGACTTACATGAAAGCAGTTCTAAAATTCTAAGATAGGTACTTCTCCAGCTTGCTTCCCCCCATATTAAATCCATTGCCCCTGCACCTCCCTCAATTCCCTCAGGAACCACACTGCATTCACCTATTCATTTGCTTAAATCACCCACCTACTGCCTAGAGTTTACTGTGGTTACCCGTTGCTCATGTTCTTATTCTTTAATCACTGAGTATCTTCTAAGCTGGTATCTTGTCTTCTCAGATATAGTGTAGTGTATATATAACAAATGCATCAGCATGTATTCTTCAATTATTATTTTAAAAGTTATAAATCTTTGCTTAATCTAGAGGTATTCTTTTCTTCTATCAGATGATTTTGCAGTTTCTTTAAAGATTTAATGGCCTCACAACAGCAATATAAAGTTCTGTAAGCTCAGAGAAGTCCCTAATAATTTTTCTGTCTTTCACTCCCAATACCAGGTAGATTTACGATAAAGTTCTCACTTTTAAGAGAGAGAATATTACAAATAAAGGCAATGAAGTAAGTTTTCATAAAGCTAAATTCATTCAAATAATAAAGATAATTTTCTCCAAAATTTTTGTGTTTATATTTTCCTTTCAGTTAAAAAAAAACCTCATTGATTTTAGAAATTGATGATGCCAGTGGATGGTAGTTTTTCAGTGTTCTTTATTTAGCAAGATAAAATAACATTGATAATCAAAATAGCAATTCTCTGTTATGATTTCCAGTTTTTTTGGTGCTGTGTTTGAAACTTTGCTGGCCTCTCAGATCCATAGTATGAGAAGGGCATTTCTGAAGTAGCTGCTAAATTTTACTCTTGGAGATGAATTTATGTGGGTTCAATCACAGGTAATATATCTAAAACATTAGTTCAGTAGTATATCTCAGAGTGATACCTAGGTGGATGTGACTAGAAAATAATGCCTCTCACGCAGTTTTGTGCTGGTTAGTTGTAACATAAATCTTATTTTCAAAAAAAAAAAAAAAAATAGAGCAGTATCTTTTAAGTTCAAAATGAGTAATTTGTGGCCTTGAGGCTCGTGTGAGCCAAGCTTGCATTCCGGCACTCTTCATTGACTGAGGACTCGGATGTCAGCTGTGAGCCTTCCCAGTATTTGCATTAGACACATTTATGCCTTGCAGCCATTCAAGAGCTTGGTGAAAGAGAAGACATTATGATCATGTCTTAGAGGAATAATGAAGTCATGTAAAGGAAGTAAAAGCACTGCATACATCACAATAACAAAGAAACATAAAATCCCTTTAAAATATTAGTTACAAATTCAAGCTATATACCACTTGCAGTCGGGTTGTATCATTAACCCTTTGCAATGAAAAACAATATTACCCTTTCTAATTTAAGGCTTCTTTTATGTCACTTAGGACACAGAATCTTATATTTCTTATGTACAAAAGAATGAAATCTTGACTATGATAGTTTGAGAGGAAATTGTAAGTTTTGAAGTAGATCTAGTTAATATGTCTGAAAATTGACTAAAGAATTATTTTTAATTGATTCAGTAGGTGATGCTTAGTAACTATGAAATTTCTGCTATCATTTTAGTAGGTTAAATTGAATAGGGGCAACTTTGAGGAGGATTAGTACTATTTAATATATAATAGGATTTTTAGAGCAGTCTAAAATCAAGGGCAATGTGTTTATGTGAACAATGTAAACTCACAGGTTCAAGCCAACTGCTTTCCTTAATTAGGAGTTAGAAAAAAGCGATGAACTCAACTTCTTTTATAGATATATATATATATATGTATACACACACATATATATATCCTTATACTTCCAACAATAAATACTTGCTAATTAATCATAAAGAAATTAACAGACAATATTATTACTTAGTTCCATGAGTGCTATAATATTTTAACCAATTTATTTCCAATCCTAAATTCCAACTTTATTTAAAACTTTGACAAACGTTGTTTTATAAATCATCCTGGGATGTGCACTTCTCTGGGTCTGTAGTATTCATTCGCATAGCTGTCTAGCTACATTCACTGCTCACAGGTCTGCTGCTTGTGTGCCTCCATCCTCCCCAAAATGAAGATTACAGCATGTCTTCTTCAATTTCTTGTATCTGCATTTCTTGCATATATCTATATAAATGATGGCAGAAACAGAAGTGTAAACCAGAAAAGTCCTTGAGGTATATTTACACCCAATGAGAACCATTTCATCTTATTGTAAATAGGATCCTCTTTCCAATCTCTGCCTTTTTCTAAGAATCTCCATTCTACTGATGGATAGCTACTAGGGTGGCTTAGATGTAACCAGTTATTTAAATGTAATAGCTTTTCTTCAACTTCCTCAGACTCCTAAGGATAACCCACAATTCTTCCAAATCAAAATTTACTTTATTTTTATTTTTTATTCTATATGATTTTCTGCTTGTTATATAGTTCTTTGTCAGTCCCTTCAAGAAGCTAACAGTCTAAGAAAAGTAGAATAGTAATTTAATAAAAAAACTAACAACCATTCAAATTTATGTAATAGAGATATAAAAGTAAAAATAAATTAATGACAATTAATTAAAATGTTAATATGGCTACATAAGGGCATTTTTGTTCATCCGCATTCCACCTCCCCCCTTCTTAATGAAACATTGTTCTGATGATGATGTATAGATGATGTTTCATGCTATATGGGGAGCATGGTCTAGAGAAGCCTCACATGGTACATTTGCTCAAATTCAAATTTTGTACTTGCTGAGCATATTTATTACCAATAATGAATTTCAATTCCAGTTCCAAAATAGAATGATCCTTACTCTTTCACCGTAGAATAGTTTTCATTTCATAAGAAGGCAGGACCAAAGAAGGGAAAAGAGAGAAAATAATTAATAGATTCCTCTAAGGTGTCGAAAAAACAGAATAGTTGTTTAAATAGAACAAGACCCATAAGATGCAAATTTAAGACTTTAGTGAGAATGGACAATCTGCTAACTCTTTTCTATGTTCCATTGACCTTTAAAACCAGATCTTTTGCCTTTTAAAATGTCTTTGCCTTGCAAAAGTAACTTTCAGGCAATCCAAGCATTGACTCTTTCATTCCTACATGGAGCACATATTTGTTCCACTGTATCAACTATGGGCAAAATTTGGTGATATTGCGTTAGCAACTTACAACAGAGTCAGTGAGACTATACTCATGAATATGTAATTTAATTAATGCAATTAATAATTCTATTAAGATTTATATGTGAACCCTAACTAAATGCTTACTATAGAACATACCATTCACTTATTAAAATCAGACTTGGAACTCCTTTCGAAGCTAATATGTCAGACAGTTGAAAATGGAATTGCTTTTATTAATAAAAGGTTTGATGAAAGTACTGGAATCACATGTCCCCATGTTTCCATTAGGCTTCTGGCAAAAGTCTTTGGATCATTTGAGATTTTAATAAAGGTACTTTTTACAAAAGGATAGCCATGGGGTAGTAGAAACAAAGGGAGGTAGTCCGTTATGTAGCTCGGTCACCATCCTGGGCCAGAAAGAGACAGGAGAGGGAGTGGCTAGTAACTAACCAGAACCCAGGGACAGACAGATGGACAGGGCATTTGATGGAGGTATCCCCAAATGACCCCAAGATGAAGGTAACCTGACCCAACTGACCTCACTCTCCTCCCTCCCTCTGATGGAGATGATGCAATATAGAAGTCAAAGGACCTGAGAGAGAAGCAGAGATGGGGAAACTAATGCTTATATAGACAATTAACATTTCTCATCAGATCATTAGATATGTTGTTTTATTCTGAAGAGCAAACAGAGTTCTGATTCTTTAAAGATACGGCTATGCAGCTGTTGTCAACTTTATATATTCTCATTTTGAAAAGTGAAACCCTTTTAAAACTGAGGGTTTCATCATTCCTTGAGTTTCCCTCCACCAATCGATAAATACAGTGTCTTCACCCAGAGTTTACCCTCAGTAGACAGTGAACTTAGCAGACTTGAGGAAGGATACAGTGAGGGTGGGAATGCTAGGAGGAAGTAGCAGTGTTTCACATCTTATAAATATGTCTGATTAATAGCATATTTTCTGTTCTGTTTTATTTTTTTGTTTGTTTGTTTCCCACTCTTGCATTTTCTTCAACTGTCCTCAAAACGAGTGAACAGAAAGAAAACCCAAGTAGCAGCATTTACTCCCCCTTTCACACACTACCCTGGTTCCTTTTCATCCAGAGCCACCCTGCAGGGAATTACATCCCTGATAGCACACAGTATTTCCATGGTTGCCTCAGGCCAAGGAACCCTGACGGGTTGTTCACCTGGTATGCTGCCTCTACGCTTCTTTGTGTCTTCCTTTTATTTGTTAGTGTTATCTGAATACTTTTACTTTCTACTTTATTATTTTAACATTACTTCAATTACTTACCTTCTTGTCAGATTTATCTTTCTAATACAGAAACCCAAACATATTTACTGCTTAAAAACCCTGGAAAAATCTCCAGCACCCTGTATTTTGGTTGTCTGCTTACCTATCAGCGTTCCCCAAGACACCGTGAGATCTGTCAGCTCTTCCATACTCAGCACTTAACACAGTGACAGGTCCTAATTATATGCTGGGTAAAATAATAAGTGAATTATTCTTAAAGTTTGAATCTTAACTATTTCTCCCTGTACATATATGTTGTAATGTAGCTCAGTTATATTCTCCCTGTGTAGATGTATAACATTGAAAAAAAAAATCATGGAAAATATGAAAAAATAACCATAGAGAAATAGCTTCTCCTATATATGAGCTTCTGGAGTTTTAATCTTAAGTATTCTAACACACAGTGGCTGAAAGATGGGATCATGATTTTATATAGGGTTTATTTTGAATTCCTAAAATAATTATAATAATAACTATAATAATAATTGTGTTTCATAATTTAGCTGTTTAGCACACTAAAAAGGCATCATGTCTCAGTGTAATTGTTGAACAAGAAGAGTTTTTAATGTCTTGTTTAAAGCTGAAGATCTGAATTCTGGAAATGACATATGACCTCTTCAGGCCCACCCAGATGATTAGATTTAATCTTGAGTAGGTCAGCTGGACTCATTTCACACTACAGCACTGAAGGATGTGTGAAAAAGAGAGTGGTATGTTTCAGGGATAGATAATAGCCACATATGTGAACGAATCTTCAGACAACCCCAGCTCTTCCTATTATTGATGGAAATAGGCACACACGCACGCACACACACAAGTGAAAGAAAATCAATTTCATAAGGACATTTTAAATTTAAATAACTGTTTATTAAAAATAGCTTTGTATAATTAACTCCGGTGATATTTTTCCTCCTGCCCTAAGCCATTGCTAGGGTATCATAACAGCATACAATTCCACATGTCCACACGTACACACTTATAAACTGTTTGCTCTTAAATAATAAAGAGCAAAGTGTATTTGACTTAACTGTTTGTCTACAACTAATGGGCAATTTATGGATTAGAAAAACCTGTATGATTATACAATCATTGTTATAGTAAATACTAGCCTGGCTCTGCTACTTCATGAAGTCGTTATGAATCACCCCTAAATGTAAGATGCCTCAAATTTATCATTTGAACTGGTAGTATATTACTACTTCTACCTATCTAGTCCCATATTATTTAGTTCACATATTTATTCTGACACCATGCTATGATATTATAAATATTTGTTTACATATCTGACCACATCTTAACTATGATCTATTAACAACAAAGATGTTAGCTTATTTATTATTGTACACCTAATAACTAAAGAAAATGGCAAGCAATCAATACATGTTTTTGGAATGAATGAATAAATGAATAAGTAAATGAATCAATAAAAGAATGAGCTAAACTTTAACCCACACCACATTGATTTAAGCTATTCAACTCTTTGAAAAACAGTTCAAGCCATACATTGCCATTAAGTTATGTATATATACATGTATTCAGATATGTGTGCAAGTGCTCATACAAAGAACATATGAATTTTTATAGTGTTCCAGGAATTAGGCTTGGTGATTTTTCTGTACAATTTTATTTAACATCACTCTACATATGAGAAAAGTGGCTCAGACAACTCCAGGTCACATATCTGAAAAGTAATTTACACCTTTATTTGCCTGATTCCAAGGTGTATGTTTTGTTTTGTTTTTTCTTACAGAATGATGTGAAAGCTTAATATTATACACTAATATACACTGACAAAACAGTGCTCTCCAAACCCCATCATTGATAATTGGATTTGATAAGACATGGGGGCAAGTGAACAAGTATAGGTGAAATGCACATGTCACAAAAGTGCTTGGTAAAAAATAGGCAGAATTCTGATTTCTAAAAGACAATGAAAATCTAAAAATTAATTAACAATAAATGAATGTATCTCTACTTTAGAATGAGAAGCAACCTTAAAATGAGAAGCCTTCTTCATAGAGAAAATAGAGAAATCATAAAGAGAATGCTGACAGCAGAGACATCATACCTTTTTGTGAGGAAAATACTGAATCAAGGACATTTAAATAATTATTGAGGAGAAGGAAAGCATTCAACAGCTAATCTCCTGGTTTCCAAGTGGTGTGACATTTTAATATTGGATTAAGGATGATTTTAGTTATATCGCGTTGTATCCTGAAGTACTATTTGTACACCTATAATGCACCGTGATCTCTACTATGTAATGGAATACAGGATGGAAGTAGAAACAAATGACAGATATTACAGTTTATCAAGAAAGTTCTACATTAAATGAGTGATGTCATGAAGTTGGGATGAATGTTCTAATAGGAAAAATCCATGGTGTTATAAGAAACAAAAGTGAGGGAAATAATATAGTCTACATATCAGAAAAGATCTCTCAGGGGAGCAAATATTTAAACCGAAACTTGTATGACTCTGCATAACTCACATGTTAGTAAATGTCATCCTAAAATAGCAGGACTCATGTTCACATGTCTGATCTGTATGTCCATAAAACCTAAAGTTCATAATTTGTAGTAGCATCTATGTAGTGCCAATCTAGTGATCTTCTAAGCAGGGGATGTTGTCTCAAGATTAAAAAAACACAAAGTTGAGAATTTCTGAATATCACCACCTTCCTCTTTATCCTCTCTCCAGCCTATGTTTTACTTCTTCCTTGGCTGATGTCAGGCGTACCCATTTCCTTCTTCCAGCAAATGAGTATTGTTTGCTCTGAGCAATAGGGTTTTCTGGCCTTACAGGGGACTCAGTGATGTCTAGCACTATTTCTGTGCCTACTTATAGAACAAAAGGAGAAACCTAACCCTGCCTCCCACAAACACTCCACATTCATGAATATCCTCTCCCGAGAAAGTGGAAAGTTAGTGAAGTCAATTACCTTCTGCTTCAAAAGACATTAAATGACCTCTTATCAGACATTGTTCTAGAACTGTATTGTCCAATGCAGTTGTCGCTATGTACATGAGGCTGTATTAGTTAGGGTTCTCTAGAGAAACAGAATCAACAGGAAACACTCACAAATGCAAAATTTATAAAAGTGTCTCACATAACCATGGGAATGCAGAGTCCAAAATCCACAGGGCAGGCTGTGAAGCTGACAATTCTGATGGAGGGTCTGGATGAACTCCACAGGAGAGGCTCGCCAGCTGAAGCAGGAAGAGAGTCTGTCTCTTCTGAGTCCTCCTTAAACGCCTCCGATTGATTTGATTAAACATCTAAGAAGACACGCCCCTTGGCTGATTACAAATGTAATCAGCTGTGGATACAGCTGACATGATCATGATTTAATTCTATGAAATGTCCTCATTGCAACAGACAGGCCAGCCCTTGCCCAACCAGACACTCGGCCAAGTTGACACATGAACCTGACCATGACAGTGACTTTTAAAATTTAAATTACTGTTTAATTAAAATTAAATAAAATTATAAATTCAGTATCTCAGGTGTATTAGTCACCATCCAAAATTTAATTGCCACATGTGGATAGTGACTTCTCCAGAGGGAAAAACAGATATAGATCATTTCCATCTTTTCAAAAATTCCTATTGAACAGTGCAGTTCTATGAGCCGGAGAAACAAAATTAAATAGATGTCTATGCTCCATGTCATTGCAAGCTACATCCTAATGGGAGAGAGGAAAGGTTTCCATGCTAGAAGTCTTTATGAGCAAGACTTTGATCAACAGAGCAAATTTTACAACTCTCTTTTTAAAGAAAATGAATTGACACCTCAGAGAGTTTATATAATATACCTAATATTTCAAACATATTAGTAGGTCAGTAATGGAACCTGTATTCAAACATAAATATGTGTGTGTGGAGAGGGGTGAGAGGGTGGAAGTGGGAGAGAGATATAAAGGTTGGGGAAGAGGAGAGATAAAGTAAGAGATGAGCTCAAGGATTCAATAAGAAAGAATGCAACAGTGGGACATGTACCAATGCCAACTGGAGCCTTGAATCTTTATGGCTTGTCCTTTTATCTGTGCTTTCTCCTTAAGGTTTGTTTTTCCAAGTCAAGTAATATATATTTTTCTATTGCCTACAATGTTGCTTACAAAGAAGAGCAGTATTAGAGGCTGATAAGTGTGGTTTAAGCAAATGTAAATGACTACATGCCTCAATTCAATCCATTTTAATTTTCAGAGAAAAACCTCCTAAATATTCCACTCAAATTGACATAAAATTTTTAAAAATCAATATGATTTAATCACATAAATCAATTTTACAATTATTTTTTAAAAACAATGAAAATGAAGAAAATTATTTTTCTTCCTATTTTTAAATGAATTGGCAGGGTTGATAGAACCAAACTACCTATAACATCAATGCAAGGAAGGCATCCTAGCAAAAACAAGCAAAGAGATTATCCCAGGGAGGAAGATATTTTTAATTCCCAGTTATATATATTGTACAGTTCAGTGTGTATTGTAATTTTTTCATTGTTTCAAACATGCAGGTTTTATTTGTTTATTGGTTTATTTTCTCACTTGCAGATACTTAATGAAGCTTTTCAGGAAAGCAATGTTCATCATAATCCAGATATACTGAAGGAAAATATAGGTAATGGATTCCATTATTATAATAGACCTTTGATTCTAGTCTTTGTCGGCACTGTCATCTCTTTATATCTGTCTCCATTAACAGTTTTGATGGCCCACTCTCAGCAATTGGGAATTTTCATAATGGTCACTTCACACATTGATAGGAATTTCTAAAGATAGCTCTTTTGATCCCCTACTTGGGCAAAACTCTAAGGAGGTAAACAAGTTGTTCTAAGTGCTGAGTACATTTTAAATGTAGGCAGAAAATAGAGACTTTTATCATTCTTAAAATTGCCAACCATCTTAATGCAAGGATTAAGATCTTGCGTGATGGCATAAAAAAACTTACCCTTTAAATGATTCATGAAAAAAAATCCTATATTAGTACAGCTTTTGAATGTATATGTACTTCTGGAAATATTTTTCTTTTTCTGGTAATTCTATCATGCAGAAGCAAAGGTTATTATATTGAAGAATATAGGAAAAAGGAAAAATATGATAAAAGGACCAAAATAAACATGGTAATCGTGACAGAGCTGCCAAACTAATTTTGACTGCACTCATGTCTTTCATTTCATATATTTAATTCATTGTCATACTCATCCTCACCAATGGTTTTCATAACTTACCATCTTTTCTTATTTTTATTCATCTTGTGTATGATTTGGGAACCAATTTTTTATGGACATTGTCCTCTTTCCTTTTCACTCCTATTAAAGAATAGTTCATACTTGCTCATAAAATCAAATATATCAAAAGTAAACCCAGTCTTAAAACTTATCTGATATTTTGAATTTTTTCCTAATATAACATCTCCTGAGGGGGCAAATATGTTACTGTTCTTCATATGCTTTGCTTATTCTTTCCTGGTATGTTCCAGCTGTAGAATCGTTCCCCATCTTCTCCTATCCTTAAAGACAGTGTATACATTATCCCTTTACTGGCTCAACAGTCACTAAAACAAATTATAAATTGTCAGTGTCTGGAATGCAGATAAGAAAGTTTTTCTTTCAAAACCAGTACCATGTCTATATCTGTATGTACGGTAGAAACAAACACATTGTTGAATGAGTATGGTTCAAAACCTGCTTCATCCATTTCTCCAGCTAGTCAACAAATACTTTTTAGGCCAAACTACGTGCCAAATAATGTACAGGAGTTTGTTTGGGATTCCGAATAAGTTGAATTTGGACATTTAATTTGGAAAAAAGTTGGCCTGCTGATTAGCATATATCAAAATGGTCCATTGTAAAATGGACCAACTTATAAACCTTAGCTCAGCTCTACTGCTACTTGGATTGAATTCAACTAATTACTCCCTTAAGAAATAACTGCTTTGTAAACATTTTTGTGTTGTAATTGGTATATGTGGATCTTGGTTGGTAGAGAGAACAGATGGATTAGATGAAGACGGTGACATTTAAATGAGAAAGAAAGAAAGAGAGGGAAAGAGGAAGCAAGCAAGCAAGCAAGCTAGCTTTCTGGTCGCTGCTCTTTAATACATAAATTTGCTTATAGGACAAATTGTTGTGCTGCAATAATACACTTTCCTGAAGGAATGATCATCTATCATATGCTATGATATTTCCTGAAAGGTTGGCAAGAGTAGATAAGACTTCTGTACCCTCCTTTTAAGTATTCTAGGGGGTGCTTGTTCAAATGTGGAAAATAAGCCAGAGTTACTTTTCAGATTGGAGAAATAATGAGACATGTTTTTTAATTGTTTTATCTTTATTTAATTTTTTTTAAGTAGATAGAACATTTTTTGAGATATGCAGAATTCTTTTATTTCTAAAACATCTCAATAATACTGAACTAAAACGAAAAATAGGAAGGAGATGCTTTTTTCATATCCTTTAACGTAACTTTACTTTTGAAAATTTAAGGAAAATTGTCCAGTTTTATATCTAATAATGTGAAAGTTGATCATATGACCTCCCTTTTTCTTTCTTTCTCTCTCACACACATTTTGCACGTATATGTTGCAACTGTCCTATATTTAGTATGTATTTATGTTATACTTCTATATGAATATGTATGAGTATATGTGTGTGTGCAACATTTTTGCAGTAGTGCTATCAAAAATAATTCATTAAATATCATTTGTTATTTCTGATATGTCTATTAAACAGCATGTCTGAATTAAAATGGTAAATTATTAAACAGTTATAAACATGGTATACAAATTATAGATTTGTAGACTTGAGATAATGAAATTTGATATGAAAGGAGTTTTTTTAAGTTACTATTTTCCTTTTAAAATGTTGTTTGGATCATCATTTTATGCTGTAAATTAGGGAACAATTTTCTTAATTATTAAACAAATTACAAGAAAGTGAAAATATCTATGCTTAAAATACTGAAGAAAAACAAATGCACAACATTTTTTCAGAATAAATTTTCTTCAAGAAGCACTTGAAATGTCTAATAAATGTGAAAGGCATTTATAAATATTGCATGATGTGTGTGACCTGTGGAAGAGAGTTTATTCTTTAGGATCTTTTAATCTTTGTATTGTATCTTATAATATGAATTTATTGTTGCCACAATTCAACTGGCTTTCTTTCTTATATTTTTGATATAATATTGCTGATACAGTAGAACTTTGATTCATATGACTAATTTTTTTGAGGCCCAATTGTTTGCTAGATATTGTCCAATGAAAGGGAAAGAATGAAAGTGTAGTATGCTGACTGGAAAAGAAGTATTTAAACAGATAAATTATAATAGAGTACTGTAAGATGTTATAACACGATGAATGCTGTTCAGTGTAAAATCAGCAAGTGTATTTTTTTCCTCAGCATTCTTTTCTGTATTCTATTTTATAAATCAGAAACCATTTGTTTTACAGAATTTCCATAGTATTCAATACTAATTGTTTTATGAAAATATTGTCTTTTGGAGGCTCTTTGTAATATTGGTGTGCAGTATAATGGATAAACAAAAATGTAAATAATATTTACATTGCACATAATTATTATATTTAAGGAAATCTTTTTGTATACATGTGTGCCAAATTATTTCAAAATGGCAGAGCATATTTTAACAAAGATGTTACTATGTGGATAATAATGGGGTTAATTTGAAATGAGACCCTTGGAACAAACAGGTAGGAATCAAAACAATGGAAATAGTATGGGATAAATAATTATCTTTAAATTTCTATATAATAATACCAATGTCAATATATGACAGAATGATTTAATTCTGTTTGTTTTCAGTGTCTGCTTTTGACATTTCTTTATGGTCCATGTTTTCCTTTTGTAAGTACAAATTTATTGAATGTAAAAATTCAAAATTTTGTGCTAGATGTTAGATGATACAATGATGAATAAAATACAACTTTTGTAAACTATGGACTATAGTTAATTCTTACAATTATAAAAATATGTTTTCATGAATAGTAACAAATGTTTCACACCAATGCAAGTTGTTAATAATAGGCTGGTATATGGGAACCCTGTATTTTATGCATGTATTTTATGCATGATGGTTCTATAAATCCACAACTTCTCTAATAATACAACCTTTCTCCACAAGAAATAGATACAAGGTAGTAGGAGAGACTTCCAGCAAAACAGGCAGCTACAGTACGTAAGTGTCACAATATGAAAAAGAATAATGAAGGATTTTTGAAAAAAAGATGAAATCAATCCTCTGTCAAAATCTGAGAGTGTCAGGGACACTTTTCAGGTGGAAAAGGCATCTAAGATGAGTAGTGCAGTTATTAAGGTGAGAGAATAGTGTTGGGGAGAGGAGTCACAGCAGTACAAGGGGAGGTAAAAATATGTCAGCAGAAAGAGAATAAAAGAAAAGGCAATACTGAGAGGACAATGGAATTATAACTGGTAAAAGTAATTGAATATTTGAGTGACGACCATTTGATAACATCCTTAGAAGTTTATCTCGAAAGCAATGCAGAACCTTCACAAGTCTATAACAAAGAATTGATAAAGAGGTTTATATTTTAGAAGAGTCATTCTGAAGTCACCAACAATAAACATGGTAAGCATTCATATATGTCAATATAGCTTTAGGATAGTAATATCTGTATCTTTGTTAGAAAAAAAAAAACATGTTTTTGGGGGCTTGGGGGAAAACAAAAAGAATTGCCTTGAATTGCAGTGCTTTCTTCATCCTGGTAGAATATATGCTATCTGAGGATAGAGTTAACTTTTACCCCTCATAGAGTATTTTGCATAATAGGATATTAATAGTAGTGTTTTTGAATAGATGGATATGTTGTTTGCGGATGTTATGGGGTGTGCCAGATTATACAGCAATACAGTTTTAATAAGAAATGGTCTCTTGCTTGTGGATGCTGTTGCTCCTTTCCTACAGCAGCAATCAGTTTTACTGGCTTCTACTTTAGCATTTTTTTTAACCAAATAAACATTAATTATAATCATCTCAGTAAGATAAGAAGATGAATTGACTTTTTCTGCTTCCCCATATCAGCATCTCAGTGGCAAAATAAAGTATTTTCTCCCATGATCTCTTTTAAAGGGGATAATTTTGTAGAAGTCCAATGTTACCAAGAAATTGGTAGTGTTTATTGCTTGTCTGTAATGGAAATTACATTTTATGGGGAATTGAGATTGATTACCCTTATCTTGACAAGTGAAGATTGAGGGCATATACTACGGAATAGTGTACAGTCTCAACAGCAAACAGGAAATGTTTAACACCTTAGTTACTAGGTCTTGTAAGTCCATGATTATAAAGAGAGTCTATTTTATACTACTATTTCTAACTTTATAAGCAGTATTCTTTATGAATGATTTAGGGAAATATTATACTTTAACTGATTCATTTTCCTAAAAGCAACCATAAGGACCGACAATGGTTAAAAAAAATCTAGTCTCTATTTTATTTCCTCTCTAAGAAAAATAAGGGAATAAGGAGGGCAAACATGGGGTGGAATAAATTATAATTTTCATGAGATATTTACCTATGTAAGTTTCTATTATCAGATGTAGGAAAGTAGTAAGGAATTTATAAAGATATCTGTATTCATGAAAAATATTTCTTAACCCTCACTCCCACTGTCTTCTTAGAATTTAATAATAAAATATTTTCTAACATTTTCTAATCATATAAGATATTTTCTTGGTTATATAGTTTCTATAAAGTAAAAATTTCAGATCTAATTACATTATAGCTTAATTGTATCTATAAAACCATCTATGGATAATATTGAGCAATATGTATCATGGATCCTATGACAAATGTATTTTATTCATTTTCTTAATGTTAATGCCTTTTAAAGATGGCTAAACATAGTAATGTCCCAAGAATCCTATCTTATTCTCAATTTAAAAATCAAATTTCAAAATTTATATGAACGTATATGAGTACATATTTGGTGGTAAAATTGCTGTCTCATTATATAGTCTCATTGTTTCAATGTCACGATATCTATGATAGAATATAATACTGGAATTTTGAGAATATTAATTGGGAGAATTTTGAACAAATCTTTCATGTACTTCTTAGGATCTAGAGGCACAGGGAAAATCACACCATCCTGAAGACATTTCCTAACTGTCATTTGATATTTCACTGCCTAAGAGATATGTCTTTGAATTAGGTAGCTGCATTCTAAAAGGTGTTTGATGGTAGACTATAAATACCGTGAGAAGATGAAACACTACACATATACCATCATTCATTAATATTATTTAGTTATCAGCTTGTATTCTAGCTGACAACTAATATCTAACACACAGTATATTTTGATACAGGGAAGAACACTGAGCTTGAGATTGAAACAATGTTGGAAAAGAGCCTCCCTAGTTAGATACTACACGTCCAAAATGCAGCAAAAAAGGGCTACCTGCCCAAGGGGAATGAAAACAAGGGTCAATAAGGTAGGGCAAGAAAGCTGCAGGCGCATGGAAAAGGGATAGTGACTATGTATGTCAATTTCATGATTTTTCCCAAGACAGGGCTCCACCTCAAGCAGCACTTAGTATGTCCCTATCACTGTTGGAATGGAAATAGTCTATAATGAGTTAATTTGCCTGACCTACTAAACAAGCCTACCTCTTTAGTTATCATTGTGAATGTAATATCTGAATGTATAACACACAGTGCCATAGAGAAAACAGAACCTATGGGAAATCATCTACCTTAATAGCATTTTATCTGGAAGATCAATGTGCAAATCTCTTTGAATTTAAATTATTGACCATCTTTATGTTATTAAATATTTATACATTGCCTGAAAGATTTACTAACCATTAATACCACTCAAAATAGAGATAATGTCATTATACAATATGATATACATTAGGTTTTAAAAAGGCTTTTATTTGAAATAGATATATATTATTATAATAGAAGAAAATATTTGTTACATATTTTACTTACTATGCAATAGAATTTTGAAATTTAGTTTAATCTAGAAACACCTTATTGAATAATATATCAAAGAATGTCTACTTTTTGATATTGCAAAAGAACCACAGCAAAAAAAGAAAGTTATCTTTAGATAATCTCCAAGAGAATTTGTTGTGATACTGCTAATTCAGTTGCAGTTTAAGACATTTTCAAGTCGTCATGGTGATTCAAAAGTTTCTTGTCTGCAGAATTTTGACTATGAATGTTGGTGATATGTTTGAATATTGGGGTACAAAATCGCAATGCTAGATTTTAAAAGCCATACATAGTAAATTTTTAAAATTTAGTACAAGTAGGCTATTTTATTCTTTATATGACCACAGGAATTTCTCAATAAATATTTGCTGAATGAAAATATATGTATATATATTTGTATATATGTATACATATATGTATATGTATATATAAAAAATTGCTAAATGAAAATATTTTATCTTCTTGTTTCACATGCAATGCTAACAATAATTAATAACATTAAAGCAAACTAAAACTAGAGTTATACAACCAAAAGCAGGATACGATTTGATCATAATTGTCAGGGTTTATGGAATTAGGCATTCATTCTTCTTTCAAGTAAGCTCATAGCTTGACAATTCTTTACTTTCATTCATGAATCTGAATAAATGTAGTACTGAACCCGTAACTGTTCTGTATTCGACTTTATCCATCAGCACAGCTAATGATGATCTGGCTCTGAGGACTAAGCATGTCCTCTTCAGTATGCCCTCGCCTGTACTTTGTGACTATGAGCCCCTTTGACCTTTCCTTACTGATCTGGGGACACAGGTGTAAGTTGCAGATTGGGAGCAATTCTTTACTTCTTTGATGTTTTCAAAGCTTTCAAATAATTTCATGCTGAGTGTAAAGTAACCACATGTAAAAATATTTCAAGATGTGTGAACTAAAAATGTGAGATGGATCTCATTCACTGCAATTCACAACCATTCCTTCCTAGAAAATTTTTGTGGCTAAAAGATTTCTGGAGTTTAAAATAGAAATTCTAAATAAGATTTGTAATGCAAATTACATATTTTTTACTCTGAATCACTATGCATAAGTAATATTAATATAATGTTTAATATTTTTTCAAGAAGAAAGTTACATTAAATGAAACAGAGATGATTGATAAAATGCAGTATTTGCAGCAGGAAATGGAGAACAATTTTTAGATTCCGTAATGAAACAAAGCCAGATTAGAGTTCCCAGCTCTGTTTCTTTGTGTCAGTTTAGCATGGTCATTTAATCTTTAAATTTCAGTTTATTCTTCTGTACCATGAGGACAATCACAGAAAATATCACAATATACACAAAGCACCTGCACAATACCTGACATGTAGTGGGTGCTCTCTGATTGGTTGCTCTCTCCCTTCTACCTTTTACAACCTGTAGATCTTTGGAACAAGGTTATTCCCAAATTTCAGTATTTCAGGAGTCTGTATTTAGTTGTATCATTTCAGAATTTTTTTCCTTAATTTTGAGCCTGAACTCAGGTTTGTCAAAAAAGGGGTTCCGACATTTACGACTGCTGTTGTAGCCATTGTAAAAGGATTGAAAAACACTGACCGATAAAATCTAGGGTTCTTTTTCTTTTTGCATCTATCCACAATCTTGCTTGACTATATCTATTCACCACTGTAATGTCCTTATCTGATCTAAACTAACGCTTTGCTGATCCTTTCCCTGATAAACAACCCTTACCATAATTGTTCCTTTCTCTGCATATCATTAGTACTGATGTTAAAATTCTAGAATAAAATATAAATTTGAATTCTGAAATTTGTTTTTTGCTAATTTTGATCCAGAAATTTATCAGATTTTCCATACCTCTTAAGCTTGAAGAGCTTGCTAAGTAAATTAAAGATCCTGAAGAAGTTAGTTTTCCAGGCTGCTATGACAAATATCACACTGAGTTTGGAGGCTTGAAGTTCAAAAGTAAGGCGTTTGCAAGGCTTTTCTTTGTCCTGGAAGTCTGCAGTGTGATGGGTCTGGATAACTGAAATCCTTGGGGTTCTTTGACTAGCATCTGTGCCTCAGTCATTTGGGGTTCTCTTTCTATTTGTGTCTGTTCTTCCTATTTCCTGCTGACTTCTGGTTTCCCCTGTGGCTTCCTCTGACTTCAGCCTTCTGGTTTCATCTCTTTATAAGGCCTCCAGTAATATGAGTTAAGAATCACCCTGCTGATAATAATAACAAATTTTGAAGGTTCTGTTTGCAAATAAATTCACACCCACCAGAATGAGGATTAAGATAAAGAATATATATTTGGAGGGGCATATCACTCAATCTACCACAGAAGGCAAAGTAGATATTAATAGCTATTAAAATACACACACACACAACATATATACCTCACAATGTGTATTGTACACATGTATTCAAGTAACTTAAAAAGATACAGAAGCAATTCTGAAACAACTATATGTTAATATACACAACTTCTGTTCATGAATGCAATTTAGAATAATCTAATAGGCAGCACTACCTGGTGCCTAATATTGGCCATTATAAATAATTGGAAAGAATAAGGCTGTTTCTTTGTAAGTTACCTTTTATTTCAACATTTCAGTAATATTGAGAATGTGTATCAAAATTTTCCCTATTGGTATGCTTCAGTGTATTAATTTGTATTTAATTTGCAATTTTGTTTAATTGTATGTTTTTACCTTGTGGTATTTTTGATTTTTTAAAATGTATATATTCATCTCTAAAAAACAAAAAGAAACAACAACAACAACAAAAGATAAATCTGAAACTTCAATTGAGATAGTAAACTCTTTTTTCTTCCACTGACATCCTCCTTTCTGACCCAGTCCCACAGAGTCAACAGTCTTAAATATTGCTGACCAAACAATTTGGAGCAGTGTTTCTTCATATTTTTATACAACTAGTCTATATTTCGTGTGCAAAGAAAAAATTGTCTCAATGTTTATCCACGTTTTCAACACTACTTTGCAAATAAACATTGGCTATGAAGTTTGCACTTATATTTGAAGGTAAATATGACCTTGGGACATTGCTGCCATATAGACAGAAATTGCTCAAACTTTAAAAGAAAGAGTCCTATGATCATTTCAAACATATAATAAGGAATTTTCTGTGGTACTTCAAATCATTTCCTATTTCCCTGAGAACTTAAATATTTTATAATAGTAATGATTCACTATTATTGAATCTAGATGCATGTTAATTATTTTATGGAATGAAACCATATCATTTAGCTATTTTAGTTAAATTATGCATATAAAAAATAAAATCCAACATGTTCTGTGAGAATTAACCTTGACCCTTAGCTTCAAGATCAAAATTCCCTTCCATCCTTCACTATCACCCCTAATATTTCAACTCTTAATCGTGAACTTTATTTTACTATTAATAATTTGCATTTTGTAGTCCAGTGTGTTTGCTCACCTCCTTATAAATTGTTAGTCAAATTTGAAAAGGTTTTATTCTCCAGTCATATATCAATCTGTAGTTTTTAGAGATATTTGGTAAGAAGTTTTTTTTTTTCTTTTTCTATTGCCCATGCTGTTTATAAAGTGCTTGCATCAATTCATTATCAAAATCTATTTTACACATACAGCATATAGCATACATGTGTACATTTATGTATACCTCTGACTAAATTTAGTGTTCCAATTCTACAAGTCAAAAAGAAACAATGCCTCATTTGTTTGTAATCATTTCTCATATTTCATAAATGAATACATTAGAAGGGAAAAAAAGTAGTTGAAAGATGAGATGAAATTCTATAACACTTGCTGAAGTTTTCTTTTTGTTGGGTTATTGCCCTCACTTGTTTACTTGGTGGCTTGGTAAAAAAATTACATCTAAAATGAAAGGCAATATTCTGCTTCAGAGGTTTCATAATGTCAAATAATGAATTAAAACCTTATAATTCTAATTTATTGCATACATCTTGGGGGTTTCTTTATTCCCACTTCTATTTCCAAGACAGCCTTTTATAACTGTTTACTCAAATCTAAGTAGAAAATGTTCATTATGTTTTCAAATATAAATCTCAATATAACCTTTTATATGTGCAATTTATTCAATATTTTCCACTTTTATTCTCAATTTTAATATGAGCATTATTTCCTAATAGTAGCTGTAAATAATTCATATCTAAAAGAATGTAACAACATTTAAGTTCTGAGCAAAACATTATAAATGTACTTATCAAAGAGTAAACCTAGTTATTTGTTTGTTCATTTGCAGTTTTCAGTAGACTAATAGGAGCCTAATCTTCACTTGAATAATCATCCACCCATCTGTGATAGGTTCGGATAACCTCAAAATAATTTTGTGCTCTTTTCCCTCCACCTACATAAAGTCGGAGAGTGACTCCTATATGCCCCACAAATACATTCTCCCTCTATGCCTGACAGCATAACTCAGCATGAGCCATCATATATTTTGATCACAGGTTATCATAGAAGATCCTTAAATCCTACATATGCTTCTACTTGCTTCTCCGCTTTACATCAGTCTCCAATTTATCACCATAAACCAAATTTTCTTCTTCTTAAAAAATGACTTTGTTGGATAACCTTTGCATTAACAGGATGAAATGTAAACTTCTAAGCATATCATATAAGAAAATTTACCTTCCATTCTCTATCTACTTGGTCTAGGTTCATCTGTCACCATAATACTAATCACAGTGACCGGTCTCATTATTCCCTGGAGTGACATAAAATATATGATTTCATGTTTTATCTATGCTTGGATTATTCTCTGAACTTTCTCTCCCTGAAAAGGATAAGTAAGATTTTAATCTGTAACTCATAGCACTTTTTTTTTAGTTAAAACTCACAGCATTTTTTTTTCTCATTCAATTTAGGTAAAATACTAATTATTTTGAATTTCCATAGTGCTTTAAACCCTTATTATAACACTTTCAACATATGTATGAATTTATTTATGAAGTTCTTGACTAAGCTGAGGTCCATTTCATCCTCGACACTCTGAGGAGTTTCTGGAACAAGGGTACTCAATGTATGTTTAATGAATGAATGAATGAATGAACCACTTTTTGGACAAAGACATTTTTTAAAGGAGGCATACCATAAGGATTGCCTTACAGGAAAAATCAGATGAAAGTGCCCAACCATTATCTTCAAAACTACCAACATGATATCCTAAGGGTAATGATTTTCTAAGGAAGACAAAACATCAGCATCATGGATTTTTAAAAATTATCTTAATAGATAGGACAGCCCAGTAACCTATCCTTAAAGTAATTAGAATCTGATCTAAGATGAGAAGATATTTCTAATAGCCCTAAGCTTTTGAGTCTTGGAGTTTTTAAGAGGGTAGCCAATTTACTCGGACTATCTCTTAAAAGTCCATATATATTTTTTCTATTAAACTCTTGATCCTTGTTAAAATATGAAGTGCAATGAAATTTAGAAAATTTAGAAAATAAGCCTTCCATAATTTTCTCACCCCACTATATTTTCTTTAGTTGTTTTTCTGTTTCTTTTCATTTTAATTATACTTAATACAATTTTACCTGCCATTTTGACTTATTAAGAAATAATATTATTAAATATACTCCGTGGCCACCATCACTGAGAATATGGCAGAGTTAATTATTTGAGACTAAACTCATTTGACTTTTCTTTTCTAGATAGACAGATTCAATTTACTTGCTTCTCCTAAAGTAGGTCTAAAATTGATACTAGTTCATGGGAGGTAAGCAGATACACTACACACACCTTCTTGGCCTTGCCTACAAACCCCCCTAAGGGATTTCCTCCTTTTTCTTTCACGTGATTGGGATGCAAGCAACTATAGCAATCTCAGAGATGTTGTGTTATAGATGGGCAGAGCCTCTGTCAGCAGTGCTTCAAGATTGTATATACTGAACTGCTGCTGCCCTAAGATCTACCCCTGTGCTCTATGGAAGAAAGAGAGTGTCTTTACTCTAGGCTACAGAATATTAAAATTCTATTTGTTCCTTCAGCCTACCAAACTCTAGTTAATACAAACATTTAATTATAGTAGCACTCACAATGATAATACTCTCTAACATATTATTCTGCCCTGGGTAAAACATTAAGCATTTTACATGCAGTATTTTATCCACTGCAATAATGCTGTGAGGTAGTTGGTTTATTATTCCCAGATGATAATTGGTTAAGATAAACAACTCACACAAATCATTTAACAAGTAAATGAAAAGCAAGATTGGAATACAAGTTGTTTTTTTTTTTAATCCGCAACAGAATATAATTGATTTCTAAACTTTTTATTCACATAAGCATAATAACGATGAACATTTCCCAACATATTTTATTATTTCTTTAATAGATTCTTTGCAGTGGAATTACCAGGTCAAGTGTAAAGAAACCATTTAAGGCTTTGGGCACATTATCAAATCAATTTCCAGGAAGGTTTTACAAATTGACACTTTTCCAGCAATGGTTTAGAACCTATATATTCTCTTTTTTTTGTCTTCAGATATGACAGGATCTATATGCCTATTCCAACTCTAAATCCTGCTCAAAATAATATCATGTAACATGTTCACAGACACTTTAAGAGCCAGTCACTGTTCTAAAGATTTGCATGTATTGTCTCATTGCATATCTGCAGCACCACTTTAAAGGAGAAAGAGCTGAAAAAGTTGTTGCAAGTTTTCATATTTTTATGATAATGTTCCATCATTTAATATTTTTTCACATCCTTTGCCTATTTGACTATTAAGGATTTTCTTTTGTATTCTTAAATTTGATTGATTTTTAAAGGTAATAACATTTTGGTCATTTTAGTGATTGAAAACACATTTCCTTAACTTGGTGGTTAGCTTTTAATTTTATTTATAGTATTTTGGTGTACACATTTCAATTTTATATAATAAATTTCACTAATTTCTTCACCCAAAGATAAAATATTTCCTCATTTTTTTTCTCTTATAGCTCTATACTCTGATTTTTTTCTCGTATCATAGTACCATTTTTTTCTGGAATTTTATTTTGGTGTATGGTTTCATGTTATAGCTTAAAGGGTGAAACACATTCACTCTTCTATTGCCTGTATCTGTAGAGAGACAGAGGTGCTATATATACTACATAAATGAAAGGCTAACTCTATTATTGTGTATTTGAATTAAACTATATTATCAACATATCAGGTAATTATGATTCACTCATATTGGGTAACTAAGTGATTTTCATTGCTGTCCTCATGTATCATGATTTATGTTTCTTATTATGACTTCCTCATTTTTATATTATGGTAGAATTAATGGGAAATATGGTTTGATTAATAAAATATTATATTCAATTTTGCGATAGCTATTCATTTTTATGACATACATTGCATGTGACAGTTGATTTAAATACTCATGGTTGGATGTTATACAAGTAGAATTCATGGCATCAACTGTAGCATCTCTAGACATAGCTCACAAAAAATCCCCCAAAATTGTAAGAAGTTATCTGCTTGTCTCCTGGCAGTGCAATCCATAATGGGTGATGGCTCTGAAAGTCTTATTGAGATCAGTAAAATCCCCAGGATCATTTATTGCCTCCTACTGCATATAAGACCTGCTATGATTTTGGCTCCTATCAGTCCATACTTTAATCATGAATTTGGCTATTTTTAAGTAAGGAATTGGTAAGCTTGAAATCAATAAGAGAAATGTATAGTTCCCAAATATTTCATTTAAATATCTCTTAGACGTATACTTATGCTTAAACTTTGAAATGCTTAGAGGTATGAAAATTTAAGTGGTGTGTTTTTGCATCTTCTGCTCAAGGGACTATATTCTTGCATACAGATGACATGTCATACATACTTTTCTTGAGCAGTGTCCTAACCAGACCTTGTTTTACCACATCTTTGCCTAGCCCATGGGCTCTGACAAGTAAATAACTCACTGTGATGGTTAGGTTCTGGTGTCAACTTGGCTTAGTGATGATGTCCAGTTGTCTGGTCAGGCAAGTATGCCCTGACCATTGCTGAAAGGATATTTCATGAGGGGTCAGGGAACAAGGCTGCTGCATTAAATCAGCAGTCAGTTGGTTGCAGCTGTGGCTGATTATCTGTGATCAACTAAGGAGCATCTACCACAAGCGAGGTAATCCAATCAGTTGAAGATTTTTAAGGAAGAGGAGAGATTTTTTCACTGCTTCCTCAGCTAGCAAGCTTCTCCTGTGGAGTTCATCCACAATCTTCATTGAAGCTGCCAGCTTCACAGCCTGCCCTACAGATTTTTCACTCCTCCATTCTCAAGGTTGTCGTGGGACACCTTTATAAATCTCATATTTATAAATCTCTTGCTGGTTCTGTTTCTCAAGACAACACTGACTAATATACTCACTATACTATTTTTTTAGGTTAATGATATTGGTATGTATTGGCCATTTTTGTTTACAAGTTTAAATGAAGTTTGGTATTCTGATAAGTAGGAATACTTGTAAATAACCTATGAATATGCTCTCTCAGATACTATCATTTACATGTTGCTAGAATAAGTAAAAGATATTGTCACTTTAATGGATTCATTAAACCATTGGGGGTCTGTTACATTGCTCATATCTGTCCATTGAAATAAAGTCTATGAAAAATTAATCTTAAAAAAAGCTAAAATTCTCTGCACAATATTATTTATTTGGTAATGAAATTGGGAGAAGTTTCTGCTTAAGGACCATAAGCTATGGCCAAATATTTGCTCCAAAAAGCAGTGCAGAAGACAACTATCACAGCATAATGGAAAATGGATTATTTTTCTGATGCATAGGGGGTCAGGAATAGGTCTGGGAAGAAGGCAGAAAGAAATCCATTTCTATTTCTCATGATTAATATTGATTTGGTACTTATTATGTCTTGAAAATAATAATTCTAAAGCCCAAGCAATCTATCCAAAACTGAGAAACATTTGACAACTATGTTAATTGTAATGAAGAAAAAAATAACTAGAGGCCAAATTTGACAAGCCAAATAATTATAATATAGCGACTTTGGAGAGGGTAGAATTAAAATATGTTCTTCCTTCAAATATCAATGGCTTATAAATATATTTCATCAACATACATTTGTTTCTGCCTTTTAAAATTTATTTGAACTAACTTAATACAAGACTTTTAATTTGCTGTAAACATGACTGCTTTTCTACTCATTTTTCTTCTTAGAATTGATTTCATACAAGATTATTTATGAAGCTAAAAGCATCATGCTCTATTTGTTTTAAATCTTTAAAAAATCATGAAAGGTGTTGCTCCAAATAAGAAAATATTTTGGGTCAGAAATAGATAATTCAAAGTATATACATCTGTTTTAGTTTGCTAAAGTTGATGAAATACAATATACCAGAAATAGGTTGGCCTTTACAATGAGAATTTATTAACTTGCAAGATAAAGTTCCTAGGCCATGAAAATGTCCAAATCAAGACAGCAGCAGGCAATGATTTTTCCCCAAAGACCATCTACTGGGAATTCTTAATTTCTCTGTCACATGGCCAGCCATGGTCTCTCTCTCTCTCTCTCTCTCTCTCTCTCTCTCTCTCTCTCTCTCTGTCCCAGGTTTCATTGCTTTCAGCTTCAGGTTTCCTCTCTGTTTTCTGCATGTCTTCTTTACGCTTCTCTGGCTTTTTTCTTTGAGCTTCTCTGGGACTTTTATCTGTGTTGTCTCCCTGTCTTTCATCCTCTTATAAAGAGGAGGAGAGGATTAAGACCCACCTTGAATGAGGCATATCACATCTCAAGTAGGATTTGGCTCCTTACAATGGAGCCAATTAAATGGCTGCATGACTCAACTCCATTCTGAGTTCCAGCCTTCTGGTCTGCCTTACAGATTTCACGTTTGCCAGCCCGCACATTCATGTAAGCCACTTTTTTACAATAAATTTATTTATTGATACATACACATCCTACTGGATCTGTATTTTTGAAGAAGCCTAACCAATACACTGAGTTAAATAGGAAATAAAAATATATTGGGTCAACCAACTGAACTGTCAAGAAAGTGAGCTTCATTTAAACCTCTGTACAGTATCTTAACACCTGCCTTCTTCTAGTCAGCTTCCCCGCCATGCCCCCTGTTCCCAAGCTAAGAGATCGCCAACACATGAGCCAAATAGCTACAGAATCTCAATATTCTAAGGCATATTATGAAGCCGCAGTGGTCAAAACAGCATGGTATTGGCATAAAGATAGATATATCGACCAATGGAATCGAATAGAGTGCTCAGATATAGACCCTCTCATCTATGGACATTTGATCTTTGATAAGGCAGTCAAGCCAACTCACCTGGGACAGAACAGTCTCTTCAATAAATGGTGCCTAGAGAACTGGATATCCATATGCAAAAGAATGAAAGAGGACCTGTATCTCACACCCTATACAAAAGTTAACTCAAAATGGATCAAAGATCTAAGCATTAGGTCTAAGACCATAAAACAGTTAGAGGAAAATGTAGGGAGATATCTTATGAAACTTACAATTGGAGGCGGTTTTATGGACCTTAAACCTAAAGCAAGAGCACTGAAGAAGGAAATAAATAATGGGAACTCCTCAAAATTAAACACTTTTGTGCATCAAAGAACTTCATCAAGAAAGTAGAAAGACAGCCTACACAATGGGAGATAATATTTGGAAATGACATATCAGATAAAGGTCTAGTATCCAGAATTTATGAAGAGATTGTTCAACTCAACAACAAAAAGACAGCCAACCCAATTACAAAATGGGAAAAAGACTTGAACAGACACCTCTCAGAAGAGGAAATACAAATGGCCAAAAGGCACATGAAGAGATGCTCAATGTCCCTGGCCATTAGAGAAATGCAAATCAAAACCACAATGAGATATCATCTCACACCCACCAGAATGGCCATTATCAACAAAACAGAAATGACAAGTGCTGGAGGGGATGCGGAGAAAGAGGCACACTTATCCACTGTTGGTGGGAATGTCAAATGGTGCAACCACTGTGGAAGGCAATTTGGCGGTTCCTCAAAAAGCTGAATATAGAATTGCCATACGACCCAGCAATACCATTGCTGGGAATCTACTCAAAGGAATTAAGGGCAAAGACACAAACGGACATTTGCACACCAATGTTTATAGCAGTGTTATTTACAATTGCAAAGAGATGGAAACAGCCAAAATGTCCATCAACAGAAGAATGGCTAAACAAACTGTGGCATATACATACGATGGAATATTATGCAGCTTTAAGACAGGATAAACTTATGAAGCATGTAATAACATGGATGGACCTAGAGAACATTATGCTGAGTGAGTCTAGCCAAAAACTAAAGGACAAATACTGTATGGTCCCACTGATGTGAACCGACATTCGAGAATAAACTTGGAATATGTCATTGGTAACAGAGACCAGCAGGAGTTAGAAACAGGGTAAGATAATGGGTAATTGGAGCTGAAGGGATACAGACTGTGCAACAGGACTAGATACAAAAACTCAAAAATGGACAGCACAATAATACCTAATTGTAAAGTAATCTTGTTAAAACACTGAATGAAGCTGCATCTGAGCTATAGGTTTTTGTTTTTGTTTTTGTTTTGTTTTTTTTTGTTTTATTTTGTTTGTTTTTGTCTGTCTGGTTGTTTGTCTTTTTTTTTTACTATTATTATTTTTTTCTCTATATTAACATTCTATATCTTTTTCTGTTGTGTTGCTAGTTCTTCTAAACCGATGCAAATGTACTAAGAAACGATGATCATGCATCTATGTGATGATGTTAAGAATTACTGCTTGCATATGTAGAATGGTATGATTTCTAAATGTTGGGTTAATTTCTTTTTTTCCGTTAATTAAAAAAAAAAATCTCAGCATTCCACATTTTCCTACATTGTGACAATTAGCTGGATGAAAGAGCTAAGTTTCTGACTGCAATACCCATGGAATAGGCAGTGCCTCTTCATCTGCCAATTATGATCACACACCTTCCCCTTCATTGACCAAAGAGATGGATATGCTGATAAGCTTAAGACAATCATGGCATATTTTTGGAGCAGAGAATAGATTATTTTCACACTATTAAAATAGGTAAGTAAGGGGGAGGCAAATTTCAAACATCTCTAAGAAAAATCAGGGTCATGTGGGTGGGAGTAGAAGGAAAGCCAAAGAGCACTTGGCCAATTGGCCACAAAAAACAAAATTATTAATATTAGTGTAACTGGTACATTTGCACAAGTGCTACTAGTGAGATGTATTCAAAATGTACTTAATTTTGTCTCCTGCTGCTCCTCATTTGGGGAGATTTTTTTCTTCCTGCCACTAGATGTCAACTCTGGAAAACCTCATGTTTTTTTTTTTTTTTTGTTACTTTTAGATAAGAAAGACTTCCAGAGTTATTATTTTCATGAAATGAAGTTTTAATTCCAAATTAGAATGTTCATTCCAATGAATTCAACACCTCAATCTTTATTCAAGGATGTGGGAGATTGAATAATGTTACCCAATTTAGACATGTGCTTAATCTTAATTTGCATTCCTGTGAATGTGAATCCATTGTAAGTAGGAACTCTTAAAGACATAATTTTTAGGTAAGGTGTGACCCAACTGAATTCAATATGGCTTTCATAAATTTTTTTTCATAGACAGAATCAAATAAGACATAGAAGAAGGAAAAAAGCCACAGTGTGATGTTGGAAACCATAAGTCGAAGGACCCCAGAAGAGAAAGGAGAGGATATCACTATATGGTGCAAGGCAGGAATACAAGCCAAGTGTTTTTGTTTGCTAATGGTGCTGGAATGCAGTATATCAGAAACGGATCGTCTTTTATAAAGGGGATATATTAAGTTATAAGTTTATAGTTCTAAGGCCATAAAATGACCAAACTAAGGTATCTAGAGAAAGATATGTTGACTCTGAAGAAAGGCCAAATGGCACCTGGGTTTTCTCTGTCACATGGGAAGGCATGTGGCCAGTGTCTTCTGGTCATTTCTTAGCTTCTCTGAAGCAATTCTGGATTTCTTCTCTTAGCTTCCTTTCACTCTCTCCAGATTCTGGCTTACTGAGCATCTCATAGAAAAGCACATGATGTCTGCTGTGCTATGGCTCCTGCTTAGCTTCTGTTGGCCCTCTCAGCTCTTGGCTTCTCCTGGGGCTACTGCATTTCCAATCATCTGTGTCTCTGTTGACTCTGAGCTGTCTCTGTCTCTCCATGAGCTCTTTTAAGGACTCTAGTAAACTAACCAAGACCCATCTTGAATGGGTGAAGTCACATCTCCATCTAATCAAAAGATCACATCCATAATTGGGTGTGTCAATCTCCATGGAAACAATCTAACCAAAGATCCACCCTAAAATAGTCAATCAAGATAAGAAGAACAAGGCTTTTCTGGGGTACATAACATTTTCAAATCAGCACACCAGGGAACCCTGAGGACAACTGGTAGCCAGCACCAGAATGTTGCAGACTTAAGAGGAAGCAAGCCTTGCTGATACTTTGATTTTAAACTTCTCTAGCCTCAAAACCATGAGCCAATTAATCCTTGTTGTTTAAACTATCCAATTATGTGTTATTTGTCATATTAACCTGGTAAATTATGACAAAGGGTAAGGTGTGGCAGCGCTCTTTTACCTATACTCTCCTATTTCTTAGATACAGTTATTAATCTCTTTGAAATTGTAGTACTGGAGAGGACCAGAAAAGGAGCTGGGATATTATCATTTGACTGAAGCTGTCTTAGGATGGCTTTGACTCTTTGGGAATGCAGATATTTGATCTTTCTGCAGGACCCATGAAATAGATAGTATCTAGCCTTTAGTTGACTCCCCCATTCTCCACAACTTTTTGGTTGTCAGAAGCTCTCTTCCATACCCATGAACAGAAATCCTTTTGGGTCAAATCCCATTTAAAATAGATCTAGACTGACATCCATGCCCGACCCTCACATAAGAGATAACACTTTGCTATATTTTTTAACCTTATCATTGCTGGGAGGGCAGTTGCTTTCTAAATGGAGATTTTTGCTCTCTTTCTCCAGCAGTTTCAGTCTGATAGTGAAGTTCTTGCACACTGAGATTCTTTAGGCAACCTTCCTATGTTCATCCAGCATGCCCTGGTAACTCTTGTGGGACTTATATGAGCTTTCCAAGGGAGTTCCCTTGAGGTCTCTCTGCTAACCCCTTCTGCCTTTCCTATGAGGGGTGCAAAGCAATAGCACTTATATTTTTCCATGACTCAAAGCTTTGTTTGGGAAGGAATAAAAAATAATTTAAAAACTTCCATTATAGGAAGTCTACCTTCTAAGTAAATGCTACCTTCTCATTTAAAAGTGTTCAGTAACTTAAAGTTCTAAACTCATATCATAGTGAAAAATGTACATCACATAACTTGAGCATCTCTTACTCTTCTTGCTCACTAGTTTCAATTAGGGTTATATCACATCATATTCTGTACTGGGCAATTGTTCAATGTTGTACTTCAGTGTTGCACTAAGTACCATATCAGTCATCCTAGATGACTCCCTAGAAAATTGCTTCTAAAAGTTTGTTCCAAAAATGCTCATGAACTGAACAATTTACTGTCCCTTAGCTATTAAGATACTAAAAACTGTCACTTCAGGAAATTGGATACTGTACCTTGTAAAACATGTTGTTCTGAAGCTTTGCTTTAGCAATTACTACCTATCATCTGTCAGTTTGTGAGTATTGTGTTTAGTCAGTTGTTAAATTTAATACTTAATAACATTTTGTTGTCAAGAGAAGAGAAATATTGAAATCGCATGCAGTGCTCTGAATCTGAACTCACTGAAGGTGTTTTTATCTGTATTATTGCTTGTCTTTTATGCTTCCTTTGTTGAACTATACAGAAGGTCAGGCCATTTCTTTGCACCTGCAGTTTTGTTCTACATTTTTAATGACAGTTACTCTCATTTAACACAATTTCAAGAGAGACTATCATACAGTAAGGCTCAGTAAATGATTGATATTATCGGTTAATATTTGGGCCATAATTTGTAAATATTATGAAGTACTTAGAAACAACATTTTTATGTCAACGTTTCCCCCAAAACATCTCTGGCCATTTTTTGAATTTCTGTGAAGCAGACTCCTTCCCATTAATCTAGGTTGGGCCAGATTTATTTTTTCTTTATTTTAAGCCAATTTAAATGGAGAAAAAATATGACTTTTTCTTCCTTTTTTTTTTCTTTTTGCATGGGCAGGCACCCGGAATTGAACTCGGGTCTCTGGCATGGCAGGTAAGAATTCTGCCATTGAGCCACGTTGTACCCCCCAAAGATATGATTTTTACAAGTGAAACATATACCAGTATCAAATTAAATTCTTCAATAGTAATGCAAATAAATATTTACCTTTCAAAGCTCAGCTTAAGCTCTTGCTTCAGCATGAAGCTGTTCCAGACTTTTTTTATCCTACAATGACTTTTCCCTATTCTGAAATTACAGCACTTATCCTCTTACTTAACAGTCAAGTACAGCCACTTGACATCATTTGAAGTATTATATACAATTTAATATATGTGTTAATACTTTTTTTAACTCACAAAAATGAGCATAATAATCCTGTAGTTTTTCATACTTATGGAAAATTGAGTTAGAATAATGATGGATTCTAGCTCTGGTGCTAAATGAGTCACTTGAAGTCCTTCATTCAAGTATATATATATATATATACATGTATATTTAATTTAACTATAATTTATCTTCAGTAAAATGCATGTATCTTAAGTTAGTTCAATTACTTCCAACAACTTTATTCAACTTTGTTATCACCACTCAAAACATTTTCCAACACCTGAGAAATGCCCCTCATGTTCTTATCTTTCCCTCTCTTTTACAATATTTCTGTCATTGAGCAATGGTATCAGGATTAGGCTGGTCTTCCTAACATCCTCCTCTATTTTCTGAAAGGGTTTGTGCAGAAATGGTGTCATTTTTTCCTTCCTTAAATGCCTGAGGTAATTAGATGAGTTTATCTGGATATTGTAGTTTCTTTGTGGGGATGGTTTTGATTAATAATTAAATTTTACTGACAGATACAAAAATATTCAGATTCTCCATTTCTTATTCCAGAATTGGCAATTTGTGAATTTCAATGTTCTTTTAAATTGATTAAAGTTGTTGAATGTATTGACATAAATTTTCATAATATCCTCTTACCTTTTTCCTATTTGTAGGATCTGTAGTGATTTGTTTCTGATATTCTGACTTGCGTTCTTTTTTTCTTAATCAGTCTATTTCTGGGTATATCTATTTTATTAATTTTATCAAACAACTAGGTTTTTTTTTTTTTTTTACTTTGCTTCCTTTCCCTATTTTGTCTTGTTTTTTATTTAGCAGATTTTAAGTCATAATTTTTTTCTTCTTATGTTGCATTTAATTGGCTCTTCTATTTCTAGCTTTTCAAGGTAGAAGTTAAGATGAACAATTTTAAGCCTTTTTTGTTCCTCTTATAGACATTTAAAAAGCTATAAACTTTTCTCTAAGTACTGCTTTAGCTGCATCCCATAAATTTTAAAACACTGTGTTTATCATTCAGTTCAAAATATTTTCTAATTTCCTTTTTAGAAAATAATTTGACTTTTTAGACTTAGAAGAAAATTAATGTCCCATTCTAGCCCCAAATACATAATCTACTAATTCTGTAAGTGTGCTGTGTCTTTAGTATTTTTTGCTAAAACTGTAACTCAGAAATAGAATAAAATGTTCATCTATGAGTTTAATAATTACTGGCCCCCCCCTTTTTTTTTTAGGTAAGTAAATAAAGAAGAGCAAGACACTCAGAGCTTCTGGCATGACTTACCTGTCTGTAAAATTTGGGCTTCTTGAAAAATGGATTTATATATTTTTGATAAAGTAGAGACTCTGGAAAAATTTAATTGTAATTTAAAAGACTGTATATTTTCCCCAATTTTATCACCATGTGTCAATTATAGTAACACAATAATTTAGTTAGTATAATAGTGGGATGAGCTTTCTCATGATGTATGTAATCTAGATTTCCACATTAGTTTTATATGTGCAGTAGGTTATTGTGCAGGTTTGAAAGGATTAAGTTCCCTAGAACAGCTGTGTTTTAACCTTGATCCAATCTTGTGGGAGCAACCCTTTCTTTTAATCCTTATCGAATAATGTAGGTTGGAATCTTTTAATTAGATTATCTCTATGAAATTGTGACACACCCAATTGTGAGTATTAGCTTTTCCATTAGATGGAGATGTGACTCTACCCATTCCAGGTGGGTCTTGATTAGTTTACTGGAATCTTTTTAAAAAAGAAGCATTTTTGGAGAAAGCTACAGAGCCAAGAGAGAGCCACGAGAATCTCAGGAGCCTATGCAGCCAGAAACCTTTGATGAAGAAGGAGAACATCCCTGGTGGAGCTTCATTAAACAAGAAGCCTGGAGAGAAAGCTAGCGGATGCCATGTTCACCATGTACCTTTCCAATTGAGAGAGAAATGCTGAATGTCATTAACCTTCTGGAACCAAGATATCTTTACCTGGATGCCTTAGATTGGACATTTCTATAGCCTTGCTTTAATTGAGATATTTTCATCAGCCTTAGAACTATAAACTTGCAACTTAATAAATTCCCCTTTTAAAAGCCATTCTGTTTCTGGTATATTGCATTCTGGCAGCTAGCAAAGTAGAACAGTTACCTTTGTGGTTCTCCCAAATAACATTTACCAAAAAATGTAAAATTGAGTTGTATTTTCCTTTCCTATAGCAAGATGAAAGCTCTAACTTCGTTTTCCCATAAATGTGTTCTTGATGGTCTTTGGCTGGAGGGCTTTACTTAACGTAGTTTCAGTGAATATCAAAGAATCAGTGTTATACTGACCACAGTTGTTGACTATAATGCAATGAAGTCAGGCAACAATGACAAGATTAAATTAAGAATAAACAACACAAAACATTTTGATGTTTGAAGATGTTTGTATAGCTATATAGTTTTTATGGTGTGGCCAAGTGATTGTGAAAACCTTAGGACTAACATTCCCTTTATCCAGTGTATGGACAGATGAGTAAGAAAATGAAGACAAAAATAAATAAATAATGGGGAGAGAGGGGATATGGAATGTTTGGAGTGTTCTTTTTTACTTTGACTTTTATTTTTATTCTCGT
This sequence comes from Tamandua tetradactyla, assembly GCF_023851605.1. NCBI lineage: Eukaryota > Metazoa > Chordata > Mammalia > Pilosa > Myrmecophagidae > Tamandua > Tamandua tetradactyla. Next base: position 67,208,264 of record NC_135336.1, on the reverse strand, counting down.
TTTTATTGTTTATGGAGTGATGAAAATGTTAAAAAATCAATTGTGATGATGAATAACTAATATGATAATACTATAAACCATTGATCATATACTTTGGATGATTATATGGTAGGTAAATATATCTCAATAAATTTGACAAGCCAAAATACTTCTATAAATTGAATGATGAAATAATAGAAATTAAAAATGTCTTAGAAAAAATGAAGTTGAAACTATAATATTTTAGAGCTTACTGAATGTAGATAAAGGGGAAGTTTAGATGGAATTCTGTAGTATTTAAGGCGCATCCATTTTTTTTTTTCAATGTTCAGTCACTTTTCTGGAGCTAGGTCTTCATTGTAATGAAGACCTTCATTACATTACATAAGACTGAAAATAGACTGTCCTTTGCCTTTCAGGAGTTAAAGTCAATTTTATCTCATGTATTCACTAAACACTCATTAATTTATACATCAAACTGAGTCCTTGGAATGGGAAAATTGATGCAGAGATTTGCAGGTTATTAGAATCTGTTTTATAAGCACTTATATCTGATTAGAGAGGATGAAGAATATAGGTAAATGTCAAGAATGCAAGGAAGAAGTAGTAAGTATAAAAAGTATATTATGCATGGTCGGATGAGAGGAGATCTGTTTCATTTGCATGAATTTACCAGGACAACACATACAAAAAAGTGGCAGAGAATTTAAAAAAATAAAACTTGTGTGCCTGAGTAATAATTATCTTCTTTATTTGGAATATATAAAACATTTCAAAAATTATTTGTCATTACTTAAGGTTGTGAAATTGAATATTTTCTTTTTGGCATAAAATCACATGAGAATATACTGAGAGGCATGGAATCTGGAAAGTGTGAAATATGATGCAGAACTGAAAGTAATTCTCCATCTTCATGTAAGTTAAGAAAGCAGGACTGAAGAGTTAGGATAAGAAAAGTGTGTTGAAAGACAAATTCCATGTGTGAAGTTTTGAAGCTATATGTACCCCAGAAAAGATGATGTTTTTAAATTTAAGAACCCACCATTCCTGTGGGTGTAGACCTGTTGTGAGTGGGGCCTTTTGATTAGGTTAATTTGACTGAATCATAACCACTTTTCAAGGTGGGTGTTAATCCTCTTTCCAGACTCCTTTATAAGAGGATAAAAGACAGAGAGAAGACACACACATACAAGGCCCCAGATCAGCTAAGAGAGAGAGAGAAAATCTAAAGGAGAGGACACACAGAAAACAGAGAAGAATTCACTGAAGCCAAAATCTGGAAGCAAATGTAACCTGGGAGAGAAGGAAGAGACCAGTGGACATCACCATGTCCCTGATCAGGTGACAGAGTTGCTGAGGTTCACTGGTAGCTGGTCTTTGAAGGAGAAAGTATCATTCTATTGATGCCTTGACTGGGACATTTACAAAGCTTGAGAATTTTGTAAACTTGTAAGCTAATAAATCCCCATTGTTAAAAGCTAGTCTATTTCTGGTATATTATATTCATCAACTTTAGCAAGCTAAAACACCATGAGGCTCTCATTTCTGCATGTCTTGTGAACAGAAACACTAATGTTCTTTGTTCAGGAGTTATCTTTTTAAAGTTTTTTTGTTTTTATTGTCTCTCTATGGAGAAAATGGCAAGTATGTTTATTGGCTAGTGTAATAAAGACAATGTTTTCATCCTGGGCAAACACCAATCAGGCATAGTGGCCATTATGAAAGATTTGTGCTCTCTGAGGTTGGGATTCTTCAGCAATGACACATATCCACCGTGTTTATAGTGTCCACTTGGGTTCCTTAATGTTGCCCCATGGCACCTAGAGGTGAAGGAGAACTAACAAGAATCAATGAAGCTTATTGTGGTTCAGGTGTCAACTTGGCTAGGTTCTATTGCTGTGGACATGAGCCAATGGCATGTGAAACTCATCTGTCACTGATTACATCTGCAGTCAGCTAGGAGGCAGGCCTGCTGTGATGAATGATGTTTGATTTAATTGGCTGGTGTTTATATGCAAGAGCTCAATGTAACACAGCCAAAGTTGCTCAGCCTACCTCATCGCAGCACTCTCAGCTCAACCCAGGCCTTTGGAGATGCAGAAAGGAATCACCCCAGGGAAAGTTGTTGGAACCCAGAGGCCTGGAGAGAAGGCCAGCAGAGATTGTCCTGTGCCTTCCCACATAAGAAAGAACCTTGGTTGAAAGTTAGCTACCTTTCCTCTGAAGAATTATACATTAACTAAATAAATCCCCATTTATTGAAAGCCAATTCATCTCTGGTGTGTTGTATTCTGGCAGCTAGCAAACTAGAGCAGATTTGGTACCAGAAAAGTGGGGTGCTGCTGCAGTTTGCAAACACCAGACCTGTTGGACCAGTTTTTTGGATGGCTAAGGGGAGGATTTTAGAGGAACTGTGAAGAGAATGATGGAGAAGTCATGGAGTACTTGAAGAGACTGTTGGTGTAAATGGAATCACTGCCAATCTGGACAAAGAGGGACACAATAGGGACAAATTGGAGTTTGCAGGTGAGAACCAGGGAAGTTCGGGACTGAAGCCAAGAAACCTCGGGCTAGGAGAGTGGACCCATCCATATACATGGAGAGGGTGAGTTTGCCCTGAAGGGCAAGGATGAGTCTCCCATCTCATCGTAGTGGAAGAGTTGTCCTTGGGGACTAGGGAGAGCCTGGCTGCCACCACATGGAGGGGTTGAGTGTGTGCCCTGGAAATGGCATAGAGCCTAGGTGTGGCTCCAATGCTTGGAGAGGATGGAGCTGAGAAAAAGATGGTCTCCTGAATGTCCCCCAAAGTTGATTTGGTAAGAGGCAGGCCACTGCATAGACCCTTGGAAAGTGTGGGACTGCTACTTTCTAAAGCCAAAGGATGAATGACTTTCAGACTTTGAAATCCAATGGAGTTTGCCCTGCAGGTTTTCAGAATTGTTTGGGTCTTGTGATTGCTGTGTTCTTTCTAGTTTCTCCCTATGGAAACGAAAAGCTCTAGCCTGTGACTGTCCTCCTTTGCATATTGTCACCAGATAACTTGTTTTGAGATGCATAGTTCCACAGCTAGAAGAGAATTTTTTGCACTTTAATATAGTTTAAGGTGATGCATGTAGTTGCCAAGTGGACAAAGGGTGGGCCTGTGGCAGTTAGGTTTAAGTGTCAACTAAGCCAGGTGAAGATGCATGGTTCTATTGCTGTGGACATGAGCCAATGGTGTGTGAACCTCATGTGTTGCTAATTACATCTGCAGTTGGCTAGGAGGCATGTCTGCTGCAATGAATCATGCTTGATTTAATTGGCTGATGCTTAAATGAGAGAGCTCAGTGTAGCACAGCCCAAGAAGCTCAGCATACCTTATCTGAGCACTTGCAGCTCAGCCCAGGCCCTTTGGAGATGCAGTAAGGATTCACCCCAGGGAAATTTGTTGGAACCCAAAGGCCTGGAGAGAAGACCAGCAGAGATCATCCTGTACCTTCCCACGTAAGAAAGAATCTTGGTTGAAAGTTAGCTGCCTTTCCTCTGAAGAACTATATATTAATTAAATAAATCCCCATTTATTGAGAGCCAATTCATCTCTGGTTTGTTGCATTCCAGCAGCCAACAAACTAGAACACCACAAAAGAAGGAACCACAGTTGAAAGTTAGCTGCCTTTCCTCTGAAGAACTCTACCTTAACTAAATAAATCCCCTTTTATTAAAAACCAACCCATCTCTACTGTGCTGCATTCTGGCAGCTAGCAAACTAGAACACTCATGCTCACTTATTGTGCCCTGAGTAATAACGTCTTTTTTCTCGGATCTAGTAACCTTGTATCTTCTGTCGGTATCCATAAACTGGGGCACACTGACTTGTGAGTTTGCAAGGTGGATAACATATGAGACTCTTCACAGAGTCTAGAGCATGAGAGGAAGGAAGCAAAAGAACAGAACAAACCAGAGAGGGGCAATATTGTCAAATTGAATCAAAGAGGTGAATTTTCCTTGTTTTAAAGAAGTGTGTTCGTGAAGCTTGTCTTTGGATCCAAACCACTGAGAGTTTGGGGTTCTTGTAGAATTGGGTTTAAGAATACCTCCATTGCTTATAACATGTGGGCTGTATATGGGCATAGTACATAGAACGGCTGTCATGAAACGGGTTCTTGCACAACCTTCAAAACTTTTTGCTGATGTTTGGTCAATAAATAAGAAGCTTGCTTGGTAATGGTCTATAGCATTTTCTTTCCCTTCCAAGAATGGACATATTTCTTGTATTAGTTTATGGAAGAGCATAAAATGTTAGAATTTTGATCCCCTTCTAGTTATACCTAAACCAAATTGTGTTATAGAACTAGTCCTCAAATGTTGTATTATGCAGCCCAAATTATTAGAAAAGAAGAAAATCTAAGGGGGCACATTTTGAGCATAAATGGTGTTCAGAATACTTCCTCAGTGAAGAAGAGATGTAGTAAAGTTAGCAGTGGTCTTCATATTAGACCAACATTTAGACATGGCGGTTTTAACCAAAGATCTGTAAATATTTTATGATAAGTTTTACAATTGAGTTCTCACTTAAAATATTGCAATAGTGTATCTATTGGGAAGTAGTGAAATTGACAATGCCATGAGTTTGAAATTTATAGGTTTAAGTAGCTGTGGAAATGTAAACTAGACCTCTAAGCAATAGAGCAGAGGCAGTAATATGACCCACACAGCCTTAAAATTGGCAGCAACCATTTCACCCTATAAGCAGATTGCCTGGGGCAGGAAATAATGCAGATGATACCGACCTTGGAAGACATTAGTAATTAGTATTGTGGAGAAACTCAGACTTCAGAGGAGGAGGGGTTTTAATTTTGCATTGAATACAGTAAAATGCAGGAAGAAAGGGATATCTGAGTCACTGAGCAAAACGGGTGTGATGTAAAATTTTAAGGGTCTTGATTTTCAGGCAATACGTAGATTGAAATTGAAGATTACAATGAGCCTGTGTTTAGCTGATTAATAATTGATTTTTGTATTGATTTTATCAAAGGAGAAAAAAGGTGAAGTTCTCTGAAAATCAACAGAAGTGGAAAGATCAACTAGAACAGGGAACAGCACCTGACATCTTTATGAGCAGTACAGAATTAGCCTTTGAGAGCAAGTCAACCATGCAAAAGCAAGTAAAGTAAATTTTGTCTCTGGGGTAGGTGGTCAGCTTATTGCGGCTCTTCCATAAGGGTACTGCATATTTTTATACTGAAATGTAAAGAATGGTGAAATACATCTTCCTGGGAAAACTTGTCCATGCATTGGAGAAGGATGAAGGGATAGGTACATGGAGCATAGGTGTATAAGAAAACAGAGTTTAGTCCTCTCCACAGCTCCTGCCAATGGCTACACCACAGTTGTTATACTTGCCCAATTTCTGGTGAATCTTGTGACCGCATATGATTGCATATTCAGTCATTCTGTGGGAAATATCCATTGCCTCAAATAACATAAATTGAGTTATTCTTTTGCTTGTGTACTTTTGGTGACCCTGAAATTTCCAGAGATTTGCAGTGTTGCCAGAAATCACGATCACATATGTTACACTGTCCAAGTTCAGGGAAACAACTGTAAATATTTTCAGTATTTAGTTTGCTATATCACGAATGGCCTGGGGCCTAATGTTCAGCTTGCTTCTCGTTTATGTTTTGGAGTATAAAATAGAAGCTGTGAAGTAAATGGAGCTGGAGTTGACATGCTGCAGCTGAGAGATTTCTGAGTTTAGACAACATCCACTTGACTGATTCCCAGCAATTAAAGAGAGGAGAGAGGAAAAAGCAAAAGAACCTAGAAGGTAGGAATACTTACTCATCCTAATTGTGAAGGTCTTAAATGTGTGTTAGGGCAATAGCCCATAGTAGAGTTAAAAAACAAGGTCAAAGAACCTCTCTGTTGCAAAACAAAAGGGAGTTATAATAACAAGAAGAAGGAACTATGGCACCCAGGTGTGATGTCATAAACAACTAGAGAGATTGAGTCTTCCTATTGACTTTGAATTCACATAGAGCAGGTGTGGATTGCATGATTAAAATGTTTAACAGTTTGTGAAGTGTAAGAGATCCTGACTGTAGCTATAAATGTGGTATTTTACAGCATTCTTCTACCCAGATGAGCTGAGAGTTCTAGAATATCCTCTTCCTATCAATTTTATATGGCATGAAATATAGAAGAGCAACCCAAATCAAAATATTATTTTGCTATGTTTCTAGAGAGTTGATTCACAACAGAGAAGGTACCACACCCTAAGGAAAGTTTTGGAAACATTGTTGGGACACTTCTGTTTGTCACAATGATTGTGGAGTGTCAAGTGCTGAAAGCCTTTAATGAATGGAGAGTAGGGATGTCAGAAATTCTGCTATGTGTGGGCCAATCCTTCTCAATAAAGAATAACTCCACATTTGGCCAAATTAAAAATTTCATGATTCCTTTCTTCCCATAATCAAGTAAATAAAAAAGGTATTTAAATTTTATCTGATACAACCTACTTCTCTTTAGTATCTAAACTCAAAATACATTTTCAGGGGCGGGCCGCGGTGGCTCAGCGGGCAAGAGTGCTTGCCTGCCATGCCGGAGGACCCCGGTTCGATTCCCGGCCCCAGCCCATGTAACAAACAAACAAACAAACAAAATATAATAAAATAAGAAAATGTTTAAAGATGTTTCCCTTTCTTCCTCCCTTCCTTCCTTCTCTGTCTTTCTTTAAAAAAAAAAAAAAAATACATTTTCAGGGTTTTTGTTTTTATTAGTGGGAAAATAATTTTTTTTTTAATTTTCTTTCAATTTCTCAGTTCTAACACATATTCCTCAGGGTTGGTCGCAGGTACTAAAACTTCCAGGCTGCAATTATACCATGTACATTGAAAGAGCATGTTCTTGCTGTTGTTGTTCAGATTTCCAAGAATTAGTGTTCATTTTAAGAAATTGCATTTAATGGTTTCAACACAAATTGTTATACTGAAGTTCCCAGTACAACATTTGTGCATCACTATACCTTTGTAATTGGGTTTCATTCTGATTGTAAATGGGTATGTGTGTTTTGTTTGTATAAGCATCATTCATTAGGTCCTGTTGTATAATCATACCTACGCATTTAGAAATAAAAATATTTTGTTATAAATTATATCATCTTTTATCTTTATATTAAAGTTGTTTTTCATTTAAGTGTGCAATAAAAGAGATCTTACAAAATATTTCCTATGGGGAGGGTGCTTTGGTACTGAGATACTTGAGAACTATTTTTTGACTAAGAATTATCAACTGTAGTAACAACCTCACTGCTCTCTCTGACACTGTGCTACCCTCTGACAGAAGCATATTGCTGAATATTACAAGGCTTATACTTCTAAGCCTTCTGGATGTGTTAGCAAGGACTTTCAGTGGAGGATGTGCTATTACTTCAAGCCCATGCTTGTATTGGGCAAGATGGCATGCACTGTTTCTCCATCTTGGTTATTCCTATGCTCAACTATTTTTCCCCAATTCCTTTCTTTAAACTCCCCAGTTATATTGTTTCCTAGCATTTGTATTATTATCATAACCAATTGAATTAATTTCTCCTTCAAGTTTCTCTCTATTGTCTTCACTGATGTGCTATATCTTTGTTTAATTAGAAAATGATTAAAATTTCCCCTTCCATTTATCCTGTTTCATAATTAATTAGAAATGATAAAATTGACATAGCATTTTATGTGCAATTAGGAAATAAAGTGTGTCCTAGAAAACATACAGTAATCCCTGATGATCATGTCCAACATCACATATATTTTTCTTTCCTTGCAGTGTTTCTGTAAGAGCACTGGATTTATTCCTGACTGACTCAGTAATATATTGCTTCATGCAGTAGATTTCTATAGGACAGTGATTGTGTCTGGGCCACTCTGTGTAGTTTCTAATTTAGAGCTATATAAAAATGCTTTTAGACACATGCCTTAAAGACAGGCCATATCTGATAGCTTTCCTTTTATCTTCCTTTTCCTTTCTTTCACTCTTTCTTCCTCGCTTTCTCACTTTCTCTCCCTTCTTCATGTTTTTCTTTCTTCTATAATTTGAAAGTTGGCCTATTTTAAAGCAGTTCTGTTAATGCAACAGTGGTTTTGAAGCACTGTATTAAAAGAGATCATTTTAACAGAGCCACTCAAGAAATCATTAGCAGCTTTATATAGAAAGAAAATAACATATAGGTACACTTCTATGGGCTGAAAGCTGACATTCATGACTGAAGGGAAAAGGGGGGAGAAGTCTTTCTTCATTAGCAGCATGACCAAAGCACTTAGGGATTTCACTCCCTCACATCCATTATTTCATCTATTGTCCTAATTTAATTTTCCATGATTTTCCTGACAGTGAAGGTTGGCAACTCTTAAGTACAGTACAAAAGGCTTGCAGTGCTCATGTTAATAATTATACAAGCTGTTGAGGCTTTTTGCTGAAGGGTGTATTGTCAAAAATATCAAATTTAGACAAAAGGGGAAGCTACAGATGTGAGGGGAACTAGAATCCCTGAGTGCCTTTGTTTCTTTATCCACAGAAAGATGCCACCTCGTGAGGACCAAATGTTAAAAATGCATTCATGCTCTCTGGAGACTTTAGAGCTCTCTAAACAGGAAAACAAGATCTGAGGAGAATTGCCATCAAATTGTTGCTGCTATTGTCTCTTGATGTTGCTTACTGGGGTCCTTCTGACAATATAAAAACTCGACTTCTACATTCTTAGCCAAATCAATTAGTTTTCTAATAACATACATTGGCCAGTTTTAGAACACCTGATAAATCGTAGAATAAAGTAAACTTTAGTACTTTGTCTCCCTACCTTTTCTTAAGAACCCTGTCATTTGTCCTCATTTCATCCTTTGTCTGTAACAGAAGGCCAAATTCCCCACAGTCTGAAACTGCCTTGTACCATCAAGGCCCATACATTTATAAGGTTTCCATAAACCAGACTCCTGGAGCAAAGGAGGGGGTCAGGAATCATTATAAGGAGTCATCCAATATTGGTGTTCAACAAATATTGTTCATAGACTAATAATATTTCATTCTTCTATGCACTATAGATTTTAAAATGTTAAGTAGATGTTTTGTGAATGATAATATATAAGAACATTTAAAAGAGATGTATATACGATAGCATTATGGATATTTGAGATATAAAACTAGTACATTTTTACTCTCATAATCCTGTCTCCATCCCATGGAATAAGTGTCATTGTAAGCCTAAGGCTAGATCTTTAAGCAGACAATTGTTCAATTTTGAATTTTTTGTTTTGGCTTTTTAAAAAAATATATTATTTTTTTTTATATTTAACGTATAGTATAACATACATACAAAGCAAAGAACTAAAAAAGCAATAGTTTTCAAAGCACTCTCCAACAAGTACAGGACAGATCCCAGAGTTTGTCATGGGCTACCATATGATCCTTTCAGATTTTTCCTTCTAGCTGCTCCAGAATATGAGGCTAGAGGGCATAAATATTTTTTATCATCACAATCAACTTTTCCTTTCCCTTTTTTTTTGTGAAAAATAACATATGTCCAAAAAAACTATAAATTTCAAAGCACAGCACCACAATTAGTTGTAGAAAATATTTCAGAGTTTGACATGGGTTAAAATTTCACAATTTTAGGTTTTTACTTCTAGCTGCTGTAAACTATTGGAGACTAAAAGAGATATCAATTTAATGATTCAGAATTCATATTAATTTGTTAAATCCTATCTTCTCTGTATAACTCCATCATCATGTTTGATCTTTGCATCCCTCTCTTTAGGGGTATTTGGGCTATGGCAATTCCAAGCTTTTCATAATGGAAGGGTCTGCCACTAATATGGGGTAGGGAGATGGAACTATCTGATGTTCTGGAGAGGCTGGGCTATGTTTCAGGACTTATCTGGACCAGGGACACATCTGGAGGTTGTAGATTTTTGGAAAGTTACTTTGGTGCCTGAAAACCTCATGGAATCTTATATATTGTCCTAAGCGTTCTTTAGGATTGGCTGTGATGGTCTTGGCTGGGGATTGGCAGGTTATGATAGGTAGCAAGGTCTAACTGAAGCTTGCATAACAGCAACCTCCAGAATAGCCTCTCAACTCTATCTGGACTCTATCTGCCACTGATATTTTATCAATTGCATTTCTTTCCCCCCTTTTGGTCAAGAAGGAATTGTTGATCCCACAGTGCCAGGTCTGGATTCATCCCTGGGAGTCATCTCCCACGTTTCCAGGGGGACTTTCACCCCTGGATGTCATGTCCCACATAGGGAGAAGGGCAATGATTTCACTTGCAGAGTTGGGATTAGAAAGACTGAGGCCACATCTGAGCAAACAAAGAGGTCCTCCAGAAGTAACTCTTAGGCATGCCTATAGGTAGTCTCAGCTTCTCTGCTATCTACCTAAGCTTCACAAGAGAAACCTCATGATTGAGGGCATGGCATATTGATTTGGCTGTCCCTAAAGTTTGATACAGTATCAGGGATTCCCTGATGGTAAGGTTTAATAGCTCCATAGTCTTTCTCCCATCTCTCAGGGGACTTTGCCAATACTTTTTGATTATCTGCTTGCTATACTCTAGGATGTATCCAGACATTACAGTCATCTATACCGGATTAAAGGACCTCTTTCTTATTCTGTGCTCCCTGTGTTTCAGTTGTTCAAATGAGCTACATAGATAGGATGAATTCGATTTTGCAGTACGGAAAATTTCAGTTCCAGATCAAATAAACCTTTCTTTCATTGGTCTCAAAGAGTATGTGTGGTTCTAAAATATAGACACTGCCTTCCTTAACCCTATGTTCTGAATTACTTTAACCCCAATCTGTTTGGCTTCATTCTTATCTCTAAATATCAGGTTATACATATAAAACAGCCTCTCAAAATCCAGAAATAATCATCACCACTCCAGACTTAATGTATCTGCTCTAAAAGCTTACAATCAAGACCCTTTTTTCTTATAAGCATTTTCTAAAGGTGACGGTACCATTCTTGTACTTTTGTTTTTGGTATATTTTGTCTCATTAAATGTCTGCATGTTCTTTCACATTGTTGCATGCCTCACAACTTTGTTCCTTTTTGTAGCAGCACAACCTTCATTCATAAGATCACTTGCCAATCTACTTCTCCATCAGTGCATCCTTCAGCCACGTTTATGGTGGTCATAAAAGTAGAATTGTATATTATCTATCCTTTTGTGTCTGGCTTATTTCACTCAGCATTATGCCCTCAAGATTCTTCCATTTTGACATGTGCTTCAAGATGTTATTTTGTCTTACTGCTGCATAATATTTCATCATATGTATACACCACATTTTGATGATCCACTAATTTATTGATGGGCATTTGGTTTGTTTCCTTCTTTTGGCCATTGTGAATAATGCTGCAATGAACATTGGTGTGCAAATGTCTGTTTGTGCCGATGCCTTCAGCTCTTCTGGGTATATACCAATTACTGTTATTACTGGGTGATAGGGCAACACGATATTTTGTTTCCTAAGGAACCAACAAATAGTCTTCCATAGTGGCTGCACCATTATACATTCCCACCAGGAGTGCATAAGTGTCCCAGTTTCTCCACATCCTCTTCAATATTTATAGTTTCCTGTTTGTTTAATAGCAGCCATTCTTATAGGTGTGAGATGGTATCTCATTGTAGTCTTTATCTGCATTTCCCTTACAGCCAATGAAAATGAGCATCTCTTCATGTGCTTTTGAGACAGCTGTATTTGCTCTTAAGAAAAATGTCTATTCATAACTTTAGCCCATTTTATAATTGGGTTGTTTGTTCTTTTGTTGTTGAGTTGTATGATTTCTTTATATATACAGGAAACTAAATTTTAGTCTGATATATGATATCCAAATATTTTCCCTCATTGAATTGCCTCCCTCTTTACCTTTTTGACAATGTCTTTTGAGGTGCAGAAGCATTTGGTTTTGAGGAGTTCCCATTTATCTATTTTTTTCTTTTGTTGCTTGTGTTTTGGGTGTAAAGTTTACAAAGCTATCTCCTATTACAAGGTCTTGAAGATATTTCCCTACATTTTCTTCTAGAAGCTTTATGGTGCCAGTTCTTATATTTAGGTTGTTTGATCCACTTTGAGTTAATTTTAGTTAATTTTTGTGTAGGGTGTAAAATAGGGATCCTCTTTCATTCTTTTGGCTACTGATATTCAGTTCTTGAAAAGACTATTTTGTCCCAGTTCAGAGGATTTGGGGGCCTTGTCAAAAATCAGTTGACCATAGATTTGATTCCATTGGTCGATGCTTCTGTCTTTGTGCCAGTACCAAGTTGTTTTGACCACTGTGGCTTTATAATAGGTTTTTAAGTCAGGAAGTGTTAATCCTCCCACTTTGTTCTTTTTTAGGATGCTTTTAGCTATTCAGGGTCTCTTTCCCTTCCAGATGAATTTGGTAATTAGCTTTTCCAAATCTTCAAAGTAGGTTGTTGGAGTTTTGATTGTTACTCTGTTGAATCTGTAGATCAATTTGTGGAGAATTGACACCTTAACTATATTTAGCCTTCCTAGCCATGAGCAGGGAATGTCTTTCCACTTATTTAGATCTTCTTTGATTTCTTTTAGCAATGTTATGTAGTTTTCTGTGTAAAAGTCCTTTGAATCCTAGCTAAGTTCATTCCTAAGTATCAACTTTGAATCTTAAATTAGATTTCTTTGAGTTGATGGAGAAATAATCATTCCCCTAAAAAGGCTATTTGGAGGGAGAAAAGTTCTATTTAAATTTTGAAATATTTAAGAATAAAGCTAAATATGAGCCATAATTTGCAGAGTTTGCAAAAGGAATGCTCCACCACACCACAAGGAGCGCGGACCCTTTATAGATCCTGAAAGGTGAGCCTAGATGACATGTTTGGAGGAGATGATACCTGGTGAAGATTCTGCCTGAATCTCAGAGAAAATTCCTAGCACAGCACTGCTCTCCCTACTATCATTCCCAGTAGGTTGAAGAAGGGGCCCAAAGTAGGGAGAGTTTTGTCCCATTCACTCGTTAGAGTTCATGAAGGAAAACAAGGTGGCTGCATCATTACAGAAATGATGACAACACATGTTGAGGCAGGAGGAGGAGCTGAGACAAGTGTCTATTTTATTTGCAAATAGACTGCACATGGTATGGAATAGAACCAAATTCCCAGAGTTACTTTGAGGTAGCTGAGAATTGGGTGGGTGGAGATACATAAGGTTCTGCAGAGGGTGAGGAGATGTGCCCTGGTAACAAATGCACTTTGTCTGAAGGTTGGGTGGATTAATGTCTAGAGGAAGGACACAGTGGAGTCTCTGATTGTAGCAACACCAGAGAGGGTTGTGAAAAGGAGCTTGGAAGACTCAAGATAATAACTGCTTAATTTTAAATCCAGCCATGCCTCTCTAGCTGTGTGAACTTGGGCAAATTACTTAACTTACTGTGTCTCCATTCCATCATCTATATGAAATTATTAATAGTACTTTCCTTTCAAGACTTTATTAAACTAAACAATTATAAACATAACACACTTAGAACAGTACCTGACTCTTAGTAAGCATTTTATGTGCCCTTGCTAAATAAGTTAGAATCAGCAGGGTGTAATTACCAAGCTCCCTATGAGTAATCACCATGTGTTGCTTCTTCCAAGAGAACAATCAATTATAATAGCCACAGGCATCCCTCATTCAATGCTTACAGAGCAGAGACCAATACTCAAAGCAGGGTGAGATAAGCTTTTTTCATCTTTCAGGGGAAGAAGGCAGGTGACAAAATGTAGATCAAGTACCTTGGCCACAATCTTGCCTAAAATTCTCACTATATTAAAATACCACCCAGGAAAATGAAGGCAACTGGGACTAAATCATGAAAGATAATATTTCTCTAAACTAAAACAGTAAGAATAAGTTTTTTTTTTAACCTTTTTACCTTACCAAGGGCATTTGAAAGAAAATGAGAGGAGATCAAATATAGATGGAAAAAAAATAACATTTATTTATTCTTTCATTCATCTATGTATGGCCCGTCTAAACCACTGTATTAAATTCAGACCCAATAAGAACAGTATTTTGCTACTCTGTTATTATCTGAGTCAATGTATATTAAAATTACAATTCCCCCAGGAGATATATGTTTTCTGATCAAATGGTGGTCATTATTCTTGAAATATTTGAGATCCATGTTTTGGACTTATTGCTTCACTCCAAGCCCCACATCTATCAAACAACTTGATCTAAGTCCATTTCATGATTCTTCATTCCCATTTCAAAGTCAATGCTGAAATTTCTGTATGTCAGAAACTGCCAAGAAAGTATTTTAGGAAAGAAAGGTAGCAAAATTTGAATTTTACCAAAAAGTGTTATTTACCTTACAGTATTTTTACATTTTTAGATAGTTGGATAGAATATATTCACCTTTGATTGTTAATACTTAACTCTTTGATAAATCATTATTACTGAAATAGTAAATGTGATACTCTATTAATTTCCCTTTGTTGTCCTAAACTAATATAATGTATGGGACATCAAATTTGAATTTATAGTCTATAAAACATTTAAATGATTTTATTTTAGAATATTTTATTAATTGAAAATAATTGTGACTCTTTTAAGTGTATGTATTTCAATAAAATGTACATTTTGTTCTATTTGCTAAAATAGAAGAGAAATTCATGTGAAACCTAAACACTTTCATATAAGATTAATGTTAATAAAAAGAACAAATAACTAAGCCCATGTTTTATTATTGACAATGACAATTATTATTTTGTCTGAGTAATATATTAATCCATGATAGCGAGTCATGTTTGGAAGAGCAGAATAATATTATTGACTTTAATTCCATAAATGTGCATAAATCTCCACCCATTTCAGTAAGGCAAAAGACCTTACTGAAAGCTAGCAAATGAGTTTCCATTATAATAAAGTACAACAACCTTTGTTTTTAAGGCTTTTTATTTCCATAATACATTATAATTTTCACAGTGTTTGTGCATAGGGACCTCCCTTTCTCCTAGCAGTAGTTCTTTGAGACCTGTATGGCAGATAAAAAGAGAACAAGGTAGATGCAGAGTAGTTAAGTAACTTCCTGAAGCTCATTCAGATAATTAATGCTAGAGACTAGAATAGAAACAAAAATCTTTGGACTAATGCAGCATACATGGAGTTGGCTAGAAGACAATGGGAAAAACACAATGAGAAAGAAAGCAGATACCTGAAATATTTGTTAGTGAAACTCAGGAATGAACTGAAAGTACAAAAACACAGACTGAAAAATTATATTTCACTCCTCAAAACCAGGTTGATATTTGCATGTTCTTTGCAGCAATGGCAGGCATTCTTGGGAGATACATTCTTTTTTTTTTTTTAATTTTTAAAGGAATTTCCCAAAATGCAATGGCAGAGAATGCTTAAATTCAAAGACAGCACTTAGGGAGCCTTCAGCATTTAACAGGACAGAAATAAGGACAAAGTAGTCTCTGATATTCCTGTAAGACTGCCTATGCTAAAACATTCAGTTCAGGTCAATTACATGCTCAAGGCACAGTATGAGCAGCCTGAGGGTTCAGGACCAGTGATCTGCAGGGTCAAGGGATATGATCCTATGTAGATGGTAGCCCTCTTTTAGACCATGTTTTGGTTCTTGAAATCTCAGAACCTCAGACCATTTGGCCTTAAGTCTGTTTTTGAGATTTGTGCAGACCTCTTTCCAAAGTCAATCCTCTAGAGGATGGACCTCCCAGGCCCAAGGGATAACCAAGGTTTGTTTCTTTCAGAGGAGGAGGAGGTAGTAGATGGAGTATATGTCCTCAGATGAATGTTTGAGGCCTTTTACCATGTATGATGGAGTCAAGTGTATGATGAGTCACCTCAAGTTATTAGGTTTCGGCATGGAACTCCAAAGACTCTTTGAATTTTAACCATAAACCTGGCCTTCCAGTCATTATAAAGATATATTTCCCAAGGTATAAGGATCAATAAGTTATGTATTTTATTGTTTGTTCCTTGATTTAAAAGTTTTAAATATTTAGACATGGGGTATACAGACTTCCTGTTGTATTCTTGACTCAATAGCCATGGATGTCAGGGCACATCTAACTGCAGATCAGTATCAGTTGTTCCATTTTAATATCTTGAAATCTACTATTATTGATTTCTAATCCCTCTGCCTTACAATACAACCCCAATTTATTTCCCACTTGGCCTATGGCACTAGCTTAGAATATATTCTTTCCATCCTCATCAAATCCTTCCTCTAATTGAGGTTTCTATTTTACTGGCTAAATACATTTAATTACTATTAATTAAAACAAAACCTGATAGTGGTATTCTGTATCTAAAAAACAACAGTGATTCCTCAATGACAAATAAGTTAACATTCAAATTCCTTAAGGTGAGACAAAAAGGCATACTTCAAAATCTCATTTTTGCCCAATCAGCTTCCATGTCTTCTCAGATATTGCTTCTTCTACCTAGAAGCTCTTTTCCATTTTATCAGCCTGACTACTTCTTCCTCATCCTTCTAGACTTCTCCTTCTAGACTATACCTTATTTCCTCTGGGAAGTTTCCCCTGAGTCCCTCAGAGTGGGTTAAGTGTCCTTTCTTTGTGCTCCCCACCTGTGCATATTTCCATCTGTTGTTGACTTTCTTTTCTGTCAACTCTAGAGTATAAGCAATTTGAGATTAGTGGTTGTGTTATTTCACTTCATTTGTGAAATTATTCAGTAGAGATGTGTTTAGATCTGTTCCAAACTAGATTCTGTGCAAGATGCCAGCCATATGATGACAAAGTACGCAGGATCGTCATTGAACACAAAACAATAAATTAAGGTTATACACGCTAACAATGTTTAAGCAGGCTTAAATGGGGTTAAGCATATGTTGTCATGGCAACTCAGAGGAAGTTCATCTAATTTAATCTTTGAACAGTAGAAGGTGTCCTGCTGAAAATGAGTCTAAGCTGAGACTTGTATAGAATGAGTGTATGGTATGCACTATGGCTGGCACACAGCATGCACATAAAATATTCTCTGTAATCACTGTATCTGTAAGAATCTGAGAATATCACATTTCTGACGTGTCCTCTTGAGGGCCATGGAAGTTATAGAAGCAAACAGATAGAACATATAGGATGAAGTAAGAGCTTCTGACCACAATTAGGAAAGAGCCACTCTCCAATCACTCTAAGGCTAAAAATGCATAGTCAGTGGGGCCAAAGACTGATTGAAAAAATGTATACGCCATTTATCTGAGTTTTTTACAGCTGAAGTAAGGTGTGTATGACCTGCTGGGGCTCTTGCCCCTACATAAAGGCTTAAGTTTCTAAATATATATATATATATTTTTTATCATACAATTCACAACTCATCTTAATTTAAGAACGTAAGTACTTCACTTTAACTTTTTGGTTCACAGGAATGGCAATTCATCTTGCTTCTGGAATATGAGGAAAAAAGATGATTCTA
This sequence comes from Tamandua tetradactyla, assembly GCF_023851605.1. Classification (NCBI taxonomy): domain Eukaryota; kingdom Metazoa; phylum Chordata; class Mammalia; order Pilosa; family Myrmecophagidae; genus Tamandua; species Tamandua tetradactyla. The sequence continues at coordinate 67,190,847 of NC_135336.1, read as the reverse complement.
AAAACAATCACCCTAAAACACAGAAATTACAAATGAATGTAGATATAAATAGCTACTCATTGGAATAACAGAACAATACCTAGTGTCTCTGTACAAATATATACGATAACTAATAGGACTATTTAAAATTCATTCCATATCATGGGTTCAGGTTTTCTCAGCTATTTCTGGATCATATTTATAATAAAATTCATACATTTAAATACATTAAGATGCTATTGTTGGGCAATTGAGATTTGCTACTTAAAACTAGCATAATATTGCCATCACTATTCTTAATTTTTTTTAAGAATAGGGAGATTAGATAAATAGGACCTTGCACTAAATGTAGCAAAAAAATATGGTCATTCCTGTTTAAATATGTCACAGTTAACATCGTCACCTCCTTTAATGAGAAAATAGCAATTTGGGAATTTATAAAGCCATCCTCTAGCCATTCTTTGAACAAATACAATTGTATCAATAGTGAACACCATGAGAATGAAGCTTTGTCTACAGGACTACTGTTGATTTCAGTAATATCACTCCGCAAAGCAATCTCACCTTGAATGGATCTCAATTAGTTAAAAAGAGCTGACACAGAGAGCAGAGATTAAAGCAAGACACAGATGTTTGGAGATCTAAGCTAAAGGGATGAAATCCAGAGTTTGCCCCAAGAAGCTAGGTGACCCACCAGGTGCCTTCACATTTGACAGAGGAACTGGATGCCAGCTACCTTTTCTCCAAGAAAGTATCTTCCTGTTCATGCCTTGTCAGATTTCAGATGTTCTGTCCTCCAGGTCACTAATCCTTTCTTCTGCCTCTTGAAGTCTGACATTGTAGGTTTCCATTGTTTTTTTCATCTTTTCTACTGTGCCTTTCATTCCCATAAATTCTGATTGTTTTTTTTCAGACTTTCGATTTCTTCTTTTTGTTTACCCATTGCCTTCTTTATATCCTCTTTCAACTTGTTGAAATGATTTTTTTTTTTTTTTTTTTTTTTTTTTAAAGGAAAGACAGAGAGAAGGAAGGAAGGATAGAAGGAAGGAAGGAAGGAAGAAAGGGAAACATCTTTAAACATTTCTTGTTTTATTGTATTCTGTTTCTCCGTTTTTGTTACATGGGCTGGGGCCGGGAATCGAACCGAGGTCCTCCGGCATAGCAGGCAAGCACTTTGCCCGCTGAGCCACCGCGGCCCGCCCCTGAAATGATTTTTGATAAGATTTTCTGTGTCTATTTGAACACCCTGAATTAGTTGTTTCAACTCCTGTATCTCATTTGAATTGTTGGTTTGTTCCTTCAACTGGGCCATATCTTCAATTTTCCTAGTAAGAACTCATTTTTTGCTGGTGTCTAGGATATAGTTTCCTTACTTAATTTATTCTGGATATTGTTTCACTCTTTTACCTAGGATTTTCTTGCTGCATGGCTTTGTTCTCTCTGTTCTTTGACATTCAGATCAACTTATTCTAGACCTCTAGCATAGGTTTTATTTAACAGATCAGATGCTTTCAGTTCCTGTTTTCCTGTTTCTTGCCCTGCCTATATAGAGACTTTTCTTTTTCTCTTAGCAGGGTCTATTTAGATCTTATATACGCCAGTCAGATTTCCCCAGACCAGATTGGCCTCCTCTCAGGAGGAAAGAGTCACTTATATCAATTTAACCTGAGGGTGAGACCCAGCACGTTGACAGACTTTCCTATGAAGCCTCTAGACTCTGTGTTTTTTCTGTCCTGCCCAGTATGTGCCACTTGTCTGCCTGCAGCTTCCCACCAGTACAAAGTGATGCAGCGCCTTTAACTTCAGCAGACTCTCATTGCTGGGGATGGGGTTGAGATAGAGGGGAATTAGTAGGCTGGTTTTAATTGTTTCAGTTTTCCAGTCCCTGGGGCCTGAATTCCTTGAGGGAAGTATTCCACCTAAGCTGAGTCCTATCCCTCTCCTTGGGAAGGCATAGCCTCCAGAGAATTAATTCCTTTCACCTGACCAGCTTTTTTGTCTCTCAGAGTAGCTTAATTCTGCCCTTCCCTGGGGCAGTTGGAGCCTGAGAAGCCTTGCAGTTTTAGCCAATGAGCAGTTAGGCAGAAAAAAAAACAAAAAAAAAAAAAAAAAAAAAAAAAAAAAAATCCTTTTCAGAGCAGGATCCCTATTTCAGATTTGTTAATCAAGAGCTTAAGTTGATACATTGTTCTATGTATCTGTAGGTTCTGTGTGCCCCCACCACCACCATTTTTTATAGGTCCAGCAGTTTTCAATTAGTTTGTGCTGTCTGATCAAAAAAAGATTTTTTTTTCCCCATCAGCCCTGCCACCTCTGTGCTGGGGCAAAAACTCCTAATATCTTTAGCACTTACTTCAGGTTTATCTGAGCTGGGGGCCTATTTTCAGTAGTCAGAATTCATGAATTAATTCCACAATTGGAGCTTGGTTGAGCTCAGCCCCTGCTGCTAGTAAAGTCTCTTTCCTTTCCCCTCCAGGAACCAGCCTGTGGGGGAGGCGTGCCGGCCTCCACAGCTTGCAGGACATACAGTTCTGGGTAGGATCACAGCTGGTTCCAGCTTGTCCAGACTGTTGTACTCTGTGTGTCCTGTCACTGATGTGGACCCAACCGTTGTTCTGTACTGTTCTTGGCTATTTACTAGTGGCTCTGGAGGATGAACTAAATTCAACACTTCACTAAGGTGCCATCTTGGAACCTCGTATTGTTCATGCCTTAATTTGGACTTTTTCATGGCCTTAGAATTGTAACTTGTAACTTAATCAATCCCCTCTATGAAAGACAATCCATTTCTAGTATATTGCATTCTTGCAGCATTAGCAAAACAATAAAACATGTGACTGTTACTGTGTTCTACTTAGAGATTAAGTATGGCTTAAGGTGATGTGCATGGCTGTCAAATTGACAAGGGGTGGATTATAATGGTTAGGTTCATCTTGGCCCAGGTCATGGTGCCCAGTTTTCTGGTCAGGCAAGCACTGGATTAACAGATAATGCAAGGAAATTTCATCACTGGTTATGAACTGATTGATCATCAGTGAGTTGATTGCATCTGTGGCTGCTTGCATCTATGATCAACTAAGGGAGTGCCGTCCTCAAAGAGAAAAATCCAATCAGTTGGATTTAATCCAATCAGTTGAAGACTTTTAAGGGAAAAGAGAGAACATTCATTTTTTTTCTTCAGCCAGGCAGTCTCTCCTGGAGAGTTCTTTAATGACCTTCAGGGGAGTTGCCAGCTAGCAGCCTGCTCTATGGAATTTGGACTTATGCAGCCCCACAGATGCATGAAATACTTTGATAAAATCTCATATTTACAGATATCTCCTAATGATTCTGTTTCTCTAGCAAACCCTGACTAATACAACAGTTATACTGATAGATAATATGTATACACTAGACTTATTGAGTCAGTTCTATCGGAGTTTGTTACTTCAGGCCACAGAACAGGCCTAAGTCAGACATTTTGTTGGTGTAACTTACCTAAGTCACCCTGCATGAAAATTGTTTTCTAATTTCATCAGCAAACATTTCAGAATACCCATTGCAAGGGAAAGGAATCGTAAATTTGTCTCCCCAGAATAGCTTAGTTAAAATTATTCTTAGAATTTTATAAAACATTACACTGATAGGACACAAATAGGAGAGTAGATGTGACAGAGTTTTGAAAATATCTGTTTATTGATACCTTCTAATTCCTTTATTATCAGATATATCCTCTGCTCCAATCTAAAATTATTAACAATTCCCTTTTGCAGCAAGAAACTTCTCCAGAGAACTTTAGTACATAATAAATTGGACATTAAATTGAAGGATACATTTTTTATTATTCAACAGATAAGTTGTAATAAAATGGAGAGATAGAACCAGAAGTTGTAACTTAAAAGAGATATAGCATACCAGCCAAACACAATCTATGATTTTATTTGAATATTGTTATAATATTCAGATTTAAAACTATGGGATAATAAAAATTTGAATACTGATCTAGTATTGTTGAATGTGATAACGGTATTGTGATTGTCTTAAGAATAGAATCTTTAACTTTTGGAGGTACATAATGAAATATTTAGAGAAAGAATGATATGTCAGAATTTGTTTCAAAATAATACATGGAGGACAGGCTAAAATGGAGAAATGAATGAAATAGTATTGTCCACAAGATGATAATTTTTAGAGTTAGATGTTGGGTTCGTAATGATTCATTATTCTATTTTGTACACTTTTTTGTATGTTTGAAAATTTCCATAATAAAATGCAAAAGAAAAGGTACAAGTTGCCATAAGAGTGATTGTCTAAAATAAGAAATTATTATTAAAATGACTGATATTTTCACTTTATTCTAACTGAAAAAAATAATCAATGCTTATCATGAACTATTTTCTCACAAATTAAAAAAGAAAAGCAAATGGAGACTCAAAACAATTGCTCTCATTTATTTGGTTTATTTTATATGCCCAAAACTGCATCTAGTGCCAAATAGAAACTGTCTTATTTAATCCTCCAAAGAAGCCCACATAGATACTGCTAACTCCTTTCATACACGGGGAAACTGAAGCTCAGGGATTTCACAAGGTATGTTCAATTCCAAAGCTAAGTATTTCTGCAAATAAACTAAGATGGGAGATTAACTTTCAATGGTCATATGATTTATGCATTTAAACACTTAATATAAATCAGGATTCTGTATAGGAAATGGAAATACTATGTATTTCAAGCAGACAGAAATTTAACATGGAAAATTACCTGTTTCGAAATCAGTGAAAGGGTTGCAGACTCAAAAGTCAAGGCAGACAAAGACATATTGTATGACCTCATTAATATGAAATAATTGGAAGAAGCAAATTCATAGAGTTAGAATCTAAAATACAGGTTACCAGAGGGTAGAGTTGGGATAGGGAATGAGGAATAAATACTTAAATTGCATAGAGATGCAGATTTTTTATATGGGTTTTCATAAACTTTTGGCAATGAATGTTGGTGCATTACGAATGCAATCAACAGACCTGTTTTATATATATATATATATATATGCCTACCATTGGACATTTGATTTCAAGAGTACATGAGCATAGCTGGTACAATATACTGAATTATGACCCACCAAAGACATTCATGTCCTAATTTCCAGAACCTGTTAATATGTTACCTTACATGGTAAGAGTGACTTTGCCGATCTGATTAAATTGAGGATCTTGAGGTAGGAGATTATTCTGGATCATCCATGTTGGTCCAATGCAATCACAAGGTTTCTTGTAAGAAGGAGGTAAGAGAGTCAGCGTCAGAGAAGGTGATGCAATGACAGAAGCAATATAGCTGAGATCCAGCTGCTGCCTGTTTTGGTCTGCCACTACCCCTGTCACTCTTAAATTGGTGACAATACCTGAGATCTTGAGGCTGGCCAAAAATAGAAATATTGCTACAACAGTAGCAATTCATCTGACATTCATTTCCTGACTAATTCAGTTACAGTACTTTAATTGCAAAAGATGATAGGATTGTAGTTTTAAACTTCCTAGTTCCTTTGGCAACGCAAGATAAAAGAAAGAAAATATATAAAATGATGCCAGTGGCCAATCAACTTTATCCAGCATACACAATCAATTGTAGCCATATGTTCAGTGAGCCTTACAACGTCTGTCTTTGATAAAATAACTGTCCTTTCTGCATTTCTGAAGTTAAAAAAAAAAACAAAACAAAAACAAGAACCTAACTAAATAATATAGATAGTTAAGCCCTTATCTGCTTAAGGCTATGTGTAATTTTTTTTTTTCATTTTGCTTCCACATGAAAAAAGTTCCTGGTATTATTTGGAGTAGAATGCTACATGGTTAGAATTATTGTCCCACTATTTTAAGCAATAGAAACACTGAACCTAGCTTTCCAATTGTGATTGGTACAGTCCTCTTCCCTGTGCTCACATTCAAATTTTATGACAAAATTTGTATTTTTATAGCAAGAGTCAATAAAGGATTTACTATACTCTCAGAAACTTAGACAGAAATGAACATTTTAGTGATATTTTAATGTCTACATATAAATAATAGTTTGTTGGAACAGTAGTGAATTCATAACAAAACTTTCAAGAGTTTTCATCAGAAATTATAAAATTTAAAGTGTCGATCTTTTTTCAGTTGTGACACATTTTGCAATGAGTTCTTTGTTGTCTCAAAACTAGAGAAACAATTCATAAAAATTTTCCCAAATTAAAATAAAAAACAAACGGGAAATAAGCGTCAAGTTAACATTTAAAAAATCTTATAAAACTCAGTCCTAAAGTTCGAAAACTTCTCTTAGAGAGATTGTGATACATGAAAAGTGTATCACCAGTATGGTTTGAAGTGAATTTTTACTTAAGTACTACAAATATGTTTAAGGAAAAATTTGAATATTTCTTTATTGGCATCTATTCCTTTTTTGGATATGGGAAATAAGAAAATTTTAAGTCCATTGTATGTTTATATTTTCTTTTAACTAAAATGACTCCATCAATCGGTAATAATCATATGCTCTGTTCTCAGTAGCTAAGCTAAAAAGTGAGTCAGAGTATTTAAACACTTAAGAAGTTTACTGGTGATGTTGAACCAATTTCTCATACTAACAATATTTTTCAAGCTTATATTATATTCTTGGTGTTAATTGTGACGGGTGTATTTTTCTACATCATCACTCATATTTCATGTTAATAGTTTTAAGTTAAATATTAAAAGTATTGAAACTCTATGAATGATCAGTCAGTAATTAAAAGATAAAATACTGTTTGTTTTTCTTACCCTGCTAAACATTCAGCAAGAGTAAAAAATGACTAATATAAAGTAGGGCATACAACTTAATGAAATGAAGAGATATTTGTATTTCCCAAGTTATCAAGATCAGTCTGATCCCTAGTCACTACAGCCAGTGGGCTCTTAATAAATACCTACAGGCTCATTCTCACACACAATGTGATGAATGACTATGCATGTGGGAGCAT